>NC_045764.1:35998221-36301251 GCF_008692025.1 Phocoena sinus | reverse complement strand
AAGATCCCACATGCCGCGGAGCAGCTGCGCCCATGAGCCATGGCCACTGAGCCTGCGCCTCCAGAGCCTGCTGCTCCGCAACGGGAGAGGCCACGACAGTGAGAGGCCCACGTTTCGCAAAAACTAAAAAAAAGACGCATTATAATCAAATTTTTAAGAGACAAAGAGAACCTTGAAAGGAGCAGAGAGAAGCAAATCATCACTTACAAGGATCCTCAGTAAGATTATCAACAGATTTCTTATCGAAAGGTTTTGATGCCAGAAAACTGAGGGCTGATATATTCAAACTGCTAAAAGAAAAAAACTGTTAACTGAGAATCCTGTATCCAGCATAACTGTCCTTCAAAAGTGAAGGAAAAATCAAGACAGCTCCAGAAACAAAAGCTGAGGGAGCTCAGGACCACCAACCTGTCCTGCAAGAAATACTCAAGGGAGTCTTGAAAGGTGAAATGAAAAGACACTGGACAGGAACCTGAAGCTGCGTGGAGGAAAAAAGATCTCAACAGAGGTAAATACACGGGCAATTATAAAAACTAGTCTGATTGTAACATGGTTTGTAGCTGTATCCTTTTTCTACATGATTCAGGCTATAAGGCATATAGGAAAAAAACAACACAATGACAAATGTCAATCTTCTCCTTATCAGCAATTAAATGATGTAAATGGATTAAACCAGGGATCCCCAACCCCCGGGCTACAAACCAGTACCAGTCCATGGCCTGTTAGGAACTGGGCCACAGAGCAGGAGGTGAGCGGGGCGGGGGAGGGCAAGCAAGCGAAGCTTCATCTATATTTACAGCCACTGATTCTGCTTTATGGTGAGTCATACAATTATTTAATTATATGTTACAATGTAATAATAATAGAAATAAAGTTCACAATAAATGTAATGCACTTGAATCATCCTGAAACCATCCCCGCCCCGTCCGTGGAAAACTCGTCTTCCACAAAACCAGTCCCTGGTGCCAAAAAGGTTGGGGACCACTGGATTTAACTCTCCAATCAAAAGACAGATATGCAGAATGGATAAAAACTTATGACCCATATATGTCCTGTCTACAAGAGACTCAAGATCCAAAGAGACAAACAGAATGAAAGTGAAAGGACATAAGAAGATATTGCATGCAAACAGTAACCAAAGGAGAGCAGTGGTGGCTATACTAATGTCAGATGAAATAGACCAAGTCAAAAAAGGTTAAAACAGACAAAAAAGGACATTATATGTTAATAAAAGACTCAATATAGCTAGATTATATATATACTACTTATAAACATTTATGCACCTTATGACAGACCATCAAAACATATGAAGCAAAAACTAAGAATTGAAGAGAGAAATAGATGGTTCTACACTAATAGCTGGAGATTTAAATATCCCACTCACAATAATGAATAGAACAACCAGACAGAAGACATTTTAATAAGCAAATACAAGACCTCAGCAACAAAATAAACCAACTAGATCTAAGAAACCTATATGGAACATTCTACCCAACAACAAATACACATTCCCAAGTGCATATGGGACATTTTCCATATGTTAGGCCACAAATTAAGTCTCAACAGATTTTAAAAGATATCATACAAAGTATCTTCTCTGACAACAACAGGATGGAGTTAGAAATAATAATGTAAGTAAACTGAAAAATTCACGAAACTGTGGAAACTGAATAACACACTTTTAAACAACCAATGGATCAAAGAAGAAATGAGAACGGAAATTAGAAAACATTTAGAGACAAATGAGAACAAAAACACAACATACAAAAACTTAAGGGATGCAGCAAAAGTGAAGGAAATTTATATCTATAAAAGATCATATTAAAAACAAGAAAAAACTCAAAATAACAACCTAACTTTACAACTTAAGGAACTAAAAAAAAGAACTAAACCAAAGCTAGGAGAAGGAAGAAAATAATAAAGATTAGAGCAGAAATAAACAACATAGAAAACAGAACAACAACACAGAAAAGTCAATAATATCATAAGTTGGTTTTTTGAAAAGATCAACAGAAACGAAACTTTATCTAGATGGACTAAGAAAACCTGGAGAGAAGACTCAAATTTCTAAATCAATAATGAAGGTGGGGACGTTACTACCTATTCCACAGAAATAAAAGAATTAAAAGAGTACTGTGAACAACTATATACCCCAAAATTTGATAACCTAGATGCAGCGGACAAACTCCTAGAAACATAACAAAGACTAAATCACAAACAAATAGACAACCTGAATCTACGTATTACTAGTAAGGAGATTGAATCAGTAATCAAGACTCTCCCAACAAAGAAAACTTCTGGACCTGATGGTTTCACTGGTGAATTCTACCAAACATTTAAACAGTAATTAATACCAACTCTTCTCAAACTTTTCCAAAAATCTGAAGAGGAGGGAACACTTCCCAATTCATTCTATGAAACCAGCATAATCCTGATACCATAAAAAGACACTACTAGAAAACTACAGACCAATACCCTTTATGAACACTGATGTAAAAATCCCCAACAAAATACTAGCAAACAGAATTCAACAGCACACTAAAAGAATTATACACCATGACCAAGTTGGATTTATTCCTGGAGAGCCAAGGATGGTTCAACATACAAAAACACACACAAAAAAGACAAAACAAAAAGCCAGTGTAATACACCACATCAACAAAATGAAGGGAAAAAAACCACATGATCAACTCAGCTGATGCAGAAAAGCATTTGTCAAAATTCAACACTTTTTCATGATCACTCAACAAAATAGGAATAGAAGGAAATTACCTCCACATAATAAATGCCATATATGTAAAACCCACAGAAAACATCATATTCAATGGTGAAAGACTGAAAGCTTTTTCTCTAAGATCAGGAACAAGGTAAAGATGCCTGCTTTCACATTTCTTTCAACATAGTACTAGAAGTTCCACCCAGAGCAATTAATTAGGCAAGAAAAATAAATAAAAGGCATCCAAGTTGTAAAGGAAGAAGTAAAATTATCTCTGAGGAGAATACACTCTTATATGCAGAAAATCCTAGACTCCACAAAAATACTGTTAGAACTAATAAATGAATTCAGCAAAGCAACAGATAAGAAGCCAACACACAAAAACCAGTTGCAATTATATACACAAATAACGAACAATCTGAAAAGGAAATTACAAAAACAATTCCATTTATAATAGCTTCAAAAAGAGTAAAATACTTAGGAATTAACTTAGCCAAGAAGATAAAAGACTTGTACGATGAAAACTACAAAACACTGCTGTAAGAAATTAAAGATGACATAAGTAAATGTAAACACATCCCATGTTCATGAACTGGAAGACTTAATATCGTTAAATTGTCAATACTACCCAAAGTGATCTAAAGATTCAGTGCAATCCCTATCAAAACCCCAATAACATTCTTTTGCAGAAACAGAAAAATCCATCCTAAAATTCATATGGAATCTCAAGTGACCCGAATAGCCAAAACAATCTTGACGAAGAACAACAAAACACAAGGACTCACGTTTCCTGGTTTTAAAACTTACTACAAAGCTACACTAATCAAAACAGTATAGTATTAGCATAAAGACAGACATATAGACCAATGGAATAGAAGGCCTGGAAATAAACCCTTGCATATATGGTCAAATGATTTTTAACAGGAATGCCAAGATTATTCAATGGGGGAAAGTACAGTCTTCTCAACAAATGGTGCTTGGAGAACTGGATATCCACCCTCAAAAGAATGAAGTTAGACCCTCACCCAACACCATTTTACTCTAAGTGGATCAACGACCAAAATATAAAACCTAAAACAATAAAACTCTTGGAGGAAAACACAGGACAAAACCTTCATGACACTGGGTTTAGCAATGATTTCTTGAATATGACTCCACAGGCACAAATAACAAAAGAAAAAACAATCAGATTTCATGAAAATGTAAAAACGTTGTACATCAAGAGACACAGAGTAACAAGTCAACCCACAGAACTGAAGAAAATATTTGCAAATCATACATCTAATAAGGAATTAATATCCAGAATATATAGAGAACTCCTAAAACTCAACAAGAAACCAAACCACCCAATTTAAAAGTGGACAAAGGGCTTCCCTGGTGGCGCAGTGGCTGAGAGTCTGCCTGCCGATGCAGGGGACACAGGTTCGTGCCCCGGTCCAGGAAGATCCCACATGCCGCAGAGCGGCTGGGCCCGTGAGCCACGGCCGTTGAGCCTGCGCGTCCGGAGCCTGTGCTCCGCAATGGGAGAGGCCACAACAGTGAGAGGCCCGCGTGCCGCAAAAAAAAAAAAAAAAAAGTGGACAAAATGCTTGAACGGACACTTCTACAAAGAAGATACAGAAATGGCCAATAAGCACATGAAAAGATGCTAAACATCACTAATCACTAGAGAAATGAAAATCAATACTATAAGATAACACCTGGGCTTCCCTGGTGGCGCAGTGGTTGAGAGTCCACCTGCCGATGCAGGGGACACGGGTTCGTGCCCCGGTCCGGGAGGATCCCACATGCCGCGGAGCGGCTGGGCCCGTGAGCCACGGCCGCTGAGCCTGCGCGTCCAGAGCCTGTGCTCCGCAACGGGAGAGGCCACAACAGTGAGAGGCCCGCCTACCACAAAAAACAACAACAACAACAAAAAAAAAAAGATAACACCTCACACCCATTAGGATGGCCACATTAAAAAAAAAAAAGCAAACAAGTGTTGGTGAGGGTGTGGAGAAACTGCAACCCTTGTGCACTACTGGTAGGGATGTAAAACAGTATAGCCTCTGTGGAAAACAGTATGGCAATTCCTCAAAAAATTAAAAATAGAATTACCATGTGATCCAGCAATAACACCTCTTGGTATATACCCAAAAGAGTTGGAAGCAGGATCTCAAAAAAATATTTGTATATCCACGTTCATTCACAGCAGCATTGTTCACAATAGATAAAATGTGGAAGCAACCCAAGTATCCATCGATAAATGAATGAATAAGCAAAATGTGGTACATATGTACAATGGAGTACGTTATTCAGCCTGAAAAAGGAAGTAATTATGCTAAATGCTAGAACATGGATAAACCTTGAGGACATTATCCTGAGTGAAGTAAGTCACAAAAAACAAACACTGTATGATTCCACTTACATGAGGTAGTCAAAACCATAAAGACAGAAAATATAATGGGGGTTGCCAAGGACTGGGGGGAGGGAAGAATGGGGAGTTATTGCTTAATAGGTATACAGTTTCCTTTTTACAAGATGAAGAGAGTTAGGCAGATGGATGGTGGTGACTTTTGCACAACTATGTGAATGTATCTAATACCACTGAACTGTACACTTAACAATGGTGAGGATGGTAAATTTTATTTTGCCACAATAAAAAAGAAAAAATGCTTAGATGTTATCAATACTGAATGTGGGAGCAGACTTTATTTGAAATTTTTTTTTTTTTTTGGCCGCACCACACAGCAGGCAGGGATCTTAGTTCCCCAACCAGGGATTGAACCCACACCCCCTGCAGTGGAAGCGCAGAGTCTTAACCACTGGACCACCAGGGAAGTCCCAGTAGTTCAACTTTTAAAAATACATGACCCCAGGGCTTCCCTGGTGGCACAGTGGTTAAGAACCTGCCTGCCAATGCAGGAGACACGGGTTCACGCCCTGGTCCAGGAAGATCTCACATGCTGCGGAGCAACTAAGCCCGTGCACCACAACTACTGAACCTGCACTCTAGAGCCCGTGAGCCACAACTACTGAGCCCATGTGCCGCAACTACTTAAGTCCGTGCACCTAGAGCCCATGCTCCACAACGAGAAGCCACCGCAATGAGAAGCCCGTGCACCACAACGAAGAGTAGCCCCCACTCGCCGCAACTAGAGAAAGCCCGCGCACAGCAACAAAGACCCAATGCGACCAAAAACAAATAATAAATTAATTAAAAAGAAAACAAAACATGACCCCAGCAATGCTCTCATGACTGCATTCTTCATATACACACACCACCATAATCACTGCCACCATTTTAGTAAGTGCAGTTATAGGCATTATTCTAGGTACTCAATACACGTATCTTAAGCTTCACAAAAATCCTATAAATGGGTACTATTACTATGCCTGTGTTACAGAAAGTTAATCTCTATGGTTAGAGCAAATCAGTAACACAGCCACCATTTGTTCTCAAGTAACCTGCATCCAGAGCCCGCACTTTACTTTGTGTAGGTGTAGGTTTATTATGAAATGGGCAAATTTAATATGCTTTTTCAAAACTATCCTTTAACCTCGCCACTTCAGAATACGTGTTTACATTTATACCACCATATAGTGGGTTAACAAACAACCTGGAAGAACCAAGAATGGCTCTATTAGATGGAGCAAGATCAAACAGACAACGGAACACGTTAGGCAGAAGAATGTGAAAAAGTTTTCAGAGGTGATAACCAAGCCAATCTTGAAAAAGGGTAGGATTTTTTTTCTAGGTAGAGAATACTCAATTAAGTATTCTGCTTAACAATTCTTCTATGTACCAGAATAGCATTCCCTCCATGATTTCGCCTAACTCAGTGATTTTAATTATATACTAATATATAAAAGAATCTCAAGAAACGCACCAGACGGTATAAAGGAAAAGAACCCTGAGACACAGTTCTAGAGACCTTTTCTGGGTTGACAGATCATATATGCTACATGTATTCTTTTAACTGAAGAAAATATTTTATAATATGAACAAAAACAAAATTAAGTTAGCTTTATACCCTGACTGACTGAAATTCTGAAGTGTGACAATAATTAAGGTCTGCAAAGATATGGAGAAAAGCTCTCATAAAATCCTGACTGGATTGTAAATTGATAAATTCACTTTGAAAAAGAAGTCAGCAACTTAAAGTTTAAAGATAGTATACCTAATTACCCTGCAATTCACATCTAGGCACATATGCTAAAGAAATTCTTGTTACATGCACACAAGGAGATATAAACAAGGATGTTCACCAAAATACTGTTTACAACAGCAGAAAATTGGAAGAGACCTAAACATCTACCAGCAGAGGATCAGGTAAATAATGTATATACTTATGTAAAATACTAATACACAGCAAGTCAAATGCACTGGTTTGACTTAAATATCGATATGGACACAGTGTAAATGTAATGATACACTGGGGATGGGTAGCACATACCAGAAAGACAATATATGTTATACTATTTATGTAAACCTTTAAAGCAGGGGTCCCCAACCCCCAGGCCTCAGACCAGTACCAGTCTGCGGCCTGTTAGGAACCGGGCCACACAGCAGGAGATGAGCAGCAGGCAGGCGAGCGAGCTGCCGCTCCCCATCCCTCGCATTACCGCCTGAACCACCTCCCCTGACCCCATCCGAGGAAAAACTGTCTTCCACAAAACTGGTCCCTGGTGCCAAAAAGGTTGGGGACCGCTGCTTTAAAGCACAACATTTAGGAAGAGTATATAAGGGGTCTTCTTAGGTGCTGGTAACATTCTGTTTCTTAATTTGAGCTACGGTTACATGGGTGTGTTTCTTTGTGATAATTCACCCCATTGTATACTTACTTGTGTACTTTCCTGAATGTATGTTCTATTTACATAAAAAATTAAAACACACAAAGCAATGTTTATGGACAAATATGTGAAAGTATAAAGGAAATACACCAACTTTAGGAGAGTTGTTATCTCTAGAAGAGAGAGTAGGGGGACTTCCCTGGTGGTCCAGTGGTTAAGCACCCGTCTTCCAAAGCAGGGGACGGGGGTTTGGATCCCTGTTCGGGGAACCAGGATCCCACATGCCACGGGGCAACTAGGCCCGTGAACTCTAGAGCCCGCATGCCCCAACTAGAGAGCCTGCATGCTGCAACTACTGAGCCCACGCACTCCGGAGCCTACATGCCGCAACTAGAGAGAAGCATGCACACCGCAACAAAGAGTCCTTGCACTGCAACAAAAGATCCCACATGTTGCAACTAAAGACCCGACTCAGCCAAATAAATAGATAAATATTTTTCTAAAAAGATGGCGCTGGCCTCAAGGAGACTAGGGGAAACAAACACAACAAACGCAAAGTTTTATTTGATGTTTCATGTTGCCTCAAAAAGTTTCAAACATGTCAAAATCTTAACATTTGTTAAAGATGGGTGGTAGATACACAGAGATAATTGATTTTCTACTCGTTTCTCTATTTTGAAATATTTAATAGTAAAAAAAATTCTTTACAAAAGCAAAACAAGTACATTTAAATCCCACCATTCAGAGATAACTGCTGTTTTAAAAATGTTGACAGCTCTACTGAGGTATAATTGACTTAATAAACTGCACATATTTAAAGTGCAAATTTTGATGTTTCAGTATGTTACTTCCATGGAACCACCACCACAATCAAGATAATGAATATATCCATCATCCCCAAGTTTCCTCATGCCCCTTTGTAATCCCTCCCCTTCCCCGTCCCTGTGCCCCTTTCCCCAGCAAACTACGGATCTGCTTTCTGTCACTACAGACTAGTTTGTATTTTCTAGAATTCTATGTAAATGGAATTTTAAGTATATTCTCTTTTTTTGTCAGGCTTCTTTCACTGAGTATAATTATCCTGAGATTCATCTATGCTGTGGCACACAATGATAAATAATATTCTTTTGTATGGACATGCCACCATTTGTTTATCCATTTCCCAACTGATGGACATTGGGGTTGTGTCCACTTTGTTGGCTATCACAAATAAAAAGGTTATGAACGTTTGTGTACAAGTCTGTCTATGGATATATGCTTTCATTTCTGTTGAGTGTGACTAGTATTGCCTAAAACTGTTAAGGTCATCAAAAACAAGGCAAGTGAGAAACTGTCACAGTCTAGAAGAGCCTAAACAGACATGGGACTAAATATAATATGGGATCTTGGTACAGAAAAAGGACATTAGGCAAAAAATAAGAAAATCAAAATTAAATATGCACTACAGTGTCAATACCGTTTCATTAGTTGTGACAAATGTGACAGAAATTCACCATACTAATGTCAGATGTTAACAACAGGGGAAACTGGATGGGAATATATACAAGAACTCTTTGCACTACTTTTGTAATTTTTCTATAAATCAAAAACTATTCTAAAACAAAATTTTCTTTAAAAAATCTATGAGTAGAACTGCTGGGTCATATGGTAGGTAAGTGTTTAACTTTTTAGGAATCTACCAAACTGTTTTCCAAACAGTTGTACCATTTTGCATTCCCCCCAGCAGTTTATGAAAGTTCCAGATCTTCCACATTCATGTCATTCTTGGCATGGTCAGTCTTCTTAATTTCAGACATTCTAAAAGGTGTGTACATCATTAATATTTTAATATAAAAAATTTTGGTGTACATTTTGTCAAGATATGTGTGTACACGCACATGCATATTTTTTTCAAACAAGATCAGCACGATCAGATTTCCTGGTTCCTATTGGAAAATGGGCAGCTACCTAAATCCAAATCTCTCCATATATCCTCCAAAAACCACATGGATCAACAAAAGTGAATAAAACCACTCGCAGACTGAAACTACAGAACATTTAGAAAACAGAATACCATAAACTTAAATTTGCATGTAAGAGGGACTCAAATTTCCAAAGCTCAACAGTACGTATATCCAGCTCTGGAGCCCACATTAGAAAAGACCATCAGGCAGCAGCAACTAAACAGAAAACGACACACACAAAAATCATTTACAGTAGCATTAGACACACACCTACCCAGACCTAGAGATAAACCTAAAAAAGGATGTCCAAGATGTCTATAAAACATTGAGAAAAATTAAAGACCTGATAAATGAAAGGATACACCAGCTTTATGAATTCAAAGATTTGTCATCAACATACCAATTTTCTACAAGAAAATTGATTCATAGATTCAATGAAATCTCAATCAAAATTCCAGCAGAGTTTGGGAGTGGGGGTTGGGAGGGTGGAACAACGTGATACTGACAAGCTAAATCTATGACCATGTGGAAATGCAAAAATCCGAGAGGAACCAAGAATCATGAAGGACAAAGCCAGAGGACTTCACTACCAAATATCAAAATCTACTATAAAGTTGTAGTAACTAAGACAAGGACAGATAAACAGCTCAATGGAAGAAAACCGATATGCACATACAACATATATACTTGATTTATGAGAAAGGTGACAGCAGTGCAATGAAAAGGGATTTTTTTTTTCAACATAGTACTGGGTCAACTGGCTATCTATACAGAAAAAAATGAATCTTGACCTTCCACCATGTACAAAATTAATCCCAGATGGGTTGGAAATCTAAGAGTGAAAGGTAAAACAATAAGTTTTTAAAACGAGACACAAAATATCTTCATGACTTTGGAATAGGGTAACATTTCTTAAACAGGACACAAAGCATTAACCATATTTGAAAAGTCGATAAACTGGACATCATTAAAACTTAAATCATGTTATTCAAAATATACCAATTAAAAGCATAAAGAGGGCTTCCCTGGTGGCACAGTGGTTGAGAGTCCGCCTGCCGATGCAGGGGACACGGGTTCGTGCCCTGGTCCGGGAGGATCCCACATGCCGCGGAGCGGCTGGGCCCGTGAGCCATGGCCGCTGAGCCTGTGCGTTCGGAGCCTGTGCTCTGCAACGGGAGAGGCCACAACAGTGAGAGGCCCGCATACCGCAAAAAAAAAAAAAAAAAAGTATATATATAAAGACAAGCTACAGGTTGGGAGAAAACATTTTTATTCTATATATCAAAGAACTCATATGCAGAATATATAAACAGTAAACAGGAAAGAGCAACAAGTAAACAGGAAAAAGGCAGGTAACCATAAAGAAATATTAGGGTAAGACCTGAAAAGGCACTTCAGGAAAGAGGATATCCAAAGGTCAACAGACATATGAAAAGGTGTTCACCTTCATGAGTCATCAGGGAAATGAAAATTAAAACCGCAAGAGAGATGCCATTACATACTCACCAAAATGACCAAAGTGAAAAAGCCAATACCAATTGTTAGTGAGGATGTGGAACTAACCCAAACCATCTGACATTGTCACAAGTGTAAACCGGTGCACTTGCTGTGAAAAACTGGCAGCATCTATTAATGCTGAAATCACACATACCCTATAAGCCAACACTCTCCTAAGAGTACACCCAAAAGAAATAAGTTCACCAAAAGACATGCTCATAGCAGCACTATTCATAATGGCCCCAAATGTCTATTAACAGTAGAATGAATAAGCCAGAATGAATATTCATACAACAGAATACAGTATAGCAATGGGAACAAATGATCCACAATTACTGGCTGTGATATGGATGAATTTCACAGCTGAAGAGTACATATTTATGATTCTATTTATGTAAGTTCAAAACCAGGCAGAACTAATGTATGCATCTAGAAGTCAGCATGGTGGTTTACCCTTCACTAGTTAAGAGACTGCAGGGTTTCTGGTCTATTGCCTCTATATGAGTGGATATATACAAGATATGTTTGGTATGTGAAAATTCATTGAATTTGCATATTTATCATAGTAAAAGTATCATACATACTTTTCTGTATGTATGTTATACTTGGATTAAAAGTTAAATTTTTAACTGCTAAAGCCATATATTAAGGTTCTACAAAAAATTTATTTTGTGGGAAACAAGACTTCCCAAGAGTAGCTTCAACTGTCGCCTGTTAGCTGGGGCTGAATATAGTAAAATTATTATTATTTGTTTTTTGGCTGCATTGGGTCTTTGTCGCTGCACACGGGCTTTCCCTTCTTGCGGCAAGAGGGGGCCACTCTTCGCTGCGGCACGCGGGCCCCTCACCACGGCGGCCTCTCCCGTTGCGGAGCACAGGCTCCAGGCGTGCGGGCTTCAGCAGTTGTGGCACACGGGCCCAGTAGTTGTGGTGCGCAGGTTCTAGAACTCAGGCTCAGTAGTTGTGGCACACGGGCTCAGTCGCGCTGCGGCATGTGGGATCCTCCTGGACCAGGGCTCGAACCCGAGTCCCCCGCACCGGCAGCAGATTCCCAACCACTGTGCCACCAGGGAAGTCCCTGAATACAGTAAAATTTATTTCAGAATAGCTTTTCAGACAATTTACTGATGATACTCCAGAATAAAAAAGGAAACCATCTCAGTCAGAAATTCAATACATCTGTACAATTATACACTTCTTTGGTCCTAAATTGAAAGTCAGCAGTTCATCTAGATCTGGGTGCCAGTTACATGCTTGTGTTCAGTTGGAGACGGTGTGAGCTCTTCACTTATGATACGTACTTTTCTGTATGTGTATTACACTTAAATAAAAAAACCTTAATCAGTGTTTCAGTCCCACACCTTACTGTGAACGACTTTGACTAATCTTTCCCTTTTCACAGGGAGTTAACATGAAACTTTTTCCTCCAGTCACTGCCTCCAGCCCATCCAGTAGTTAAGATGTCCCTTAATCTCATCTTACCAATTTTCACACTTTACAGACACTAAATAAATACTCAGTTCATTTATGCTTTAATCACATGTCCATTTACAGCCCATTTCCCTCCTTCCTCAGAGTTTAATATTGATAGATTATGGTTTAAGGGACCAGGGAGTGGGGAAAGGGCCCTCTAGGTAGCAGACACCCCTCTCATGAGGAGTTGCTTGTGTAAGGGATCCGGCTCTAGCCTACCCTTCCAGCCCCATCCCAACTCCTACCACCCCATACACAACAACAAGGGCGATCTTGGTGGGATGCTAGCCCAAAAGCTCAGGCCTTCTGCAACTTCTCCTGAACCACAGAAAGTCACAACTTCCCTGTGTGTCAACTGGTGGGAAGCAGACAGCTCCAGCCACCCTCCACCCTCCTCCCTCCCTGCCCCACATCTTCTCTCAATTTCTCTTTCATCTCTACTCAGTTAAGGACAGAGAGCAAGTCTGCTGCCTAACAACGGGCTCCACCTTGCCTTCCTTCTTGGAAGCCCCCTCAACCTATACAAATGCTTCTCTTGGAAGACACTTCCAAACTCGCTTGGCTTGACAGCGGAAGCAGCATTGCGCCCCACTGTGCTCCACTAAGAGGGGAGGGAATCATTTCAAATGCTGCCCTCCCTAAGCAGTCTTCTTACACAGACCAGGGAAAGGCTGAGATGATGTTTGTGGTAGTAGGGACAGCTCTGTGACCTCTTCGTATCTGTGAAGCCAGTGAGGTGGACCTGCCTCCAACTCTTGGGGACTGTCATTGTACCACAGGTCATTTAACAACACCTCTTCAATTTCAGCTTTGGATCCCAATGCTAATTCTGAAGCGACGGTAAAAAAAAAAAAAAATCTACTCAACATCCAGTTACAATGAAATGGCTTTCTCTTCTTCAAGGCACGTTTCAAATGCTGCTTCATCCAAAAGTGTTTCCCAGTTCCCTAACCAGTACAGTCTCTCCTTCCTTTGACCCTGCCACAGCACTTTCCCAATAATACCTTATCAACTGAGCGTGCAGTTCTGATACTACTCTCACTGCATACTATATGTAATGAAATTTTGTCACAGCTAACACACAGCCTTGCAAATGACAATGAAAACATTTGCTCAAATGAAAAAAATAAATGGTACATAACTATTGCAAAGTTAGGTATACCTATACGAAACAAGGTGTGCAATTAAAATTAAATTCGCCTATGCAAAATTCAAACAGCAATGTGAAAACACTGTGCCAAGATACACCATTTTTAACAAGTTGTTTTTATTATAAAACATGTTTGGGGACTTCCCTGGTGGCGCAGTGGTTAAGAATCTGCCTGACAATACAGGGGACACGGATTTGAGCCCTGGTCCGGGAAGATCCCACATGCCGTGGAGCAACTAAGCCCATGAGCCACAACTACTGAAGCCCACGCACCTACAACCTGTGCTCCGCAACAACAGAAGCCACCGCAATGAGAAGGCCACGCACCACAATGAAGAGTAGCCCCCACTTGCCACAACTAGAGAGAAAGTCCACGTGCAGCAACAAGGACCCAATGCAGCCAAAAAATATAAATTAATTTTTTTTTAAAAAACCCACGTTTGTCACAGAAGAACCAGTAGGGGAAAGCACACAGAAAACAAATTAACCATTACACCTTCACTGCTACATTTATGTCTTGTCATTCCAGTCTTTTTCTATACATATATACATACCTGAGACCATACTGTTTTGCACTTTGCTTTTTCACTTCAGGTACTGTGATTATCTATATCATTAAGTAGTCTTCTACAAACATCAATATCAATAACTGCAGAGCATTCCACTGCATGGTTACTTCAGCTTTTGTTGTCATCAAATTGTCCCTAGTTATAATACTGTGATAACCAATCTTGTTCTTAGGTTTGTTTTCTGTTTTTTTTTTTTTGCAGTACGCGGGCCTCTCCCTGTTGTGGCCGCTCCCGTTGCGGAGCACAGGCCGCTCCCGTTGCGGAGCACAGGCTCCGAACGCGCAGGCTCAGGGGCCATGGCTCACAGGCCAGCCGCTCCGCGGCATGCGGGATCCTCCCGGACTGGGGCACGAACCCGCGTCCCCTGCATCGGCAGGCAGACTCTCAACCACTGCGCCACCAGGGAAGCCCTTGTTCTTAGGTTTTTATCATTCTGATTATCTCCTTAGGTAATCGGATTACTTCTGACCAGAAGCTGCAAACTCACGTTGAAGTTCCTCATGGAAAATACATGCCCAAGTTTACTTGCTCATTAACCACAAGGTGGGTTTTCCTGCTGGGGAAACCTGGGAAAGCTGCTCTCTGCTCTAGGCCAGGCAGCCCTGCCTCACCACTCAAGACCAAGAGCCCACAGCCCTGCACCAACATCTCAGGTGGGGACAAGGAGAGAGCTGACCATACCGTGGGGGCTAGGTATGTGCAAAGGACAGCCCAGAACACCTTGACCAGAACCTCTCCTACAATCCCTTGAGGTGCCTTCAAACTGCAGTACTGCTTTCCTTATTGAGCCCCCCAGGAGGACTCTCTGAGGCATTTGGGGAGGTACCATTCTGCCCTACAGCTGGAAAAACTATCTACTTTATCTCACTGCCCAAGGGCAACCTTACAAGCCAGGTTTCCCTATTTCTTCAAGGTACTCTTCTTGAACCCGTGCCCTGAGAAGACCCTGAAGAGGCCAAGAAGTCTGTACCTTGTAGTCTGGCCAGTCAGTGACCTGGGCAGAGTGGGATGGTAACACTTTCACCGGCACCTGGCATCTTGCCAGCGAGGCCACTGGGCGCCCTGGCCAACTGCAAACGTACACTCCTCAAAGCTCCTGTCTCACTGACCAGGAGCCTTCCCCTCACACAAGTCAACAACCTAGCATTAGCTGAAAAATACTTTGCTATAAACCATAAAAGTTCCAGCATGTCTGAAGCAACCCAGTGAAATTTAAGTCATTGTTGAGTGTCATTCTTATTGGAATATAACTCATGCAACTTTCTGAAAAGGAAAAAACAATGCATACATAGCAAGCAGCTTCTCTGAATTTTTAACTCAGCATAAGCTAAAGAATAAGGGTTAGCTCACAGCTGACTCCAAATAACAGAAAACATTACATGTATACTCTTTCGGAAGTTAGAAGAGACAAGACCCACCGGTGTTTCCCAGCCCCCATGCTCTTCTCTCGTTTCCCTTCTAGCACAATTTAATAAATAATATTCCATGGGGCCATCTCCTTCCTAATGGACTTCTCCCTTAAACATTTAGCTACTTTATGTTCACATGCTCCTACATCTTTGTGGGAATTATTTCCAAGGTCAAGTTAAAAATAAATCAAAGAATTTGTAACTAAAAAACAGCAATTACCAGTCCTTGTTCTGAGAATCTGTGTTTTACCAAATATTTTCAAGGTCCGTTTAAAAAATTAAAAACACGTTCACTTTCATCTAAAATAATTCAAACAAAAAATATTCCATCAACATTCCTATAATATGTTGGAACTCCCACAAAAAGATAATGAAACACTGTTAGGACACCCAAGCCTCCTTGTGAAGAATCATCTTCAAGAGATGCTCCCCTCTCCCCCACTATTCTGTGGAATATACTAAATATCATAAAAATCAAATGCTTGTTGACTTGCACTCATTTTGAAAGAAATTAAAACACTGAAGAGCTGCACCATCCCATACAGTAGCCACTAGTCACGTGTGGCTACTGAGCGCTTGAAATGAAGCTAATTCAAATTGAGCTGTGCTGTAAATGTAAAATATACACTGGATTTTGAAGTCTTAGTACTAACGAAAGAGTATCTCATTAAAAGTTTTCTATGTTGATTACATGTTGACACGGTATTTTGACTACGCTGGGTTAGATCAAGTATTACACTTTTCTGAACTTTCCTAATGCAGCTATTAGAAAATCTATCTTAACATATGTGACTCTACTGTAATTGTATATATAAATAGCCCTGTCACTTTGACCTATCACTTTTCACCTAATCTTCTTGTGATTCATAAAAAAGATTTCTGTATTATAATCAAAGGAAGTCTTCACCCCAAAGGGGACCCAATCCACAAGGCAAACTACAAAAGGGGCAAGTGTTGTCAGAGATTCAAGGTCATTCTTCATAGGCGTCACCAGGAAGCTGCCTAGAAACAGCTGTGTACACATGCCTAGCACATCCAAGTTTTCAAATCTAAGTCACCTGGCAAATGATCATGGATTCCTCGGTTTACAGGTGTAGTGCAGACTCTACTGAAATCCAGAGAATTATCCAATATGGCATTTATCCTTCGAAAGATATTGGCATTGCTACACGTGGAGAGCGCAGGTGCTTCCTGATTGTCCCAGCAATCTTTTATCCTTCCCGCGTCTTCCTCCTAGACGCAGAAAAAAGATGTTTAGATTTTCTACTCTCCCTTTTTCTTTTTTTTTTTTTTTGCGGTACGCGGGCCTCTCACTGTTGTGGCCTCTCCCGTTGCAGAGCACAGGCTCCGGACGCGCAGGCTCAGCGGCCATGGCTCATGGGCCCAGCCACTCCGCGGCATGTGGGATCTTCCCGGACCGGGGCACGAACCCATGTCCCATGCATCGGCAGGCGGACTCTCAACCACTGCGCCACCAAGGAAGCCCTCTACTCTCCCTTTTAATAGAGACTTCACACTTCCTTTCTTCTAATCCAACACCACAAGTTAAAGTTAACAAGGACTTGGGTTTCTTGCCTATATATTAAAATACTTCACTCTGAGCAAGGCACCCTGAGAGAACCGTAAGAGGGAGAAACACTGAAATGTAAGATGCTGCCTCAAGAACCTTCTAACATAATGGGACATGTATAGGAAGTAAAATGGCATGGTAGCAGCAACATGAGCGTTAAGAACCAGACACACCTGGTTCAAATCTTGAATTTATCTACACAATAGATTATTTGGCAATAAAAAAGAATGAAGTACTGATACAAACTACAACACAAGTAAACCTCAAAAACATTAAGTGAAAGAAGCCAGTCACACAGGACCACAGATTATATGAGCCCAATTATATGAAACATCCAGAATATGCAGATCTAAAGTAGATTAGTTGGGACTTCCCTGGTGGTGCAATGGTTAAGAATCGCCTGCCAATGCAGGGGACACGGGTTCCAGTCCTGGCCCAGGAAGATCCCACGTGCTGCGGAGCAACTAAGCCCGTGTGCCACAACTACTGAGGCTGCGCTCTAAAGCCCACAAGCCACAACCACTGAGCCTGCGTGCTGCAACTACTGAAGCCTGTGCACCTAGAGCCCGTGCTCCACAGCAAGAGAAGCCACCACAATGAGAAGCCTGTGCACCGCAACGAAGAGTAGCCCCCACTCGCCGCAACTGGAGAAAGCCTGCACGCAGCGACAAAGACCCAACACAGCCAAAAATAAAATAAATTTATAAAAAAAAATAAAGTTGATTAGCTGCCTTCAACTGGGGACGTGGGGAGCAGGTTAGAGGGTCGTGTCTAATAGGTACAAAATTTCTTTTTGAGATTATGAAAATATTCTAAAATTAGACTACGGTGATGGTCACAAAACTGTAAATATATGTATGGAAAGATGGTGTATATGCTTTGGAGTACAAATACTAAGTGTACCACTTAAGTATCTTCTTTGAGCCTTGGTTGCCTTAGGTAGAAAATGGAGTACCCATCTACTTTGCCGACTTTGTGGTAATGAGAAATTAAAGTGCCTGGATATGCTCAGTAACTTATTAGGGACAAATGTCTCCCAACTCCATCACTGTTACTCGTAAGTATGCTTTCAACTTATCCTAATCAAGTTCACAGAGAAGCTGACAGCGCGTAACTAGAGGGTTTTTTGCCTTAATGGTTTGAAACTACCACTCATAATTCTTTAAAATCTGAACCCACACCATGCAACTATGTTTGCTAGTTCAGGAATAAGATCCTAAAATGTTATACCTGTTTGTATGCCAGAACAAATCTAGATTTGCCCTATTTTGGAAACCCTGGCCTTGTCTTCAAATACCGTATAACCCGGGATCAACATGGTGATGAAATGGCCATTCCTTTAGGTCAAAATCCTGGTTTGTGGATATTTGTCATAAATGAATGCCAACTCTACCACATTCTGGGTTTGTTTTCATTAAGTTTGCCTTTAATCAACAACAAAATATCTACACTGCATACCACTTCAAGACTATTACCTGATTCCTCAAAAGCCAGCTGAAAGATTTATGGAAGACTGTCTGAATGGGACACAGTTTATCTACTCCTCCTGATTGACTTTTAAGCCTGGGGTTCCATAGATTGGAATCCCCTGACTCCCTCTGCAAAACCGTTCATGCTAAAAATTTTTCTGAGAATAAAGTTTTCTAATTAATCAGATATTTTTAGTTAATAGCACTGGTCTTGAACATTTTGGGGTTTTTTACCTATTGTACAGCAAAAGAAAGTAATATACTTAGATATCCCAAAAAAAGTGGTTCTGAGACGTACTTTGGCAATTTGGTCTCAATTTTTTAGTAAGTAATAATAAAGCTGAATAAAACCTCTTTAGCATGTACACTCAGGATTTTGAGGATACTGTTTACCACAATTTTGAACAGCACTTGTATGACTACCCACTCAGAAAAATGTCATTCAGACCAAGGTAAGGAAATGTTACAGTTTCCCCTAAGGAACTGATGTTTTCCTTACATTATGGGAAAATGTAAATCTAGCCAAGTTTCCATGTTTGCTTTAGTCTCCTGGTCACTCAAAGCCAGTTTCTGTTTGAATTTCAGTGACTCTACAGCTGTTAAGAAATGCTTCTCTAACTTTCTCCTTGGTCCTTGCTTGTCCATTCTTAAACTTCCACCTCAAGCCTTCTGTGCAAGAATGTAAGGAATAAAAATTTATTAGGTTGATCCATATGAAGTTGTCAATATCCTACCTTTTCTACCAACAAAATGACAGTGTCACATAGTCTAATATTTCATAAATACTAAAAACCTGCTAGGTCAGATGTTGAGATTACTGAAATATGTAAAACATAATCCATGCCCTAGGGAGAACGAGCTAAGTGGGAGAAAAAAAGACAACCAGCTAGGTAAGTGGAGATCAAGGTAAGTACAAAATACTACAGAAGAGATGAGTATATTTAAGGTACCTAGGATGGTTTAACAATTCAGACTTTTAAGCTAGGGATTAACGAAAAAGCAGAATTTCAATAAGCAAGTCTGAAGAAGAACATAATAGACAAAGAACAAGCACAGAGTGGATACAGAACACAGTAAATTCAAGGAAAGGGAGTGCAGGAACAAGACTGGGCAGGGAGGCTCACCAAGAATAAAGGAGATAAGGCTGCAAGTCCTTATCTGCAGAAAGAGACCAGATACAAGACTCAAGATACCACCTCCTCTTCATTCATGATCTCAATTCCCTCTCTCTTCTCCACTGGTTCCTTCCCATTAGTAAGTATGCTCAAGGCTCTCTCATCTTAAAAAAAAAAACACATCTTCCCTGATTTAAAACATTCTGTCAAGCCACTGCCTTCTTCCTTTTGCTCTACCACCAATCTTTTAGAAAATATGCCATATTTACTTCTGAACCTCCTGTTCATCCTTCCTCTCAACCCATAATATCCTGCCAGCAAGTCCTTCTCCCCCCAAAAGAAACTACATTAATGACCTGAGTTGCCAAACCCAACCGATACTTCAAATCTATCTTACTTGATTGACATCTTTGGGTATCTGATCCTCGGCTACTCTCCACTCATTTAATTCAGGAACCACTTTCTCCTGGCTCTCCCTTTACTTTTCTGGTTATTCTTCAGTTTCTACAGAATGCATTTAATGCCCAATATTCTTCTTGCTCTATAAACTCAGTCTGGAAAAGGAAATACTACAATTTCCAGGACAGGTTTATGAGAACATTAAGGGAATATTTAATACCAAGACTGCTCAAGAATACGTAAAACACATGGTCACTGTAACTGTAGCTCTTGTCACACTTACCTGTCAAACTGTTTGCTGTATGCATAGTTAGCTCTGCATTTGATAAACTGTAAGATCGTTCAAGGCCTTTATCGAAGTAGCACCCAACATAATATCTGCTAAATTTGCAGGCACTCAATACAGATACCACAGGAAAAGCAGACCCATATTATATTCATTTCATAGGTATTTTTACCACCTCCATCACAACCTCCATAAATTGTAGTGACTCCTTTCTTAATTATTAAGACAAGAACAAAACCAATATTCACTCATCAATTCTATCTCTTTTCACTGTCAAAGCTCTTGGCCACTCAAAGTCACTTCAGGATTTGGGATTTTAAGTTTGGAGCAGAGACAATTCCACATGAACAAAAAACAAGGAACCTATGAACAATATGACCTCATGCTTGGGGACCCAAAGATTACAATTATATTTACTGATTACATTCTCACCATACACCAGGAGCTATTCTGGGGAGAAAGGATAAATAAGACAGCCCCAGCTCCCAAGGAATTAGTCTAATGGGAACACAAGCACATAAACAAGTAAGTTATATGCTATATCATAAGCCTAATAATAAACATACATAGAAATTAGAAAGGATAGTAGGTAGGTAAAAAGGTTAAAAGGTTTTGCCCAACAGGCATATTACTATACCTAAACCATATTACTATACTTAAAGCCAATGATTTACTATACCTAATATAGTTTATGTAGAGTAAATCATTCTTACCAGTTCTGGGAATGGTGGCAACTCAAAATCCAAGTTCCCAGACACCAGCCAAAGGACAGCAGTGAGATCTGCTATGTCAACTCTTTTCTGCACACCCATAAGCATAAGTATGTCTAAATTGTTCACATCTGTAACGTGTAAGATGGATAATTATTCACATCCCTAATGTAGTACTATACAGCAAAAACAAAACTTCTGTACTACACTTCAACTTACAGAAACCTCACAGAAACTAAATTGTGGGGGGGAAAAAAAGGCCAAACTCAAGAGTACATGCTACATGATTTCATTTATAAGAAGTTCAAAAACACGCAAAGCCAACTGATGACAACAGAAATCAGAACAGTATTTAACTCTGTGCGTGTGTGTGTGTGTGTGTGTGTGTGTGTGTGTGTGTGTGTGTGGAGAGGGGAAGGGATAAAAGGCACAAAGGAACCTTACAGAGTGTTGGAAATGTTCTGCATCTTGATTTGTGATATATAAAAATAATAAACATAAATAAGTAAAAATACATAAAACTATATAAACATGTAAAAATTGATCAAGCTATACACTAACACTAGTGCCTTTTACTGCATGTATGTTACTACCCAATTTTTAAAAAGTTCAAGGAATAGACCAGTAAGGGCTCAAACGTGGCCACTAAGCTGAAGTCAGACCATGAGAGACTTTATACACTAACTAAGGAACTTGACCTTATTCTGTGGCAGTAGTTCTCAAAGCAGGGTCTGGGTACCCACCCTTTCAGAGGTCCATGAAGTCAAAACTATTTTCATAATTCTAAGATAGTTTATTTTTTCACTGTCTTGACATCTGCACTGATGATACAAAAGCAATAGAAGTAGGTAAATCTGGCACCTTAGCAGAAATCAAGGCAATGCCAATAAATTGTAGCAAAAGTTATTGTATTCCTTATGGTATGAATTCGCAGAAAAAGCCAGATTTACCATGTCCTTGGGTAAACAGTAAAAATTTTATTAAATCTCAACCCTTGAGTACATGCCTTTAATATTCTCTGAGACAGGGGACTTCCCTGGTGGTGCAGTGGTTAAGAATCCGCCTGCCAATGCAGGGGACAAGGGTCGAGCCCTGGTCCAGGAAGATCCTACATGCTGCGGAGTAACTGAGCCCGTGAACCACAACTACTGAGCCTGCGCTCTAGAGCCCACGAACCTAGAGCCCGTGCTCCGCAACGAGAAGCCACCACAATGAGAAGCCCACGCACCGCGACGAAGAGTAGCCCCGGCTTGCCACATCTA
Source organism: Phocoena sinus (assembly GCF_008692025.1). Classification (NCBI taxonomy): domain Eukaryota; kingdom Metazoa; phylum Chordata; class Mammalia; order Artiodactyla; family Phocoenidae; genus Phocoena; species Phocoena sinus. The sequence continues at coordinate 36,278,910 of NC_045764.1, read as the reverse complement.
GAGAAAGCCCACGCGCAGCAACAAAGACCCAACACAGCCAAAAAATAAGAATTTTTTAAAAAAAATTTTTTTTAAGTATTTGTGTTTGAGTTTCAAGAAGAATTAGCCTCTTTTCTTTCCCATGAAATAATTTTTGTAATACTTGAAGAAACAACTGACATACTATGGTTATCAATTTTGGGTATTTGGCAAACATTCTCTTGAAAACAAAGTAAGCCAGTACCTTCAAAAGATAAATCATTGTCAGTATCTGTTGCTAATGATAAAATTTGAACTTGGAAGAAAAAAATAAGAATTCTGGAAAAACTGTATTTGCCACCACTTGAACTTGACACCTTCCTCAATACTTTAAAAGACTTTTCTGATGAGACTGGTGGTGCTATTAACCAGTATTTGCAATACTGCGCAACTCAGTGAACCAACATTTGTCAAATGATTAAAACATGATGTTACAAAATCAGACATGGGTAGATGACATCCAAAGTGCAAGACAGACCAATGCATTTTAACATAACAGAGCATGAAGAGTACATCCATACGGCTTCAGATTTCATGTTGCAACTACAGTTGGACCTTTATATCCTTGGGTTCCTCATCTGCAGATTCAGCAGGGTAAAATTATTAGGGGAAAATATTCCAGAAATTTCCAAAGAGCAAAAGCTGATTTTGCCATGCACTGGCCAACTATTTAACTGGCATTTACGTTGTACTTACAATTACTTACATAGTATTAGGTACTATAAGTAATCTAGAGATGATCTGAGGTATATGGAAGGATTGCGTGGGTTATAAACAAATACTGTGTGACTTTACATAGGGAACTAGAGCATCCCGGATTTTGGTATCCATGGGGGGTCCCGGAACCAATCCCCCATGGATACTGAAGGACAACTGGAACCTTTAAGAAGTTACCACTTGTTGGTGCCAAAGAGGAAAAGCCAAATCACCTGAAAAGGCTATTAAAATATTTCTCCTCTTCCAACTACATATCTATGTGAGGCCAAATTTTCCTCATATACATCTACCAAAACAACGTATGGCAACAGACTACAGAGGCAGACAACAAAATCCAGCTTCTATTAAATCAGATACTAAAAAGGTTAACAAACGTATAGAAAAATGCTTACTTTTCTCAGTTTTTTTTTGTTTTGGAAAACACAATTGTTAGTATGTAATAGATTTGTTATTTTTAAATGACTAATGGATAAATTTATTTTCAGTTTAAATTTCTAATGGGTAAATACTGACAGATATGATTCACATGCGTGAAGGCTCCTGAGGTCCTCAAAATTTTAAGAGTATAAAGGAATCCTGAGATGAAAATGTTTGAGAACCACTGCCTCATAGAATAGGTGATCAAATTTGCACTTTTCAAAGATCTTATAAGAACATCTCAGCAGGAATGCAAACATCCTGAAAGGCTCAAGATACGTCTATAAGATTTGATAGGGCAAAATGAATTTGCTAAAAAGAGTTTCAGAACAGAATGTGTGAGAGGGAACAGGATCCTATGATGTGAGATCTCAAGGATTTAAGAGATGAATAAAGGGTGAGGCAGTGAAGACTGGGGGGGCAGGTTACTCTGTACAAAAGCTTGATGGGGAAGCTAAGAAAAGCCAGTGAGGCTAGTTGCTGGAGGGGCTGTTGTACTAGGAAAAGTCTAAACATGAGAGAGAGATGACCATGTTTATAGACAGAAATAAAAGATGTGGCAGGGACAACTGACCAAGAGGTCCTGAAGGTATGAGAGAAGATGGACACCAAGACACAAAACTGCTCTTTGAATAGGGAGAAGGACAATCCTTCAATAACCGGAAAAGAGGGATGGTAAAGGAAGCTAAGTCCAACTGGAGAGGGCAAGAAAAGGGCCTATATAACCAACCGTCCAGACCCTCCAGTTTCTTTGTTCGTCACAAAAATTTATGAGCTTGTCTGAGTCTCATTACAAATAAAAAGACATGCTTAGCAAAACTGAAAATCTTTCCCCAAGTCAACCAGGTTAACAGGGCACTAGTACTCAAGTCAGAATCCCAGCCTGGCCTTCCTCTTCCTTCTGCATCAAGGCAGCCTGAAAAACAAGAGAGGAGGAGAGGCGAGACCAGGTCAGGGAACTGCTCTGTGCCAACTCTGAAGCTGTGGGGGGAGCCTCTTCCAAGGGCTGGGAAATACTGTTCTCAGCTCCATCTGACACATTCAGAAATTTTAGCATTAACAGAGCCTCCCAAACTCAGGCAGGGCAATATGAGCAGGAAAAGCAGCAGGATGGTGGAGCTGGCGTAAGCTCCTGACCGGCAGAGACAAATTCAGCCTCTTCAAGTCCAAAAATCCAAAGGACGTTTGAGTTTCATTTAAAAATTCCTGTATTTAATCAGCAACACCTCACTATTTGTTCCGTGGAGAGGTGTGTAGGGGATGAGAAAGGATACAGGAAAATACCCTCTCATCCAGAGCTTGGGAGATACAACCACCCATTAAGACCCAAGGACCAGGGCTTCCCTGGTGCCACCGTGGTTAAGGGGATTCGGATTCGAGCCCTGATCCGAGAAGATCCCACATGCCGCGGAGCAACTAAGTCAGTGCGCCACAACTACTGTCTGCGCTCTAGAGCCTAGAGCCCGTGCTCCGCAACGAGAAGCCACCGCAATGAGAAGCCCACACACCACAAGGAAAAATAGCCCCCACTTGCCACAACTACAGAAAGCCCGTGCGCAGCAACAAAGACCCAACACAGCCAAAAATAAAAAAGACCCAAGGACCACGGGTCTGAGGAATGTGTCTGGGAACAATAAGACCATTACATTACTATGACACAGCTCCACACAAAGCAGTAGGTGTTGAATAGGCAGGAATAACTGAGGAAGGTAGGAAAAGCAGACTGAAAATATTCATCCAAGGGAGACGTGAACTAGTGGTAGCAATGGTAATGGAGAACGGATAAAAGGATACACAGGGGTTAAGGGAGACAAGAGTTAGATAATAACATCAAGGCGTTATCGTTACAGAAACTGGGGAGAGGTTTCCGAACGAAAGCTACAAGTACGTATTTACCTAGCATCCATCTGTACTGGGGCCTTCAGGGTTAAAAAAAAATTAAAACAAAAAAACACCCAAACACAGTTCTTTCCCCCAAGAGGACACTAGACCCTAGTCAGTAAAAAACTGACTAGTAATTGGGTGGAAGGGATATAATTAGATTAGCCCCAGAAGATGAGGAAAAGGAAGAAATGGGTAGTTTTGAGACCTAGGTTTAATATGCCTCAGATAGACACATTCATTCAGTAAGCTAATCAGACCTATGGTTCTTGAGAACAATCAGGGCAAAAAGAGCTCAACCTAAAACCTGACCTGGTGCTATAGGAACACACAGGCCCTCTGTAAAAGAGAACAAAAATGAGCCAACAGAATGAGCCACGAGGAATGTGGCATCCACGGGGAGGAGGAGGAAGCCTGTGAGTGCCAGGACAAGAAAAGACCAGAGAAAAGAAGAAAAACTAGGAAACCAGAGTCTTATGAACCAAGTGGAAATTTTAAGTAAAATGAAAGACAATGAGAGATCAATATAACAAAGAGCAAGGTGCGTGAATTCCAGAAACAACACTAGTCTGGAAATAAAGAGACCTGGGTTCCAGTTTTGGCTCTATCATTCTCACTGTATAAATAACCATTTTTCGCGCTAAGCTTAATTCTCCTCATCCGTGAACATACTGAGACACTATAATCCAGGCTTGGTGTCAACTCCAAGTTATACCTGGGAGGCAGACAGGTCTCCAACACCTCCTGAGCTTCAAAACAATTCCAAACGTACAGCTTAAAAAAGTCTCAGGAGAAAGGGCAGACTCAGGAGACAGATGGTGTCAGAGCCAGAAGCCAGGAGCACAAAGCCAGAATGCAGAGAGCACAGGTGTTAAGTAGTAAGAGATTAAGTGTTCTGTCAAAAGACACAAAGAAACCCAACCTGCCCTTCAAGGTAAATGCTTTCCTTCAACAAGAGGAGAGCTACTCCCACACCTTTATCAAAGAAAACTTCAGGCCACGGCACTAAACCTGTCAGGATGGTAGTTTGTCAGCATATTATGCTGGCCAAGAATAAAGAAACCAGTCACACTATTATAGTCAAGTTACTCCCAGAATCAGCAGCTACACGCAACTGTGACCCATTTTTAGCACACAAATCAATCTTTAGACCTGCCCTCTGGGAATTCTCCAATTACCTCAAGGAAAGTCATCACAAAATGCCTTAAAAATCAAAAGGGTACTCTAACCATACAGGAATATTGAAAAATGAAGTAGAATTCAAAAGCTATCCATGCCTAAGTGTTCTTCTGCACCGCTGAAAGCAAAGCTCAACCCTATTTAATCAGGAATATTTCCCCCACACCTGTGTTACTTAAAAACACATTATATACTAAGTAGACAAAATAGTTCCTAACAGGAGTCCTTTTAAATCCCAGTAACAAAACTCTGAAAATTTTGTCTACAATGTAAATTTAACACTCTCAAATTTGGATACTGACTTCTTACGCAAAGTCAGGTAATTTCCCTATGAAAAATAGGAATATTATACATATTATGTATTTTTTAGTTCAATCTTTTCAGCCAGTTTACTGTAACTGAAAAATGCCTTGTTTTGGGGGGTCCTATCTTGAACATAAAAACTTTCAACACCTGGAATCTGTGTGCTTCCAGAAGATGACAAGCTCTCATACACAGGTATAACTAAAACCAGGCTCCAACAATGGCAGGGAAGAAAAAGGGCATTTTCAAAGCTGCAGTATGTGGGGCAAAGGAGGCGGGGTCAGCAGTATCCAAATACTGAAAGGGTGCAAGCAATGCATCTTGGTTTTAACTCAAACAACAGAGAGAAGCAAAAATTCTTTATGTAACTTCCTCCACTCCAACCTCTTAAGTCCAACCCTCTTCCTATCCCTCATCCCCTACCCCCAGGCTTTCTGGCAAGTTCTCCCCAGAGTCAGTACTGCTTAGATACTGCCTAGGAAAAGCAGACTTGCAGAACAGGATGGGATTAGTAGAGCTCTTCCATATGAGAGAAAACAATTTGCTATCTGAGCCCATGATTCATTTACAGCCTCCACCACTAGCTACAGAAGACAGCAGCCTAAACACTAATATCTGGGTTTGGTATGCATTTCTATCCCAAACTTCAAGCCAGAAGTACTACCCACTAATGAATCTGCCCTTTAAACAAACACCTAACAATTATAGGGAACATTTAGCTGAAAACAATGAATGAAAAACTTTGCACAGATATTACCTAGCATATAAACACTAAAGTACGAGCAGAGAGCTACTTTAGTCATCTCACGATTCCCCTTCACCAAATTCACAAACACTGAACTCGCAGCTGAGACCCTGGCCTGTAAAGGTAGCTAAAGCAGCAGCTGGAGACAAGTAACATTTTAAAGTTTCCATCTTTCCAAAAACTTCCCAGACCACAGGTAAAAAAAAGTTTTCTGGTGTGTATGTGAGTCTGCATTCTCACTGAAATATTCCTTTGACAACATCTCAGAATATGCTCTTCACTTCCTTATGCTTTAAATCCTTTGGGAATAAGATACAGAAATAAAGGTACATATCCCTTTACATCTGCTAGCGTGGATTATACACTAAGATTCTAAGTGTTGCCCAGAATGAAACCCCAGCTCCTGAGTCCTGGTGCAGGGCTCTTTTATGCCCTGGGAGCTTATCCCAGATTTTACCACATACTGCTAAAACCCTTATTAATTCTGCCTGGAAATCTAAAAGACAGAATTATGGAAATTTTAGCTAAGAGAAAAAGGTGAGATTTAATAAGCCCCATTCTACTTTCACAGGTCTTACAAAACCATAATTTCAAATATGCCTAGTCTCAGAAGGGAAATGTTGCTGAAATTTAACTGTCCTGAAAGAGGACAGTCTTTTGTGTAGAGGTTTGGGAGGGTCACCCCCACAGTGGGAGGAGCCTGACTTCTCCAGACCTCTGGCTCTCTCAGAATCAGCTAACTGCTCTGACACACATTATGGAATGATAGACACAGCACATTCCTCCTGACATCAACACTGCTGTGCTAACGCTCAGAAGACCCACACTGACTTCCACAGCAACCAGAGATTCCCTCCAATGCAGTTAAGGCTCACTTTGCCTATGAATGTGACCAGCCCATAGACCACTGCATTTCTATACAATGCACACCACCAATAACCCCTTGATCCCTCTGACATACAGGAATACACATAATACCATAGGTTCAGCTATGGCACCAGAAAGACCTAGGTTCACACACTGGTTTTATCACTTGATAGCCTCCTGACTTGATTTCTAAGCCTGTTTCATCATCTGCAAAATAGGGAGGAAATCTAAACGGGATGTTTTAAGACAAAGACCCCAAACTAGCCCTCAGGTTGAATCCAATCTTCAGAGACTTTGAACCATCCAGTGTTCTCAATTTTTTAAATGCTACATGTAAAAAACAGAGATTGGCAGCTTAACTAGGGAAGAAGTCAAAGATCCATGAACTCTGGGCCCACACTTCTGCATGGCCAAGAACCAGCTACTGGCTCTCCTTTAAGCAAATTCTGTAGTTCAGTAGGCACTACTCTACTTTCTTTCCATTTACTCATTTATGTTACCTCAGGCCCCTGTAGGGATTTGGGTTTGTAACCCATTTTGAGGATTAAAAACAAAATAAATAGCTTGGTCACCCCTGAAAAAACTTACAAAGACAGCTATTATCATTAACCTCTTAACAAGCTGGGTGTTGAGCATGGAGTCGCACTACTTTTATCACCTTCCTCCACTTACTGACTCACAGACACTGGTACTGGTACCGCAGGAAAGAAAGAGAAGACCACAGAAACATTCCTGCACCAAGTGCCTAAGGCTCAATCCAAACTGCTCATGTTTCCATGGTCACTCGACACACGCATTCGCTCTCCAACCTCCTGCCGGCTGTACAGGCCGGCACAGATCCCTTTCCCCACAGGGGAGCCTGGGCCAGCGGGATGTTTATAAGACAACCCTCCGGAGGCGGGATGGCAAGTATTCCTATACTATAAAGACTGACTTTATAGAGTAGTCAACTTCCTAATCCTAGTTCTTTAAACCGAGCACGTACTGCCAAACCACTCCTCAAGTTTAAACTACATCACTGTGGCAAAAGCCAAACTCTGCAGCAACGGGCTCCGGGAATACAGTGCAGCTCAAAGCGAGCTCAACGAGGACGCTCCAAGGCCCGCGGTCAGCCCTGAACTCTACTCTCCTGAAGGGCTCCGACAGCGCTGAGCTCCACGGAGCTCCAGAAGCAGAACTTCCTGCCACTTCCCTTCTACCTACGATAAAAACCAATCAACCAACCAGGAAAACCACCACCAGCCTGAAGCTTCCAAGGTTTCCTTCCGCCTGTTGCGATTTATTTTTGTTTTTAACCCAGCCTGTGTCCCTAAGCTCAAACAGAACCTGAGCCTAAGGGTGCAAACTATTCTCAGGAGACACACACTTCCAGCTGGCACATGTCAGCACCGTCACCTGAGGGGTAGACCAGAGGCAGGCGGTACACCTGTGGATACCAGCGAACCCCCCTCGCCCCTCGCCCAGCAGTTTACTCAGGTGCCAGCGAGAGAGCAAGGCAGCAGATCGGTAGCCAGGGAGACCAAAGGAGGCAGCTGCCAACGAAATGCAGCGCTAAGCAGAGCCGGGCTTGCGGGGTGGGGTGGGGGAGGGGGGTCACAGCCGGCACCCCCGGCTCTGAGCGCTGTCGTGGAGTCTCCGTGCTTTCCACTTGCTTCGCGAGCGCAATCATAGCGCAGGACCGCTTGCACTCTGCAAAATGCCACCAAAAAATAACCCGTGCACGCGAGGACGTGCTCCAGAGCGCAAGTATCCGCTCGGGCTTTCTCAGTCCTGTGGGCGGCGCTGAGCCACTTACAAGGACCCTGGCCTGCCCGGGTCCTCTGGGAATGACGCAAGAAAGTCAGGGTCGACTTGACTGCAGACAACACTCACGCGAAGAAAAAACCGGGGAATGACGCCAAGTGGGGCAACCAAAGGTGAGTAACCTTTTCTTGGTCTGAGTACCCCCCTCCCCGACCCGGGGGCTCAGTGCAGGCACAGGCCTTCCTAACCTGCGTGCTGACCAAGCGAAGCAACCAGACTGTGCCCCCAGCCACTGCTCCGCCAAGCCCGAGACCAGCGCTGGGCCCGCGCCAACACCCACCCGAGTCTGGGAACCTGGTCTGGTCTTGGGCTGAGAGAATGACAAAGCCAAGGCCACACGCACGCTTCTCCGCGGTCAGAGAACTCGGGGTGGGGAAAACCGAAGCTGGCGCGGCTTAGGTCAGCTCCACGCCTGGGGCACCTCCGCGGCCTGCAGGACCCCCGCCCATGCCCCCAGGACCTACCTCTGTGCCGCAGGGCTCCCCAGCGCAAAGCCGCTTTGCACGTGCCGGCCACTCTCCAGCGCCCGACCCTACCTAGCCAACCCCGCCCCAGAACTCCGGCTCCTGCGCCTAACGAACGTGTGAAGCCACGTGACCTCACGGGCCAAAGAAGCGCGCGCGGACGGCACGAGGGCCTAATCCCTCCGCCTTAAAGGAGACGCGCCCACTGCCGTCGTGGCGCTCTCCCTTGACCCGAGGCCCAGCGCAAGGGTCTACGCCGCCAGCAGCCCCGCCCCGCCCCGGCCGCCCTTCCCCGCTGCCCACTGGGTACGAACGAGATTCGCGGGGGTCGCTGCGAGGCGCGTGAGCTCCCAGGAGCGCCTGTGGCTTAGACTCTCACGTGCGACGGCTGCGGGAGAAGGAAATGTTCCGGGCGCGGGGGCGCCCTTCCGTCCGGTCTGCTCCCGTCTGGACAGACACTCGAGGCCAACGGGCGTCTGCAACGCAGCTCGGAGGCCCCACCGGCCGCCCCCGGAGGGCCGCGGCGCCTTTAAGCCCAAAGGCCCTGAGTCACGAGGAGGCTCCCTACCCCCCCCCCTTCGCCACACACCCCTCCACGAGGCCCCACGCTCGCGGGCACGTGACCCGCGCCCCGCCCGGGACTTGCGCGCACGGGTGGGGGCGGGAAAGGAGGGTACCGCGGACCGGCCGAGGTTGCGCGCGGACCGTTAGCTGCCGCGGCACGGGCCGCGGCCCCGCCCAGCCCCGCCCGGGCGGGCGGCGAGCAGCTCTTACCAGCGGGAACGCCATGGGGCTGGCGTGGTCCAGCGGGACGGACCCGGCCGGCAGGCGTTTGGCCGGCGCGGCGAGGGACGTGCAGACACGTGGGCACTATTTTTGCAGCGAGCCGCGCACAGCCGTGCACCCGGGGCCGCTTATAAAGCCCCGAGGAGCCGCCCCTTTCCCCCCCCACCCCCGCCGGCCGTATGCGGAGCACCTGTGTCGGCCCCGCCCGGGGCCCCGCCCCTTCCAGCAGGCCGGGCGGAGGGCTCCACCGCCCACCCGGAGCCAGGCTCCCGAACGGAGGCGGGCTCGGCGGCTGCAACCGTTGCGGGCCACGGCTTACACACACACACACACACACACACACACGCGCGGCCAGGGGCCCAAGTGGGGCATGCCACTCACCTAGTGACCCTGGTCAAGTCATTTACCTCTTTGGGGCCTCAGTTTAACCCTTATGAAATAGGACGCGATTCACAAGCCCCTGCGACGGGGCGGCCATGTGCTTTGCCAGTAAAGCCGTCTTTACAGCGTCCACGCTCCTTTTATTCCAAGGACCCCTCCAGGGCAAGAGCCCACCCTACGCGCCCATGTCCGAGCCTTCACTCCCAGGCTCCAGCAGGCACACTCACTCTAGATTGGCTGTTCCGTGTGCTGGAACGGGGTTGGGGTGGGGAGTTGGGTGCGCGGGGATTCCGGAAAGTTCCAAAGACACCAGGGGTCCTCTCTGCACCACAGTTACCTGACGAAACCGCTTCCGACGCTCTTTCCAGCCTGCAATAGGAAACTTCTCGGAGAGGGGACAAGAGACAGCGGGGGTCACGGGGCGAGAGAGACCACCGTGGGTTGGGCTGTTGTCAGGAAAGGCGTCCTGGGGTAGCCGGGGCGGGAGCGGACTGGAAGCCCCAGTCAGGCACAGAGGCGGAGGTGGCGTTCCAGGCAGGGAGATCAAGCAAAGACTGAGAAGGAGGACTGAACAGAGTGGCTCAATCTGCCCAGGATGGAGGATAATGCGTGCCGATACCGCAGGAGGGAAGCTTGGGCCCACTTTGTGAAAGGCCTTTATTTTGCAGATAGCAGGGAACTATTAAGAATTGTAAACAGGGGAATGGCAATATCAGGTCTCAAAATTTTGAGATGTTACTAGAGACTTAGTAGAGGTTTGACAGAAGAAAAAGGGGAAACAAGGGATTGGGGTGGGGAGGAAAGGAATCAGCGTTTGTTGAGCATTACCAAGGGTTGTACATGTGTTACCTCATCATCATAATACTATTTTATAAAGCACTTACTATGCTTAAGGTTCTTCCTGGAAGTTGAGAGGACAAGTCTGCTGCCTTCCTGGCAGGCTGGTGAGGCTGGCCTGGATCTAATGGCTAAGGGGAGGGAGTGCAGAGGCAATGGAAGGAGAGGAAGGCAAGGTCTAGCCTACGATTGCAGGAGTATTACAGTAATGGGAGAAGGTGAGGGTAAGAACAGATGCTGGAGGGCTTCCCTGGTGGCACAGTGGTTGAGAGTCCGCCTGCCGATGCAAGGGACACGGGTTCGTGCCCCGGTCCGGGAAGATCCCACATGCCGCGGAGCGGCTAGGCCCGTGAGCCATGGCCGCTGAGCCTGCGCGTCCAGAGCCTGTGCTCCGCAACAGGAGAGGCCACAACAGTGAGAGGCCCGCGTACCGCAAAAAAAAAAAAAAAAAAAAAACAGATGCTGGAGTAGAAGTCCACAGAAGGACCCAGTGTTACAATGAGAGTTGGCCAATCTCCATCCATAGAATATCCCCATTCAGGAGCTTCCTTGGGTTGCTGAGGTCATGGGCAGAGAGGTGATGGCTGCAGGGGCAGAGCAAGACGGGGCCCCGGCACCCCCCTACCCATTTGCCCTCCCTCCTCAAGATGGCCCATTTCAGCTGCCCAGGAAACCACACCTTCTGGTTTAGCTTCCCTGGAACCCTCCCACTACAGGCCCTACCTGGGGCTCTTCCTTCTCTAGGAGCAGCCCGCCCACAAGTCTCACCCTGGCCCACAAACAGCATAGGACAACTCATCAGAGGTAGTGCATCTTGCTTGTCCTCTCAGGGGGGTGCCACACCCAAATACCTACAGCCCAGGAGCCAAGTGAGGGTGGATGACAGCACCAAGAAGGCCCAAGGCACATCTAAAAGAGCAGTTATCTGTTGGATACCGTGCAGGAATGATGTCCCAGCCCAGCCAGATCTTTCAAGACAAGCTGGAAATGCAGTTTTGTTTTGTTTTTTAATGTGAAATCTTCCTAATTTTAAATTTGGTCACTAATTCAAATTAAAAGAGTCAAGCCCAGCATGTCCAGGGGCCTCATGCAGCTCATCCTTTCCATCCCTGTCTCTTCCCTGACCCAAAGCTGAGGAAGATAAGAATCCGAAACCTGGAATAGTGCCCAAGGGAACAGTATCTGGGAGCTCTTTCATATTTTAAAACTCCCAGCCAGAAGAAAATGAAGTGATCTTTCAGGTGACGTGGAACAGAAATTTCTGCTGCATAAAATCCCTCTTCCTAAACTTTCTGTTGCAGGTAATAGTAATAGCTGATCTTCACTGAGCACTTACTATGTGCTTGGCACAGTTCTAAGTGTTTTACCTGTTAACCCATTTGCAGACAAGGAAACTAAAGCTCAGAGAAGTTAAGTAACTAGCTCAAGAATTCCCAGCTAGAAGTGGAAGAGTGAGGACTCAAACCCAGGCAGTCTTCTGGCTTCAGTGCCTGAAGGCTTAACCAGTTAAGTACAAAATGTCCAGCACCCTGATGTGTGCACTTCCTTCTGACTGACCCCAGCCCTCACCAGACAGTGAAGGAAGGGGTGGCTGAGTGCACATATAGTCATGTGTTTGGTCAGTCCTGTCTCCCTGCCCTGACTTGGCCAGACTTGCAGGTTATACAGGAAGAACAGTACCCCTGACTAGAAGATGTCCATGATCCACAGGGAGGGGTGTGGAAAGGGGCAGAGGTGGAGGCATTAAATGACTTGGTCAGGTCCCCACAGCTGGTCACTGGCAGAAGTAGCAGGAACAAACAGGCAGCATTATCCATTCTCCCAGTCAACAAATACCCTTTGAGCCCAGCTATGCCTGGCACCATCTCTGCAGTCAAGCCCCAGATTTACAATACAGGTTTTAAGTGTAACTGTAATTGGCTGGACTAAGTTTTAAATGCATGTACTAGGGGGGACCCTGTATTCTTTTATATTCTCAGGTGTTCAGTGCCTCCACAGCAGGCAGAGAGCTAAAAGAAGAAAAGAGACTGCAGGGAGAAAATAGTTTTCCTGGTTGGAAAAGATCAGAAGGGAGATTCATTTAGGAACTCAAGACCACAAGGTAAAGTGAGCACACAGTGTCTACTCGGCTTTTGCCAAGCTCTGTGCAGAAGAAACCGTGTTGTTCTTTTTCCTGCTCATTTAAGTGGGATAAAAGAAAGTAGATCAGCGCCACCTTTCATCATACACAAATGTAAATTTTAAGTGGGTTAAAAATACAAATGTATACAGCATTACTTGGAAATTTTTTTAGAAAACAGTATTAGGAGAATATTTTTATTACCTCATAGTGCAGGCAAATTCTATAAATATGGAACAACAAGCACAGAGTATAAAGGAAAATTGATCAATTTGATCACATTGGAATTTAAACCTTTGGTTTATCAAAAGATGTTTAAAACTTGAAAAGACAAGTCATACACCGGTAGAAGGTATATTTGCAATACATGATCTACAAAGGACTCACTTCCAAAATATATAAGAACTTTACAATGAGGCGAATAGAAAAATGGGCAAAAGATGGGAATGGCTCACCAATAACCAGGGAAACATAGTAGGATACCATTTCACACCTCCTAGATAGGCAAAATGAAAAGTCTCACTATCCTAGTAGCAGGCTCACTGCCAGTGAGGGTGTAAACTGGTTCAGCCACTTTGGTTGTGGCTTTTGTTTTCTACATTTTTTAAATTGAGGGGTAACAACCCACATACAGAGAGTACACAGAGTGCACAATCTTAGGTATACAGCTTGATGTATTTTACCTACATACATACCCAGGTAACCACCACCCACGTCAAGGCATGGAATCCTTCCAGAAGCCCAAAGGGTTCCATCATACCTCTTCCCACTTCATCCACCTCTCCTTGAGACAACTAATATTCTAACTGCTTTCCTCACAGATTCATTCTGCCTGTTTTAGGACTTCATATAAACTTTTGGGTTCTTTCATTCAACATAGCATCTGTGAGATTCATCCATGTTGCTGCAGGTAGCAGTAGTTAAGTCCTTTTTATTGCTAAGTAGTATTCCATTGTATGGATATACCATCTTTGTTTCCCCATTCTCCTAGTGATTGGCAATGTGAATTGGACTATTATGAATGAAGGTGCTGTGAACATTCTTGACTTGAAGTACAGCTACTCTGGTGAGCAATTTGGCAATGTTGTTAAGTTGCAGGTATGTATACTCTATGACCCAGGGATGCCACTCCCAGGGAAATGTGTTAGAGAAACTTTCGCACGTGTTAAAAGAGGCAGGAGTTTAAAATGCCAATAGATGTGTTATTCAGAATTGCAAAAATAAAAAAATAATTTTTTTAATTGCAAAAATAAAATATCATGTTGGCCAAAAGGTTCTTTCGGGTTTTTCCATAATATCTTACGGAAAAACCTGAACGAACTTTTTGGCCAAGCCAATAAAATACCTTAAATGCCTACCGACAGGAGAGTGGATTGATAAATTGTGGTCTAGTCATACAATGGAATATACTGTATGTAAGTAAAAGTAAATGAAATAAAGCTAATCATATCAACATGGATGACTCATAAACAACATTGAGTGAAAGAAGTAGGATGTCAGAGAACACATACTCTCCAATGCCATTTATATAAAATTTTAAAACATGCAGTACATTACTACCACAAAGGACAATATATTGTTTAGGAACACATCTGTATGTAGTAAAAGTACCAAAAAAGGCATGGCCTTGATAAACATAAAATTCAGAATAGTGATTTACTTCACGTGGGGAGGGAAGAGCTTGTGAAACTAGGGATACAGGGGGTGTCTGCTGAATTGATGAGTGCTTTAGTTCTTAAAATGGGTGATCAGTACACAAGAGGTTATTTTATTCTTTAAACTTGAAATATATCATAATTGTTTAAAGAGATACAGGGATGGAGACAAGGGCAGTGGTGTGCTGATAAACGTTTGACAATTGGCTGCAAGAGAGGAGTCATTTACAGTAGTCACCTATTTCTGTGGCATAAATACTTCTGCCGTGGCTGATTTCACACCATCAGTATGATACCAGTCGACGCTCACGAGCCAGCATGAGCCAGCTCCAGCACGCCACTGACACTGAATGTGGGAGCAAACTGCTCTGAAGGCCAGAGCTGGGGGCCCAGGCTCCCTCTGAGGACTTTTTCAATACCTTAGGACATGGGTCGAGGGCTGGGTTGTATTAATTTATGCTGTTAAGTTACCCCAAAACTAAGCAGGCTAAAACAACAAATATTTATTCTCTCACACAATTTCTGAGAGTCAGGACTCCAAGACAGACTTAGCTGGGCAGTTCTGGCTCAGGCTTTCTCCTGAGCTTGCAGTCAAGCTCTCAGCCAGAACCGCAGTCATCTGAAGCTTTGCCTGGACCTGGATCTGCCTCCTAGCTCCACCTGGAGCTCACTCAGTTCCTTGTCACACCGACCTCTCCAGAGGGCTACTGGCTTTCTCCAGAGCAAATGACCAGAGAGACAGAGACTGAGATGGAGGTGCATTGACTTTCATAAGCTAATCTCAGAAATGACATACTCTCGTGTCTACAGTATCCTATTGTTTACACACACCAGCCCTGATAAGATGTAGGAGGGGGTGACGCCAGGGTGCGAATGCCAGGAAGCAGTGATCATTGGAGGTCGGCTACCTCACTGATCGCAGTTGAAGGTGAGTGCCGGTTGTCCTGAAATGCTTGTAAAGGGGTTACAGGATGCCTAGGGTCTCAGCGCAAGGAGGGACGTGGGAGCCTGAGTGTCCCTCCCCCTTTGTTTTGCAGCTGAGGAAGCTGAAGTTTAGGGATTTACTGGAGAGCATGCAGCCACTCTTGTCAGGAGCCCAGGGTCTCAGTCTTGCCTTGGTCCGAGTGAGAAGGACCGTGCCTCACCCTCACCCAGCCTCACCCTCACCCAGCCTCACCCTCTCTCAGCCTCACCCTCTCCCAGCCTCACCCTCTCCCAGCCTCCTGCCTTTCCTCTGCAGGTGCAGATGCTGGGGTCTGGCACATCAAGACTTCGATCAAGGTCACCTTGCCCAAGCCCTCAAGAGTTCTTTCTTCCCCAGAGCTGTTTCCTCACATTTTTCCTTCAGTCAAAACAAGAAAACAACCCCACTTATTTCCACACACCCTGCCGCTGCCACAGGGGTTGTTGGTAACACATCCCCAGTAGCCCCAGAGAGCAGCATATGCCACCGTGTTGGCATTGCCAGACACAAGTCTGTGTTGGCCTTCTGGGATCCCATTGCCATTTGCGACTGCTGTGGAACCATTTCAGAGCTCTGTGATCAATCTTTGAGTGAAATACAACACGGCCCCAGACGGGAAGGGGGTACGAGGGAGGGAGGTGTGCTATTGCTCTCTGTTTCTTGACCTGGATGCTGTTGTTGTTCAGGCTATGAAAACTCATCAGATTGCACGCTTGTGATTTGCACAATTTACTGTATGAATAGTACACTTGAAAGTTTTTTTTAAAAAAAAACAGTCCCAAAGACAGGGACATATGTGTCTGGGAAGATCCCAGAGAGAAGAATTTTTCTGAGCTGTTGGCAACCTTTATTCTCCAGGCACCACTGGGAAGCTCCACTCAGGTGGACTCATGGGTGGAAGATCTGAAAAGGGGCTAAAGTTAGAGGGTCCTTGGCAGCAAGATAAGAAGTAACGTTCGGGGTGAAAGTGGCATTCAGGTAAGAAGTAATCCCCAGCATTGCTTACCTTTCTCAGCACTATCCCAAGCCTCAGTGACCCCAAAGCATCCTCAGCTGTAATGGGGCAATCAGGATGCGGATGGGCTTCCTCACGGTCAGGATCAAACAGTGCAGCCCTAAGTGCTTTTTCTTAGTGGACAGGTCAGTGGGATGGGGGAGAGACAGTGGGGTAGGAGACGACGGGATCAGGCAGCACCATCAAGTAGAAGACCCAAGAAGGTGCTCACTGCTTTTCCTTTGGATGTGCCCCACTTTACCCCCTGTTCTCCAAACCCCATCCTGGGCTTCACCCTTTTAGGCACTGGTTCACCATCTTTCTCTTGACCCTGGGAGACAACAGTGATCAGGCCATCAGAGAAGGAAGACCCAGCTCACCTCCTTGAGG
The DNA here is from genome assembly GCF_008692025.1 of Phocoena sinus. Classification (NCBI taxonomy): domain Eukaryota; kingdom Metazoa; phylum Chordata; class Mammalia; order Artiodactyla; family Phocoenidae; genus Phocoena; species Phocoena sinus. The sequence goes on along the minus strand of NC_045764.1, from coordinate 36,262,390 downwards.
ACCCAGGTCCATGCACACCCTCCCTCAGCCGCTCTCCTGCCCCACCCCTGAGCTGGGGCTTTCCCAATCCAGCAGGCTCTGCAGCCAGTTGCAGGCTGGTGGAATAAGACGGGACCTACTGGGCTGAGCAGTCCCTCCACGGTTCACACCCCAGTCCTGGTTGGTCATCAGCCCATAGCTTCCTTGCCACCACAGTGCCCAGCACTTGTTGGCTGTTCAAATGCTTGATGAGGAAGGAGGGGCCTAAGGCAGGCCTTTCCCCACCCCTACCCCCAGCATGTGGAGCCATGGTAGGAATTAGAGTGACCGAGAGGGACGTGAATGTGCTGAGGAGGCGGGGAAGAAATTGGTGGTGAGGATCCTGGCTGTCCAGGAGCCAGGCCTCGGTGGAGGGGGGCAGGGGGAGGGTCCAGCACTTTCCTATTTTTCCTTCTTTGCCCAGTAAGGCTGGGGAAAATCCTGTCACAGCGAGTTACATACCCAACACCCACCCCTTTGATCTGCAGGCTATGCTGAGAGGTGACCTTCAAGATGCCCAGCAGAAGGTACTGAACTAGCCCAGGGGCTTGCCCTGGGGCTGACAGGCTGGGGGGTTCAGGCACGGGCACAGCTAATGCCCCCCGCTCGGGGTCCTTGTAGTGGCTTCCTTAGTATCCCTAGATGGATCTGTTCCCCAGTCACTGCAGCCAGCTAGCTACAGCAACCTGGCCAAAAACTGAAGCCATTCCTTTTAGCCACTTGCCGGAGCACCACCTGGAAGCCATCCTGGACTGGGCTCCTGTTCTCAGCCCCTCGCTGTGTTCATTGTCCTCTGACCTGTCAAGGCCTGTGGTCAAGCTCAGACCACACTTGGACCTCCTGGGTCCTCACTAATGCTCTACCTGACCCTCGCCGGGGGCACATTCTGCCTCAGTGCCAGTCCCCGTGCTTCTGTCCATTTCTCGCCCCCTCCCCCGAACCCCCCCTCTGTGTACCAGCAGAGCCCTAAGAGCCCTTCCTAGTCTGCTCTGAGGTCCTGGGCCCCACATGAATCCCACAGCTCCATGGTTGCCCCTCAGTGCTTCTCATGGGACACATTAAGATCCAGGAGGCCTGTGACCACAGTGGCAGAGACTTGGATCAGTGAGAAAATAGAGGCTATGATATGGGTTGGAAAGAAGAATGTTCTGGAGAGAAGTGGGGTCCCCCTCAGGTCCTGTATGTCTGATCTGTTTCCACCAGTGTGTCCCGGGCAGGCCCTGTCTTATCCCTGCAGAGACTCACTCGGGGATGCCGATGTGGCAGGGCTGTGGAAGGTTCGGCCATGGACCTGGAGTCCAGGAAGATATGGGCTGGGCTGGGCTGAGGTGGGGGCAGCTACTCTCCCTTCCCCACTGACTGAGGTTTTCTCCCTATAGACCATTCCCTAGAAGACAATGGGGTCCCTTCCCCGTCCTGGGTTGAAGATCGCTACTTCTGCCTGTTTCCACAGTCCCAGCCTTCCCAGCTGGGCTCCTCCCAACCAGCTCCTGACTCGGACTCTCCCTGCTTACACCTCGCTCTCCTGCCTCCTGCCTCTCCCCTGAGACAATCTCATGCACAAGAATCATTTTCTTAAGAAGGGTTGTTATAGCTAACCCCACAGCCTGGGACACGCTCCAGAGAAACCGACACAGGGCTGTGACTAAGGTTCCCGTGCTCTGGACTCTCACCCAGGGTTGGAGATCCTGGTGCCCTTTCCAAGAGGTTCTGGGAATCTGGGCTGTAAGCTCCTTGAGGGATGCTAGAGTTCATGCCGTAAATACTTCTGGTTCCTACAGAATCCACTCTGGGGCCTTTGCTGCAAAGTCCAGGTTGGTAAGGAATTCTCTGATGATGGATTTCCCTCGTGGCGCAGTGGTTAAGAATCTGCCTGCCAAACCAGGGGACACGGGTTTGAGCCCTGGCCCAGGAAGTTCCCACATGCCGCGGAGCAACTAGGCCCGTGCGCCACAACTACTGAGCCTGCGCTCTAGAGCCCGTGAGCCACAACTGATTAGCCCTCACTCCACAACTACCGACGCTCGTGCGCCTAGAGCCCGCGCTCCGCAACAAGGGAAGCCACTGCAATGAGAAGCCTGTGCACCACAACCAAGAGTAGCCCCCGCTCGCCGCCACTAGAGAAAGCCCACGCGCAGCAACTAAGACCCAACGCAGCCAAAAATAAATTAATTAATTAATTAAAAAAAAAAAGAATTCTCTGATGGTCCTTGTTCTAATTTCTTAGAAAATCGCTCCCACCTTCTTTCTTCTGTTGCGGGCAGTGCTGGTTCAGAGACACAAGTGAGAACAAGTCCACCATTCGAGTGACCCATGACTGGTGGATCAGTCCCATCTCAGAACCTGCAGCAACAAAAACAGTGATCCCAGGGAGACCTTGGGGCCCCAAGGCTCTCAGTGAAGCAGCGGCCCCAGCTGCTGTCTGGTGCCACGGAGCCCAGCAAGTCCCCGGATGTCGGAGGCAGGGCTGTCCCCTGGCACCGCCTTTGTTCTCCTTCCCTGAGAAGAGGGCCACACCTGCTTCACCCTGTCTTTCTCTAAACAGACTTGCTCAGTGACAGGGCTGTGGGGAGGTGTGGTCAAGGAACTAGGGTCTTGGTTACAGAGGATCAGGGCTGAGGCACCACGTCTCAAAGTATCACTGGAGTGTGCATCCTGTAACACAGTCAATCAAGGTGTCCTGGGACAAAGGCATCCCGAGGTCAAAACCAAGTAAGGGTAACACTGTGAGCTGTAGCCCTTCTTAGAAGGAGTGGTGGGGTGGGGGTGGGGCTCACAATGCACATTAGCATAATAAAGGCTCTGAGAAGGCCTGTGGGAAATAAACTTCCTGTATGCCAATCCACGGTTCCTGAATGCCAATCCACGGTTCCTGAATTTACATGATTACGAACTTTTCTTTTTTCTTTTGGCACAACACATGCTAATGGAACACCTTTTACACCTTTAGGAACCACTGCTGCTCAGCCTCTTTCCTCACCAGGAAAGGTATTAGGGAGGGGCCCTGACCCTCACTGCCACCCCTAGAAGGCTTGTCCCAGGTGTGGAGGCTCTACATCCTCACCACTCAAGTGTGTCCATGGAGCAACAGCATCAGTCGCTGACATCTTGTTAGAAATGCAGAATCTCAGGCCCCACCTCAGACCTACCCATCTGAATCTGCATGATAACACACCCCCAGGTGATCTGATGAACGGCAGTTTGAGAAGCACAGGTCCACGTCTCCTGTTCTTCCTTCTTCAAGATGGCCAGGTGGGTCATCTCCCCAGCTAGGTGGGGCTCTAGGCCCCATATCTAGATGTAGTTGACATATTTTGAACCTTGCACCTACATTTGAGAATTCCCCACATTATGAGTTCTCCTTCCCAAGGGCCCATGAGGGGAACCAAAAGGGACTGCCAGATGTCGAAGAGGCATCTTTGCAGAGGCTCATAAAAAAGGACCAGGGAGTTCTTCCAGCTTGACCTCCCCATCCCCGATCAGATGTCTCTTACACAGAGATGCCTGGAGACTCGAAGATGGTCATCTTGGGGGTCCAACCAGAGTCACCTCTTAGAGTCAGTCACAGCCTCCCCTAGAAGGTCAGTGGTGATCATTCACAAGGGTCAAACACAGTCACTCTTAGGAGCTCTCCCCCCCGCCCCCTGCCAACCCCCTTAGGCAGAACCCACAAGCAAGGAAAGGTGAGCCAGCATCTAGGGAGAAGACATTTTATTGAGATTTTGCCACATAAATAGCTACACAAAGCTGGGAGGACTGAATGGAGCCCTGCCATCTCCCTCTGCACAGGTCACTAAGGAACCCACGGGGAGGAGAATTGGGAGGGAGCCTGGTCATGACCAGAGAGAGAGAGGACCCCCGGATGCTATCTGGAATGAGGAGTCTGATATGAGAGAGAGAGAGAAAGAGAGAGAGAGGCTAACAGCGTAGATGTCACGAGGGAGGGACAAGTGACGGTCAAAGAGGTCACAGCACTTAGGATCACTGGGTCAGAGCCTGTACCACGTCCTTCACCAGCATGGTGCCGATCACCATCTTCTCACTGTTGACTGTCAGCTGGGCAGCTCCAGTGGGCTGGGCATCCAGGGTCAACAGGACCAGGCTCCCACTGGTCAGCGTCCTCCCTGCAAACCTGAGGTGGGGGTAGAGGAATGAGCTCAACCCTGAGGCATGGGGCCCCTCCTTCAAATCAGGACCGAGAGCCCATCTCGTCCCCCTGCTGGTGGTCAGTACCTATACTCATCAGATGTCCCACAAGGGACACGACCCAGGTTGGCAGTGGCAGTCACTTTCTGCACCACAACGTGGTCACTCCGACAGGTGTCTGGCAGCGTGAGCTTCTCTGTGATCTCATTCATGCCCGACAGCTTTCCTGGGGACAGAGGTTATGATGAGGGCAACGGCCACGGGGGGTACCGCTGGGTCTGCCCACTGAGCACGCTCACCAGGTTCTACTCAGGCGGGGCAGGTCTGAATCTCCCTCACCAGTCTTGAGGAGGGGCTACTTCCCTCTCAGACCTGGCCCTCCCTCAGAGAGTCTTGGTCAACCTCCCACCCCACCCCAGGGCTCTATCCATACTGCTGAGCAGAAACTGACTGGGTGCTTCCCCACTGTCAGACACCTGGGCCACCAGCCCCTTGGGAGTGGCCAGTGGACTTGGTGGCCAGTCAGTACTTAGAGGTTTCCTCCACCTTTTCGTCTTTCCTGGTTGGCCCTCCAACCCAAGTGCAACTCTCTCCCAGCTCCTGGAGACCGAGTGCTCACAAAGAGATCACTGGGGGTCCTCACCCGACAGGCCAGAGTCCGGATGTCACACGTAGCCCTCACAGGTGGACCCCTAATTTCACATGTGGCAACAGCTCCAAACCTGTCCAGGACTCGTCACGTCCCCAGGCACTCACAGCATCCCAGGAAACCCTCACTCTACGGGTCTGACCTCTCCTCTCCACTCACATGCTCTACCCAGCCATGCGAGCTCCTCCGTCTGCCCTCCTGCCCGCCTTCTCCTCAGCCTCTCTCTCCTCCTTCTGCTACTTCCGCCATTCTTCTCCTCCTTTTGAGAACGGACATCCCTCTCCTCTCGCTGTCATGCCCTCCGCTCCTAACTAGTGACATTTTCTTGTCCCTGTACCTTTAGTCTCTCCATATCAAGTCTCCTCGATCCTAAGAAGTCCTCTCTAGAAAGAGGATACGTCGTCATGCTAGTGCTGTGTCTCCCTCCCCAATGACCGCCAAGGTCCTCCAAAGAGGACTCCATTTCCCCAAGCCCTGGTCTCCTTCAACCCACTGCAATTGGCCTCTGCCCCCCTTTTGCAATGACCCGCTCTCTCTGATGTTGGCAGCAGCTTCCTATCTGCTGGATCTGAAGGTCTTTGGTCATCTTGGCCTGCAGACCATCCAAGGCACTCTTCAACCTCCTCATCTCTCGTGGATCTCCTCCCACCTCTCACTGTTCCTTCTCTTTTCCCTCCCCTCCTTTTTCTCCCGAAGAAGGCAGGTTTTCCTCAAGGAAGGTCTTTGACCTTCTTATCTTCCCACCCATCTCTCTCCCAGGGTGATCTCACTCATATTCACAGCTTCAGTTATCACCGCTATGCTCCTGACTCCAGCCTAGAAGTGTTTCCTGGGCACAGGCCCACATTTTCAGTTGCATATTAAACACCTCTTCCTGAATTTCCCAAATGTATTTCAAAAGCAGCCTCTCCAAAACTGTCCAAGATCGTCCCCCCCTTTCCCTTGCCCAATCCATTCTTCTTTCTTCCAGGTCAGGGGTTTGGCAAATTATAGCCTGAAGGCCAAATACAACCTACCACCTGCATGGCCCACAATGGTTTGTTTGTTTGTTTTTTATATTTTTTAAGTGCTGGGGGGAAAATCAAAGATAGATATTTCATGACACATGAAGATTATATGAAATTCAAATTTGTGTCCATAAATAGAATTTTATTGGAATGCAGCCACACTCATTCATTTATGTATTATCCGTGGCTGTTCTTGGGTTACAACGGCAAATTGCAGCAGAGATCACATGACCCAGAAAGCCTGAAACATTTGTTTTATGACCCATTAGAGAAAAAGTTGGCTAACTCCTGGTCTAGGTGAACGGCACTGCCATTCTCCCTAGTATCTAAGCCAGACATTCTAGAGCCAGCTTATATGTCTCCCTCTCCACTTTCTTAGGGCAAACGCCCATGGCTTCCCTCTCCCCCACCTCAGCCTTTCATTCTTTTTGCTGTGGTTCTAATCCTGGTCACCATCTCTCATCAGATCTATTGTAATAGCCTTATAACTAGGCACAGAATTTAGTCCAAGGTCACATGCCAAGCAAGTGGCACGTTCAGGACTCATGAAGCCCCATGTTGCCTCCCACTTACGCTGTTCTGCCTCTTTTTCCTGCTGCAGATTCTCTCAATTCCAGTCCTAGCTGTAAGTGTTGCCAGATTTCTCCTTCTGAAGCAGGAGTCTGAACCTGGCCCCGTCTTTGCTCAGAAACTTCAATGACTCCTCTACTGCCAGGAAAACGAAGTCTACAGTCCTTACCTCTCTAACGACGGAGTTGGACCCAATAATCTCTGTGACCCCTTCCAGCTCTGAAATTTTAGGACCGAAATCCTTTAGCATCGCGTTCAAGGCTTCCAGAAACTAGACCAAACATATTTTCAGCTTTGTTTTCACTACTCACCATTGCTAAGGGCTCCTATGCCCTAAAGCAAACGGCTCCCCTCCTTTCTTCCTGTAAATGTTCACTAACACCTACTCGTAATGTTTCCCCCAGCTGGAATTCTGGCCTAGAATTTTCTGCCTGGCTGAGTTGAGACTGTCTCCAAAGCCTCACTGAAGTGTCCCAGGCTCTGTGAAGCCTTTGCTGGAGCCACAAGCTGTGAGGCCTCCCTCCATCTGCAGAAGCTGAGGCTGCCTCAGCATGACTGTATGGTGGAGCTGAATGAGCCCCAGTGGATGGTCCTGAGCGCCCTCCCTGCCCACCTCCAGGGAACACTCACCCTGTTCCTTCTTGAACTCATTTTCACTCATGAACACAGGGGCCATAAGCTCCCCAACAGGTGGCTGAATGGAGACGTAGAACTGTCGGGTTTGGGTGCTGGGAAGGGTAGGAGGAGACAGAGGGAGAGGGAGTGAGGCCAGCATCTCTCCCCTCACCTTGCACTGTGTCTGAAGGGAGGGCTTGGAGGCAGCAGGAGAGGGAGGTAAGAGACCTGAGGTCTTGGGATGCCTTCCAGACACACCAGATCATGATGTGGCCCCACCTAACACCACCTCCAGCTCCAGTTTATTTTGACCCCACCTCTCCCTAGCCATCGTCCTACCGCTCCATGAGTTGGAAACATACCACAGCTGGAAGTTGGCCGCCTGGGTCGAGTCACAGAAATTAATGCCCATGACAGCAGTGGCAGATTCTCCGGGTGCCAGGGACTCTGCAGCAGTGTGAGGCGGGGAAAGGGGGAGAGAAAGACAGCATCACCTGATAGGTCTGGAACCCTGACCCCTTCTCCCCTCCACTTGCAGAGCTGACCACTCCTCTATGGAATCCTGGCCCTCTGAGACCCTGGAGAGACTGTTCCTGAGTTTCTCCTGAAATGTCAACACCCCTTCCCCACTCACCCTCACCCCCTTTAAGTCAGTGCTGAAACAACCAAGGCTCAAGCACCTCTTGCCCTGAGACGGACTTGCTCATTTCCTAGTCTGTCTTGTCTGCGGATTGTGCTAGATGCTATCTCCACACCCCCATAGCCTAGACCCTGGCCTGGCACAGAGGGGGGCTTCAGAAGCCACAGAAAGACCAGCTCCACCCAGCAGCCTCCTTCTCCACCACGTCCAAGGCCCTTCCGCACCGATTTCAGGAAATTCCTGGATGCTGATACCAGCGGGCAGTTTGGGGGTGCCCACGTGTAGGCCCTTGATGGGGGTATCAGAGCTGTTGGAGAAGTGGATGTGCACGGACACCATGTGGGGGTCCCCAGAGAAAGGTTGGCGGCTGAAGGTGTAGTCCACAACCAGCCCCTCGCCAGCTACGCGGTGCAGCAGCTCCTGTCTCCCGACACCCAACACTGGACTCAGCAGCTGGAGGGGAGGAGGACGAGGGGAAGTACGGAAATGAACAACAAGGCGAGAGCCCGTCCCAGCCTTGTCCCTACTTGTGGTCACAGCAACGGAGGCTCAAAGCCATCCCTCCATCACACCCCCTTCACACAAATCCATACCGTAGGATGCGGCACAGAGATGTGTCCCTGCCCCAGCCCTGTCCCTCCCCATCCCACTCACCGAGGGCACCAGGGGGGAGTCTGTGAGCGTCAGGCCCTCCAGGTCAGCAGCCAGGCTGGTGGACACAACCATGGGGGGAGACACAGGCTGGACACTGGGAGGGGTGACTGTGGGAGTATATGAGAAACATTATGACGAAGGAGAGGCAAAGTGGAATTGGCTTGGATGGAGCAGGAGCCCAAGGCCTAGGGAGTAGACGGCTCAGCACCACGGACAGTGAGGCACGTGGCAGCCTGGTGGCTCCATGGAGATATCCATCCTTGACCCCAACCCCACACCTGGAGAGGTTGTCCTGCTGCCCTCTCAGGCCCAAAGATGGATTCTGTCTGCTCCTCCCACCCCAAACCCCCGAGGAACCTAGCCCAGAGCGCCCATGGCCCTTCCTAAGTCATACTCCCCAGGCCTCCTTCCCCCTGTGACTTCTACCACCCAAACTCACAGTCCTCTAGATCAAGCAGGGAGATCTCCTTGGCTGCAGGGGCACTTCTGCTGCTGGGAGGCTGGAAGAGAAAAGCGGGATGTGAGTGTGATGGCCCGGGCTGGGTTACGGGGAGATGCCTGGGCCTGGCCCAGAGGCTGGGGAGGGCCCTGGTCCATATGCCCATCCCCATCCTGCCCCAAGGCGCTCACTGTTTTCTTCCTCCAGGAGGCAGGTTCCGCCTGCTCCTCCTCTGTCTCTGATGTCATCTCAGACTCTGAGGAGCTGCTGCTGGAGTCACTGCCCTCCTCTGAGGACGAGCCACCTTCTTGTCCCTCTGGCTCCTTCTTCCTCTTCTTCATCTTCCTCTTCTTACCTTCCTCCTCACTATGTTCACTGGAGGAAAGGGGGCAAACAGGGCTTGGGCCCAGCCTGGATGACCCCTTCTTGCGTCACAGAAGAGCAGGGAAAGCCTTGAACATTGGGGGTGAGGGTGGGGAGCCTGGGCCAGTGGACTCCACACCTGAGCTCCTAGGCCTGGGTCGCAGTGAGAGCTTTAGACCAGCCTGTGCCAGCTCGGGGCCCTTCCCTGACTGCTTCTTCATGCTGCGCCCCACGCAGAGACCTCCTGCGGCCATCACGTGAGCAGAACAGCTCCTGAGGAGGCTCAGGGACTCTTAGGAGACTGGCTAAGGCTGGGGGTTAGCCCTTCGTTTCCAGGGGAGATCCCTGGAGCCGCCCGGTCATCTCACCTCTCACTGCTCCTCCCTTTCTCCTCGTCCTCATCCTGGTCTTTGTTGTTGGACTCACTGCTGGACTCCCCAGAGCCGCTCTCACTGCTGCTCTTACTGTCCGATTCACTCTCGGACTCAGGGTCTGTGGAAGGACTGTCTCAGGCTTCCCTCCCTCGTGTGCAGGCCTCCTGGGGAGCCCTGGACACCCAGCTTCAGACTCTGCACTGAAGAAGCAAACTCACCTCTTCTCCCTCCAACCCCCCGACCTGCTCCCAGCCCCAGACGCCAACCAGACCGACCGGAACACAGATGGACCCGTGTGGATAGACCTACACAAGCACACACACATCTGGGACGTGCAATCCTCAAGTGCATAAGCACACGTATAGGTGCACACAAGGAGGCGCACACCCTCTTGGACACGTGACCACCTAATACAGGAGCACACAGGTACGCTAGATAGTCAGCCACAAGACACACACGCAGGCAGGAGCACAGGGCCCCAGCTCTGCCCATCTCCTCACCGCTGTCTGCAGACTCTGTGGGCCCTGACTCTCCCTCAGAGTCTGAGTAGAAGGGTTTCTCCTTCTCCTTCCTCTTCTCCCTGTTTGAGCACTTGGTCCATTCAGGTACCTGGAGATTGTGGGGTGGAGGGTGGGGAGCCATTAAATCATGGATGGGGAGGGGGAAGGAAAGCACAAGCCCCTCTTTTCTTTCACTCTAGCTCTTCTCAGGGCCCCACCTGGTCCTGTCCCCAAGAGGGAATAATGGGGGGAGGGAAGGGACCCTGTCCACGCAGGGGAGGCACTCACAGAGTGGCACTGCCAGCAGGAAGGAACAGAGTGTAGGGAAGGCACAGGGGTGCAGCATACAAGGGGGAGGGAGGGGGCAGCACAGGCTGGAAGAGAGCACGGCACACAGAGCAGAGGGCACACAGCACACAGGGCGGGGGGACCTTAGTGTATTCGCCCAACAGGCCCACATGGGTCTCAATAAGGGAGAGATCTTCTTCCTGCGTGTGGGGAGGGTGTCAGGAGGGCCAAGCTGGCACTCCCAGGGCTCCCTGCTGTCTGTCCTTCCCCACACACAGCTCCACCCTCCACCCCTGCTGACCTCCACATTGCGCACAGATGGGTCCGGGGCTTCCTCTGGCCAATCTGGGAGCTCCTGGTAGCCCGTGGCCTTGGCATTGAGCAGGTGGGACAGTGAGCCCAGCTGGAAGTGGTCCCGGTCTGGGGACAGGGTGAGAGGTCAAGTCAGTAGTGGCAGTGAGGAAATGCCCTGGGAGTTGTTTCCTAGGTGGGGCCGGGTGGTGATTCTGGTGGGAACTCCCTAGATAGAAGAGAGGGGTGGACACGTTCCCTAATGGCTCTTCTGCCCTGACTGAATCTCCAGGCCCACATGCTGGAAAAAAGACTGTATGGCTGATTAGATCAGGGGCTGAGGGGTTGGGGGAGCTGGGACCACAGAGGAGGGCAGGAGGGGCTTCTGGGCCCAGAGCTACTGCTGCCTGTCTGCCCTGGTGCCTGTTGGGGAAGCAGAGATGCGGGTGTGGCTTCTCTCCCAGGGCAACGGGGGTGGTGCTGCTGCACAGCCGGGCTCAGGAAAGAGGCCTGCTTGGGGCGAGGGTAGCAACTATGAGTAAGAGGCTGGCCAGGCTGAGTCCAAATGGGAGCAGGAGGGAGTCAGAGCCAGAGGAGGGCAACCCAGAGACTTGTAAGTGGGGATGGTGTTAGGGAGGAGAAAGGGACCATTCCCCTTCTTCCTGGGAGGTTTGCACATCTGCCCCATCCCTCAGAATCTCCTTGCTCCTGTGGTCCAGGGAAAGATAAAGAAGAACAAAAAGATACGCAGAAGAACCGAGCTTTGTGAAGGAAGTTCCCCTCCTGAGTAGGTTCCTGGGTCCAGAGAGTCAGCTGGGGGGCCCTCCCCTTCCCACATCTCTCAGAGCCCTTGTCACGGGAGACCAGACCGAAAGAAGAGGCAAGGCAGAGGGCCTGGAGCTGGGGATTTGGGCCGACCTCCAGTGACAGCCCAGTGAGTGCTGGCAGCCGCCTTCTCAGGACACTTACAAACATACACCTCTCCTTTGTTTTTGCTTTTTTAAGATTTTTTTGACGTGGACCATTTTTAAAGTCTTTATTGAATTTGTTACGACATTGCTTCTGTTTTATGTTTTGGTTTTTTGGCCACGAGGCCATGTGGGACCTTAGCTCTCCAACCAGGGATCGAACCTGCACCCCCTGCATTGGAAGGCAAAGTCTTAACCACTGGACCACCAGGGAAGTCCCTACAGCTCTCCTTTGTATGGATTTCTACTTCCTGCCTCCCTGGGCCCTTGGTAGGTAAAATCTTGATACATATAGTGCCTGCTCAGGGAGTAGGATGGAAAGGAGAGCCCGAGAGGAGAGAAACCAGACGCCCATCCTGCCTGGGAGGGCAGAGACTCAGGTGAGTTGACGGTGGTGGTGGTTGTGAGTGGGTGAAAGAGCAAGCCCTGGATGCTGCAGCATGGGCACAGGGTTAGGCCAGGGGCACAGGACTGGCATTTCTCCAGAAGTCCTGCCCACCGAAGGCTGGTACCTGGCTGAGACTGAGACCTCAGGGGGAAGGGCTGGGACCGGGTTGCTGGCCAATTCTCCCCCTCCCCCAGGAAGGTTACTCTGGATGTCAGTTCCCACCTTTGAAGGATGACTCCAAGACTGGAGCTGGTTTGGGTGCCAGGAAGAGCTTCTTGGCATGACGGCTGAGGGCCCCACCCTGCTCCGAAGGGACGATGAGCTGCCGGGTGAAGCGTGCTCGGTCTCGGATATCGTAATTCTGGTCATACTTGGCCAGACTCAGCACATACTGGGTCAGCAGCTTGGTCTGGGGGACAAGAAGTGGGTCAGTAGCCATCACAGAGGGTGGGGACACAGGAGGTCTCTGAACCAGATTCTTTTTTTTTTTTTTTTTTTTGTGCCATGCCTGTGGCTTGTGGGATCTTGGTTCCCCGACCAGGGATCGAACCTGTGTCCCCTGCAGTGGAAGTGTGGAGTCTTAACGACTGGACCGCCAGGGAAGTCCATGAACCAGATTCTTTTGGCCAACAGCTCCAAGCACTGCTGCCTCCACCTGACTTTCCCTCCCAACCTGCCATTGTGCCAGACCCTGCATTTTCTCCCACCTCCCCAGCCCTGACTCCCAACGCCAACTCTGACAACTGACTTGGCCAGCAACAGAGCCTGCCCTTTTGGAAACCTCCCTCTTGGCCCTGGGTGCCATTCTTCCTCAGGTTTGTGGTCCCCACTGCCCTAAGCCCGCTCCTACACCACCTAGTCCAGGCTGGGCCAATCTTTCCACCCTGAGGTGCCAGAGTGAGTGAAGGTCTGGAACATCCTGCTAGACCTCACATTTTCTAGGCTCCATCACCTGGGGGGAACTAGGTGACAAAAAGAGAAAGGGGGAACACATAGGAATCCCCCTGGCAGGGGCTGCCCTCACACCCCATTGACCCACATAGTATATTCTGAGTAGATTCTGAGCAGCCCAGGGGTCTCAGAGGCCATGATCCTCCCTGGAAGGTCCTAACGAGATCAGAGCAAACTGCAGCGGCCTATGGGTTTGCTGACGTCATATGGGGTTCACAGCCTGCAGTCAAGGTAGCCATATCCCAGGACCACAAATCTCAGTTTCTGCCCTGATCCTGACCTAGTCTAACCTGTCACAAAATGACAGTGGTAGCCACCATTTATGGAGTGTCTTCTAGTGTCAAATACTGTGCTAGGTGCTTCACTACCTCATGTCATCTCCATAACCCTTCTGAGAGGTGGGCGCTACTGCGCCCATTTACAGGGGAGAATCAGAGTCATTAAGTGACTTTTCCCCAGGTTAAGGAGCCAGTCAGTGCTGCATCCAGGCCTGGACCCTCATCTCCTTGGCCTCAGCCTGGGCCGGAATCTGGCATGCAATGGATGGCTCAGCAGGTGGGAGGGATGGCTGGGATTGTTGTGGCCTTGTGGCAGGTCCAGAATGTCACCCTTGGTACTGGGATGGGGGAAGTATCATTGCTGTTTTGCCAGGACGGACATGGACACATCCAGACCACCTCTCTCCTAGTGTGCCAAGAATTCCCCTTCCTCCACCACTCCCAGAACAGGCTGAGAAGAAAGAAGAGAGAAAGATAGGGAGGGTAGGAAGGAGGAAAGCTCTCGTTATCGAGTCAAAGAACCATTCTAAGGGGCCTATGCCTGGAAGGACTGGCCTTAGGGTAAAGGGTGCCTGGAGGTTCCATTTGCCTGAACAGCCTACTCTGGGTGGCCTGATGGGGGCTGGGACCCCTGTGGCCTGCCTAGGAGAGGCGTTCAGCTATATATACACCCACAGCTCTCTGTGCCAGCCCTGACTCCAGCCCATATTGCTCTGCATTTTGTGCTGTTTCCTCTACTTGGCTATGAGCACTTGCAGGCCAGTAAACATGTCTTGCTCATTGTCATCACCCCAGGACATAGCTCAGTGCCAGGCATAGTGGGTACTCAGGAAATGCGTGTTAAATAAATTCATGAATAAATGTGCATGTAGCTAACAGTGACAACTTGGGGAAATGCCACGTGAGCACACCCAGCCTAATGAAAACATGCCAACAGCACCACTCTGGCTCAGTCCTGAGCCTTTCAGACGCCCCCTCTACCGGGGCGCTACCCACCCAGGCTGCTTCATCTATTCTAATGTTCCTCCAACCTGCTCCTTCCTCCCACTTGAATAAAGGAGGCACACAAATATTTGTTTGAAGGCTTCCAGTGGTGTTCCCTCTAACTTCTCTGTCTCCAATCTGCTTCTCCCACAATACTGACACCCACAGATCCAGCCCCTCATTGCTTCTACACAACTGCTGTCCTTTCCAGCTCCTGACAAGAGTCCCAGCATGTGACGGCCCTGCCTCCCCAGCTTGCGTCCCTGGGGCCCTCTCTAGCCACCGTGGATCAAAGGAGCCACAGAATGGGCTTCCCTGGTGGTGCAGTGGTTGAGAGTCCACCTGCTGATGCAGGGGACGCGGGTTTGTGCCCTGGTCCGGGAGGATCCCACATGCCGCGGAGCAGCTGGGCCCGTGAGCCATGGCCGCTGAGGCTGCGCGTCCGGAGCCTGTGCTCCGCAAAGGGAGAGGCCACAACAGTGAGAGGCCCGTGTACCGCAAAAAAAAAAAAAAAAGGAGCCACAGAAGACGTACAAGTGCCACCATCCAAAGATTCCATGGGATGGGAAAGAGGCCACCTTCAGGCCAGCAGGGATGTCACAATCTACAGGGTATGGCCCAGATGCTTTGCTCCAAGGGTTGGCAAGCTCTATCTATAAAGGGTACAAGTAACTATTTCAGGCTTTGCAGGCCATATGGACTCTATCGCAGCGACAACATCCACGGACAATAAACAAATGAATGAACGTGGCTGCGTCCCAATAAAATTTTATCTACAACAACAGGCAGCAGGCCAGACTTGGTCCATGGGCGTTAGTTTGCCAACCCCTGCCTCACTTAACTGAGTGTGGGAACTGTCAGGGTGCTTGGTGTCGTCAGTACCTTGAGAAGCTCTGAACATTACACTTTGTTTTTAGCAGAATCTCCTGGGACCATCTCAGAGGCTGCTGGACACTCAAGAGGTTTTTAATATCCTGATATTCCAGCTCAGTTGAGCCATGTCCTTTGCTATGGTGCCCCTCATAACCTTTCACCTTAGTAATGACAATGGCTGCCAATACCACCCAAGCCTGAGCAGAGACTTGCCCTCTCATCCCCGGCATAGACTGGCAAAGCATCACCAAGCTTTGGGAGGAAGCAGAGACCACATCTCCTGGGACACATATTCTCCCATCAGTGCCTATCACTGCTGGGCCCTCCCCCTGGCCCCAGTGTTCCAAAGGCAGCAGGTAGGGACACACCCACTGCCAGACTGGAAGTCACAGCCCCATAGAACAGCCTCTTCAACAGTGGTCACCATCCCTACTAGGCCCTTGGGGCCCTGGAGTAGCTGTGGACACTGGGGGAACACTGGTCACCTGGGCAGACCAGACACCTGTCCTGAACTCCCTCTTCAGAAAGAGGTGCTGATATATGTATAACTGAATCACTTTGCTGTACAGAAGAACCTAACACAGCATTGTAAATCAACTATACTGCAATAAAAATTAATAGAAATAAAATAAAATACGAAAAAAAAAAAAGTGACCAAAAAAAGAAAGAGGTGCTAAAGTTCATGCCTACCTGGTGAGGGCCCACAGAATACTGCCTGGGCTGTTTCTGGGGCCCAGAGTGTTTTAGGAGGCATCTCTCAATCTGTACCTGCTTAGAGTTGGTCAGGTAGAGCTTGGCTGCCAGGTTGATGACCTGCAGCTTGACGATGTCCTCCTCGGCTGTGAAGGACTTAGCCATTTTTCTCAGGACGTCGGGTGCGATCCTGGGGACGTGCTCACAGTACTCGCCAATGAGCCACAGGATGCTGGCTCGGGCCATGGGCACCTGTGGGTGTGGGAGAGGAGTCAGGTCTGGGGCAAACGTGGGAATGTGGGTGGGCACCTGGTCTGCCAAGGAATCGGCACTCCTCCCATCTGTGCTGGCCTGTTGTATCGTGGGCTTCTCTGGAAATAGGAGTGGGAGGTGATGGGAGAGAGATTAAAGGTTGGGTAGTTTCTGGGCAGCATCTCCCCTCTTCCCTAGGGTTTCATTAGCATGGGCAGAGACTTCAAGCCCCAAATTCAGTCACAGTTTAGTATAAAAGACTGATTTTCTGGATCCATTGTACCCTCAATGCTTTACTGCCTTGTTATTCTCCCTGAATCTTCAGGAATGCCTTTGCTTGAATGTTTCAACTTGGCAGTGTGACACAAAAACACAGGACTAGTCAACTGGCCACCCTCGGCCAGAACTTTAGAGAAAACCTGAGTGGTGGTACAGGCTGAAGCTCAGCAAGGGATCCCCAAAGGGAAGGCGAACCAGGGTCACATGGTCTCATCTTTCCCCTCCTCCCACCTTAAGACCTTTCGAGCCAGTAGGGAAGGTTTGGAAGTTGATTTTTTATTAAGGCTAGTGTTTAATTATAGGGTCTTAAAATCACGAGGAGGACACTGGGTTGAGAAAGGAAACGGGGTCACTCCCTGACCTGGATGTTGTCCGTGAGCTTTGCCAAGTGTTTGATGATCTCTCCGTGCTGTGCTGGCTGCATCTGCAGCAGCTTCTTGATGACGACCACTGACTCTGCGACCACAAGCTCTGCAGGACAGGAGATGAGCCAGGACAGTCAGATGACCACACACAATGAACAGGCACACCTGCAATGCCCCCAGCCCCCTGGCTGTGTTCTTCAACTCCCCGTACTTCTCCAGTGACCCTCAGAGACGTGGGAGCACTTGGATACTAACTGAGGCAGACAGACAGATGAACACACATTGTTCCTGGACAGACAGGTGGATACCCACTGGCCATCAGAGTCAGACATGCGGGCAGCACCCACTAGTCATCAAAGTTGGACATGCAGACAGACAAACACTGACCATCACGGTTGGACAGCAGCTGCACCAGGCCGTTGAGACAGGTGTCACGGACTCGGCCTATGTTAGTTGCACAGCGCCCAATGGCCTGGATCGTGGCTGCCACAAAGTCCTTGTCCATGCTGCGAATGTAGGTCTGCGGACACCACAACAGGGTGACCCCCGGAAGGCAGTGATCCCTCAGACTTGACTCGGCAGTGACTCTGCAGGCTTGAGGGTGGCCTTCCAGAAAGCTGTTACCCCTCATTCAATGACTCATCATGTCAGAGACTAAACTCTGGGAAAAGGAATGACAGCCTCACCCGTCACCCAGTGATTCCCTAACCCAAAGCCAGTAGAAGGCATTGGGAGGGGACGTAAAACAACAGTTTCTCCACTTTGGGCTTTTAAGAGAAGGTTTGCCCCACCAGGCCGATTCTCACTAAGCACAAGGAGCTGCAGGACAACTCTCATGGGCCTCTCTGACTGTAAGCTGGCCCCTGGCCCGTACCTGGAATTCCCGTAGGACAGTAGGGATGTTGGTCTCATTGGCGAGGTTAGTCAACACTTCCAGCTGCAGGGAGTCAGAAAATGGACAGGGTGGCCAGTGGGCTTTCTGTGCTTTCATAAACCTTCACTCCAAACACACACTTCACCAACCAGAAAACATGCCTCAGGCAGGACAGCCCTGCATCATCCTTAGATTGAGGAGAGAACTGACAGATCATGAAACTTATCCAAAATGCAGGAGGACCAGTTTGCTTCTTAAATGGACTCCCTGACAGAGTATGCTTGTAGTACGATCACGTCACCTCTCTACCTTCAAGGAAAAGTTAAAGCCTCCAGTTGCTTTTAGGATAAAGACCAACATCCTTTCCATGGTCTATAAGTCCTTGATCTCCCACCATTCTCCCCCTTACCCTCTATGCCCCAGTCACACAGGCCTTTAATCACAACCCTCCTGTTGGCCTTTACATATGCTGTTTCCTCTGTGTGGAGCACCTCTTCCCATTCTTGTCCCTGCATTTACCTAGAGAATTCATGTTCATGTCTCAGTCCTCAGCTCAAGCCTCCCCTCCTGAAGGAAAACTTCCCTGACGCCAGACTAGATCAGGTCCACCTATTTATGCTCATACAGCTCTCTGCACTTTCCTTTTACATCCTATTTCGCAAATGGATTTTTACCTGTGCTGTGTGATTAGCTGCCCAATGTCTCCTCCTCACCCCAGCGAGATTTTGTAAGCTCCACAAGGGCAGGGTGCCTGATTGGTTTGTTCTCTGTTGTACCCCTAGATACCCCTAGATCTAGCCGTGAGATGCACAATAGGTGCTCAGAAGGGTTAGGAGGATTAACTGTTGCTGAAGGAAGTTACTCAGTAATGAGGCAGAGCAGGGATGGAACGTGGGTATGGGCTCCTGCCACCTTTTCTGTGGTGGTATGTCTGCACGACAGCCTGAGGGTGTAGGTGTGTGAGGGTAATTACACTGTGGGTAGAAGACAGAGACTGCAGCAGGGAAAGTATGAATTCTTTTTTTTTTTTTTTTTGCCTGCACCACACAGCATGTGGGATCTTAGTCCCCCGACCAGAGATTGAACCCTAGCCCCCTGCATTGGAACGCGGAGTCTTAACCACTGGACCGCCAAGGAAGTCCCAAGGGAAAGTATGAATTGGGAGTAGCAGACCTGACCTTCGGTAGTTACCTCATCTCCCTAAGTCTACATTTTTATAAAATAGAGATAATGTACACTTCCTGAGGTGATCATGAAAATCGAATTACTTCGTATGTGAAAAGTGGCAGGAGTATAACAGGTACTGGGCAAAGGGCAGCTCCGTTCACCCTGTCTCCCCACTGTCATTAGCCTGGCTTCCTGAGCAAACACTTCTGGCTGGAGCAACGGTGGGCTCAGCCCTTGAAACAGGCAGGCACCAAGGTGGCCACTGTGGATATTCAAGTGGGTCATGGGGGTGGGGGACAGAAAGTCCACAGGCACGTCTGTCCATCACTCACCTTCAGGATCTTGATCTGGGTGGGGTCGGTGGACCTGATGTAGAAGCTCTTCAGGTACGGCTCAAACATACCCTGGCACGAGAGAGGCAGCCCCAGGGAGCTCCACCTCAGCCTGAGACCTGCTTCTCCTCCAGAGCGCCCCTCCTCCTCCTCTCCTGACCCAGGAGCCAGCAACTTTCCTGCCCCTCACTGTCCTCTAGTCCTGGATTCTTCCCTCCTTCTCAGATCTAACCCGGTCTTTCTTCATCAGGCTTTCCTCCCTCAGCGGCCCTCGGGATCCAGGCCCTGCTTCTCCACCTGCATTTGGGGTCTCTCCTTCCCACACTCTGCACAGCCAGGGCATTCCCCCCATCCTGCCTTTCCCCAGTACCCCTAGCCCCGCAGGAGACACTCCTCGGACCGCGAGGGCAGGCCTTGGTCACTTGCTCACCCGGCGCTTGATGGACATGGTGGCCACGTTCTGGAGCACCACGTACTGCACCTCGCTGTGGAGAGGAGGGGTCAGAGGTACCTGGGCCCCTCGGCTGGGGCAGCAGGTCGGGAGAAGGGAGGTGGGCAGAATAGGAGGGAGGAGAGGAGTGGTGTGGGGAGGGCACCAGCGCGGGGAGGGCAGGACTGGGGTCTGGGCGGGGAATAGGTGGGCTGGGGCAGAGGGTGTCAGGCGCTCTGGGTCGGGGGGGCGGGGGGGGGGGGAAGCGGGGCGAGCCGGCCCCCGGGCGTGGGCGGGGCGGGCGCGCACCTGTGGCTGCGCAGCAGGCGCACGAGAGCCTTGGCGATGACGCCCACCTCCGCCTTGGGCGCCAGGTGGAAGTAGAGCTGCGCCACCGCCATGACCACGGCGGCGCTGCGGCTCTGCAGGAGAGGCTTTGTGTTGCGCAGCAGCAGCCGGTGGTCGGGGTCCATGACGTAGGGCTTTCGGGCCGGCACCGCCGTGGAGGCCGCCGCCTCCGACCCCGTGCCCTTGGCCTCGTCCTCCTCGGAGCCGTAGAAGGCTTTCTCGGGGTTCTCCTCCAGCAGAGACTCCTGGAGGGGGAGACAGGCGGGACAGTGGGCACCTCCTCCCGGAGACCCGCCTACCCACTCTGCTAGGGCGAGGGTTGGGGTCCCGCCTGGGGGTCTGGGCCACTCACGTTCTGGGTGGGGCTCAGGAACTGCGTGCGGGCGTAGCGGGTGAGCATGCTGATGATGACCACCTGGCCCCACTCCTCCACGTCGATGAGCAGGTTACAGAGTTTCCGGTAGTTCTTGTGGATCAGGTCGATGCGCTCTGGGCACACCTCCTCGAAGGCCATCACCACGCTGCCCGCCACCAGCTGGGGAACCGACAGAGGCAAGAGCACATGAACAGGAAGGACAGAGGGGCCTCTTCCTGGCTCCTTTTCACCACCCGTCCCTGTGTGTCCACATACGCACCGTGGTCTTGTCCGCCAGAAGCTTCTCAATGACCTCTATCAGCTGGTCCTTCTGGTCAGAATCCAAACTGAGAGAGAAACTGTTGAGCGGGATTGCCCCTCCCCCGTCTCCAGCCTTCCCAATATCCGCCCAAGCTGTGCTCACCTCCCTCACCCCAACCCTATTCATAAAGAGGTATGAGCCACTGCCTTCAATGTCCTCCATCTCTGTCAGTTCCCCAAACTGCCTTAAACCATCTGAAGAGAAAAACAAAACAAAATAAAAAAAAACAGAAGCAAAACCAAAAGCAGCCTGCAAGACTTGGGAGAGGCCAGGGGTGGGCGGGGGCGTGGGGTATACCTGTAGAGCTTGGGGATGGCGTGGGCAGCTGTCTTCCGCACATAGGGCGACATATCCGAGGCAGCTTCCTTGATGGCTAGCATCATGATGGGCACGATGATGGGCACACGGATGCTAGACAGGACGCGGAGGGCGCTGGCACGAATCAGCTGGTTGGGGTCCTAAGAGCAGAGGTGGAGGCAGAGCCATGAGAGGGCAGCAGGTGGCCTGAGGGCAGAGGCCACGCCTGTGGAACTCACTGTCCCTAGTCACCACCAGCTCTTGCTTCCCTGCCTCCTCTCTGGGGCCTGGATGATGTGCTAGTGCTGGGTACCTGGTGGGGGGAGCTGCCTGAAGGCACCGACTCTCGGCCCTGCTGCAGAAATCTGACACCTGAACGTATGTGGCATTGGCTGCTTCACTCTCAGGAAGAGTGGCAAACTTTCAGAACACCTAAAGTTCTTGTTCCTTAGGGGAGTGTGTGGAGGGGGAGGGTGTCTTTGTATTTATGCTGGAGGGGACCGCCAGCAAATGCAACCTGGTCTCCCTTTCCGAGGGTTCATCCTTACATTCCTCTCTCCCAGCAACCTCTCAAACCTGCCCTTCTTCCTCTTCCTCCACAGTGTTTAAAAGAGAATAGGTGTGGGGTTTCCCTGGTGGCGCTGTGGTTAAGAATCCGCCTGCCAATGCAGGGGACACGGGTTCGAGCCCTGGTCCGGGAAGATCCCACATGCCGCGGAGCAACTGAGCCCGTGCACCACAACTACCGAGCCTACGCTCTAGAGCCCATGAGCCACAACTACTGAAGCCCGCGCACCTAGAGCCCGTGCTCCGCAACAAGAGAAGCCACGGCAATAAGCCCACGCACCACAACAAAAGAGTAGCCCCTGCTTGTCGCAACTAGAGAGAGCCCGCACACAGCAACGAAGACCCAACGCAGCCAAAAATAAATAACAAAAATGGTATTACACCATTGTTGATTGCTTTAAAAAAAGAGAGAGAATAGGTGTGTAAGCCCCTTCTCTTTGCTCTTATTGCATCCTATAGACACCTGAGAAGAGCCTTAGACACAGTGTATTGTAATCAGGAGATTACAAGAGCAGCAGCAGCTGTAAATTACCGTTAATCTTGGAGGACGGTGGACAGTGGGAGAGGTGCTGGTACACTAAAGGGTAGATGCTACCCTGATTTTCTAAAATGGAGAAAGAGAAGAGCCACAAAATTACAGGTGAAAATTATGGTAATCCCTGTTAAAATTCTGGAATTAATTTTTAAACAGATGGTTTCAAAGCACTTATTTTAAAAGCAGGAGTCTGTGAGTCAAATCATATCACATCCACTGCTAAAACCTATTTTCCTTTTTTATTTAACACTTTATTTGGATTCACAGGAAGTTATCCCCCAAAATCCCTTTTTCGTTTTGCTAGGGTAACTAGGCTGGTAGCTATTAACAGTATGTATCTTGATTTCAGCAAAGCATTTGTGGGAGTCTCTCATGGCATTTCCTGGATTGCCATTTTTGATGTAGGCCTTTTGTTTCATTTAATACGTAAGCATTTTAAGAGCAGAATTCATGTCTATTTTATCTCTGGATAACCACAGCCCTTTGCACATGAAAGGTGTTAAGAAATTTTCTTGCTGCTAAAATCCTTCCTAACAAGATGGGAAAATACCAGCTGATTGCAGTTAGGTGGATCCACAGTTTGGTAAAATGCGGTACTTGGGGAAGATTTACTAACAGATGAGTGTCATCCTGGAAGCATGATATATGGGATTCATAGTCTGTTGCCCTGGTCTGAATAGCTTATCAGCATCTTGGAGGAAGACACAAAATCGGGAGGACAAAATTAAGATTCAGAATCACCCTGGCTTGGATCCTGTGCTACACTTATAAAATGGAATATAGTAGGGTTTCATAGGAGATTCAAGGAACCAGTTGCATAAAGACAGGATATAGGGAGACCTAGATTATCTGCTTGCCAACTGGAGGTTTGTCTGAAGTGAGCCAACATTAGTGGGCTGCAAAGCAAACAAAGCCTCAGCCTGGGCTGACAGAAAAGGCTGGTTCTAATGTGCAGGAAAGCCCCCGCTAACAGTAGTAATAACAAAAAGAAAGTGAGTTTTAGAGGAACACATATAAGATACTGCTTACAAAACAATATTATACATTATTTAGGAATGCATAATAAGTAATAAAAGAATAAATACATGTATATGAATAATAAGCAGGAGAAGATACACAGGGGACTTTGGCTGTTTGATAAATCTTTCATTTCTTATGCTGGGTATATATTCATTATATTATTCTTTATGCCTTCTGTGAGCCTGAAATAAATTTTTAAAAATTATGGTGATGGAGGTTTCAAAACAATATAATGGTTTTAAAAAAGTTGTAATCCACACCTAAAACTAATATAACATTGTAAATCAACTATACTTCAATAAAAACAAAAAACAGTTGTAGTTGTCTTAAGACGCAGCAAGTTGCCTTATGAAGGAGTGAGGTCTGTATCACGGGAGATGACCTGTCAGAGATGTTCTAGAGCAAAGGTTGGCACACTACAGTCCCCAGGCCAAATCTGTCTTCTGCCCTTTTTTATAAATTAAAATATATGCAAACCCAGCCATGCCCACTCATTTATGGCCGTTTTCATACAAGGGCAAAATCGAACAGTTGCATGGTTGAGACTGGATGGCTTGCACAGCCTAAACTACTATCACCTGGCAGTATACAGAAAAGTTTGCTGACCACTGTTCTAGAGAAATCACTGCACTGAGATGGACTAAATGAGCTCTGGTTTTCCAAAAAGGGAAAAGGGGCAGACTGTAGAAACTCAGGTCAAAGTAAAAATCCCTGCAAAATTTCCAGAATGTTTCTTATAAAATGATTTAACCCCGAGTCAAGCCACTCTGATAGATTGTATGGTTTTGACTTCTCTTTGGCCATGCCACATGTGGGATGCCACATGTGGGATTTTCCCCAACCAGGGATCGAACCTGTGCCCTCTACACTGGGAGCGCGGTGAAGTCTTGACCACTGGACCGCCAGGGAAGTCCTGGTTTTGACCTTTAAAAATAACCTAGCACAGTGTTGGGCATAGAAATACCCAAGTGTTTGCTGAATGAAAGAATGGTATAAGCAAGTGCCCATGCTTTCTGCCCCACCTCAGAGAAGCAGACTCTGTCATCCCCTCCTGCTGGCCAGAGCAGATTGAACCAGGGGCGCGCACGCCCCGGGTTTTGGCAGTCAACTCTCAGTCTGCTCAACGGCCTACAGCATCAGCTGAACACGACAAGATGAGCTGGACCTTTCAGAGTCCCTCTCACAGGAATTTGAACTAAACGTGTGGAAAAAACTAGAGGAGTTAACGGCTGTAATCAGAGCTGAAGAGTCTGATTGGGGAGAGAATAGAACAGCAGTGATGTTGCCTTCTTTACCCAGAAGAAATCTTATCCTAACCAGAAAACCACCCAGTGGAGACTATCGTGCCTGCATTTAATATACAAAACGAAAGGCGAGAATATTCAGTTTAAATAGTGTGGGGGGATTCAGCCTCCACTGCATTATTTTTTTAATTAATTAATTAATGGCTGCATTGGGTCTTCACTGCTGCACACCGGCTTTCTCTAGTTGCGGTGAGTGGGGGCTACTCTTCCTTGTGATGCGCGGGCTTCTCATTGCGGTGGCTTCTCTTGTTGCGGAGCATGGGCTCTAGGCACGCCGGCTTCAGTAGTTGTGGCACGTGGGCTCAGTAGTTGTGGTGCACAGGCTTAGTTGCTCCGCGGCACGTGGGATCCTCCTGGACTAGGGATCGAACCCGTGTCCCCTGCACTGTCAGGTGGATTCTTAACCACTGCGCCACCAGGCAAGTCTCTCCACTGAATTCTAAGGGACTTGAATCTTCCCACTGTCCCTTCCCTTGGGTGATTTCAATTTCTGCCTGCCTCAAAGAGCATTTCACCACAACAAATGTAATCTAGGTCTTTAAAGGTGGATATTTCACATACACTGGGGCATCTGAGACAAGTCAACTACTTCTTCTGGTGCTAAACAGAATAATCAATTTGTCCCAACTCTCAAGGAATCATTGGCTGTATTGAACTTATTGAAAATGGAATGGTCTTATCTTTATGTTCTCTGTGCTGACCGTGGAACCCAGTCTCCACATCTGAGGCTGCTCTCCTGCTCGGTGAACTTTGTGGTTTTCCTCTCCATGGAGCTCATTTGTTTTCAATAAACCCTTTTGTCCTCCTTACCCAGTTCCAGGTGAAAAGGTTCCAAAGCCATTGTTCTCCACAGATAGATACCCAGACCAGGTGAACCTGCCAGTGCCAAGGCTCTGACACCCAGAGGTGAGGAATCCAGGTCAGCAGCTCCCCGCACACAGCCCTGTCCTAAGAAGGCAGACTTCTGCCTGGCTGCGGGCCTCAACCCCTTTACATCAATGGGGGTGAGGGCTGATGTCAGGGGCTCAAGTGGTTCACGTTTGAGGCAGCCATCATCACAGCCTCCTCTGACTCTCCCAACTTTAGGCAGGTAGGAAAAGGCCTCCAGAGCCTGTCCCCCCATGCTCAGACGTCTCCCTGGGTTCACTCCTCCAATACAGCACCCACAAGGCCCAGACCCCAGGGAGGCAAACGGAGACCTCTGACCTTTAGGCCGCGTTGGAAGGTGGAGATAGACAGCAGGGCTAGGTCTTGCTGCTCCTCGGCGTAGCGCACCAGGTACACGTAGACAAGCTTCTTCACCTGGGGGGGAGTGGGCTTCTCAGCAGGGCCTGGTGCCCCCACCCCGTGAGAGGTCATCACCCCAGCTGGCTGTGGTCCATGGGGAAAGCACCCTGGGTGTACCCTGGCTCCTTTGCTCTGATCCACATCTAGTTCAGGGATGTCTAGATGGTGTGTCTTTTCCTGGACCAGGAACATTCTGAGCAGATTGCCCCCCCCCACCCCAAGGACTGGATTGTTCCCTTCCTCACCCCCAACCAGCTCCAGTTTATTTATGCCCACCTGGTGGAGGTGGGCATGAGAGACCCCTCACCGGGTAGCACTCACCTCTATGTTCTTACAGGCCACGTTCTTCACCACGGCAGGAAACAGGTCTGAGGCATTCTTTCCCCGGGCGATCATCTGGGTGGTGGGGTCAAGGAAGGGGGAGAAGAAGGATGCCGGCTCTCATTAGGAGAAGGTCCACAAGAAGCCGAGGAGAGCTGCTCTTTGATCCCCAGGCCCCTCGCCCAAGGGAGGCCCCTCCTTCCCCCCTCACCGCCACAATCCTCTTCATGGCCTCCAGCTTGAGGGAATCCTTGTTGGTGTCCAGCATCTCCTTCAGGTCATCATGCCTGGTGGGAGAAACAAGAGGTCAGCTGAGGGCACAGCAGTGGGGGTGGGGCTATCAATCAGTAGGATCCAGGTAGAAAGAAGGGACCTGGGCAGGGAAAGCAGGACTCGACCAGAAGGGAAGGTGGTAAAATACACATCAGGGGACTTAGGGGTGGGAGGAGCATGTGGGCCAGCCAGTGCTATGGGCTGAGTTGTGCCCCCCTCATAAAAGATATGTTGAAGTCCTAACCCCAAGTACCCAGAATGTGACCTTATTTGGAAATAGAATTGTTTGAGCTGTAATTAGGATGGGGTAATACTGGAGTAGGGTTGGTCCCTAATTCAATATGTCTGGTGTTCTTTAAGAAGATGGCCTTGTGAAGAGAGAGATGCAGGGAGAACGCCTTGTGAAGACAGAGGATTGGAATGATCCATCTACAAGTCAGTGAACATCAACGATTGCCAAACTATCAGAAGCTAGAAAGGGGCAAGGAAGGATTCCCCTACAGGTTTCAGATGGAGCAAGGCCCTGCTGACACCTTGATTTTGGACTTCTAGCTTCCAGAACTGTGAGATAATAAATTTCTATTAAGTCACCCAGTTTGTGGTTACAGCAGCCCTGGGAAACTAATACAGCCAGGAGGTGACAGGATGGATTTGGGGTGGGAAAGGTAGGGACCCTTCCCAGGAAATGGCCAGTTGGATAGATGAGAACGACCTGGAGCCAGTGGAAAGGAGGTGGGTGTCAAAACAAGAGCAAGATGCCCTTGTCCTGCCCGAGTGTGGTCCCAGGCCCTGACCCCACAGAGTGAGCTGATTCCAAGGACTGGACGGGTCCCAGATTCTCCAGAGTCTGTTGAGGTGGTCTTACCACAAAGGCCAGACCTGTCACATTCAACAGTCATTCAAGAAAGTTATAAAACCCTAATGGGAGAGGTAAATGATAATTTAAATAAATAACCCCTCGCACAAGACGGAGGGGAATAAAGGTAGTCTCCAAGCCAATATACAAATTTCATACCATGGCCATTGAAATTTCAATGGAGGCCTTTTGTCAAACGTCCTGAAGTGACTGCAGAATTCATCCAGAAACAAAAATCAATTGGTAAGAACGCCAGAGAATTTTGGGGGGAGAACAAGAGAACAATGGAACAATGACAGACAACTCCCCCTACCAGAATTCAAAACACAAAACAACATGACAACGATAAAAGCCCTATGGTACCAGGTTAAAAGTAGAAAGTCAAGAGTCATAGGGGGGAAATTTCACAAATGAATCTAAGTTGATACATTAGGAACAAATAACTCACCAATGGGAGAAAGAAATTTTCCTCCCCTGAAATAAATGCTGTCGGGACAACTGCTATGTAGCAAAGAATTTAACTTGTACATATATTTCACACCAAAATTAATTCCACATTTCTTTAATAGTTAAAATATTTCACTATATGGAAGAGGGGGAAATTTTAATTTTCAAGGTCATAAAATTATCAGTAATAATAATTTTTATTATTATTACTAGGTTTATTTTTTTTTAACTTTTGTATGTAAACTAAATTTAAGAAAAAAAAAAAACCAAGGCAACTGTGTTTCTTTGCTAGGGCTGCCGTAACAGTAACACAGATTGGGTGGCTTAACAACCTAAACTTATTTGCTCACAATTCTGGAGGCTAGAAGTCTGAGATAAAGGTGTCAGCGGCTTGGTTTCTTCTGAGGCCTCTTTTCTTGGCTTGTAGATGGCTGTCTTCCTATATCTTTACATGGTCTTCCCTCTGTGGGTCTCTGTGTCCACATTTCCTCTTCTTACAACAGGTGAATTATATTTGATTAGGGCCCACCCTAATGACCTCATTCTAACTTAATTATCTCTTTAAAGGCCCTATCTACAAACACAGTCACATTCTGAGGTATTGGGAGTTAGGACTTCAACATATGAATTTGAGGGGGACACAATTCAGCCCTTAATAGCAACAGAAAGGAAAATATTTGGGATATGGTGAATAAAAGTTTAATATTCAAAATAGATAAAGTACTGATATAAATTTAGGGTCTATATTCAGTATTCACTGTCAGGGCTGCTGCAAGCCCTTCTGCCACCCGCTTGCCCCACCAGGTAGACACAGCCCTGTGCTGCTGCTCCCCATTCAGTGAGTGGAGCACTGTTTGGTATTCCTTGGCCATGTGCCCTTGAGCAGTGAACAACCTGCCCAACCATACTCAGAGATCCAGGGGCTGGTGGTCAAACAAGTGAACAGAGAAGTGTGAATAACCCCATGGAAAAATGTGTCTGCACACAGCTGATAGAGCAGTGGGACCACTGATGCACTCATATGTTGCCCAGGCAATTCCAAAATGTGATGAGCAGTTGTGTATGGAGAACTGTACATTCTCTAATCTCCCAGATGATACTCAGATAATCCATAGCTTTGACCCAGGCATGAGAACCCAGCTGGGAGAGGTATCACCAATGGTAGGAGTTAAAAAGCAGTGTGCACAAAGTTAGTCACAGAAGTGAAACATTTAGAAGCAATAAAAAATCAGAAATTGGAGGTAGCAATATTAGGAGAGGGAAGAGCATGATAATAGTCATAAAGAGGCAAGTGTGACTGGTGCTGATGCTGAGAAATGAGTAAGTGCTAAATGCTAAGAGGAAGAAAAGAACCTGACATAACATGCACCTAGTCACAGGGCTGCATTTTGCAGAAATGTGTGAGCTCTTCACAGAACACAGAGGACTTGCTAGCTGTCAGATGAGGGCAGGAGAAGATGTCCTGCCCCACTCAAGTTGATCTAAAACTCCTCCATTCAGGAATACTACTCAGCCATAAAAAAGGATGAAATAATGCCATTTGCAGCAACATGGATGAACCTACAGATTATCATACTAAGTGAAGTAAGTCAGACAGAGAAAGACAAATACCATATGATATCACTTATATGTGGAATCTAAAATATGGCAAATGAACTTATTTACAAATCAGAAACAGACTCACAGACATAGAAAACAAATTTATGGTTACCAAAGGGGAAAGGGTGTGGAGGAGGGATAAATTAGGCGTATGGGATTAGCAGATATAAACTACTATATATAAAATAGACAACAAGGTCCTACAGTATAGCACAGGGAACTAGATTCAATATCCTGTCATAAACCATAATGGAAAAGAATATGAAAATTATATATGTATGTATATATATCTCTCTATATATCTGAATCACTTTGCTGTACGTCAGAAACTAACACAACATTGTAAATCAACTAGACTTCAATTTAAAAAAAAAAAAAGATCAAAACTCCTCCATGCAGGAAGATGTCCCCCCAAACCAGAGGACATTTTCTACTCCCTATGGCCAAGCCAGGGTCAGAAGACAACCACCTTGTCACCCTCCTAAACACAAACCAGGTGGTCAGTTCCTAGGGGTGTTGAACTCAGGACACATAGCTGTAGACAGAGATACAGACCATTCACCTGGACCTGGGCAGCACTGAGGGTGTGGGAAGAATGACAGAGCTGGGTACCACCTTCCCAAATAGACGCACACCACTGCACCCCCAGGAACCTCCATACATACCCCCGCACAGCCAATTCACCCTCACAGACACCTACACACTCAAATATCCCCACCAAACACTGGTACCAGCGATACCCTCCCACATCTTCCCGCAGACATACCTGTACCCCATGCACATACCCAGACCCCCAAAGACACACCTACAACCCCCAGACACATACAATCGATACATAAACACACACACACCCACAAAAACCCTGCAGACACACACCCACAATCCCCACAGAAATACACACAGTCACAGACACATATACCACACATACAGACACTTCCCACAAAAACACACTCTCAACACATAAACCCACACACCTATGGACGCACACACCTCACCTACAAATCCCTATAGACGCCCAGACACATATCCACCACGACTTCCCCCACCCCCCGATCCAGACATACACATACCCCACACACGTCCCTCCACAGACACACACACACCACACACACCACATACACATACACCTTTTATTTTATTTTATTTTTTTTTTTATTTTTTTTTTTTTGCGGTACGCGGGCCTCTCACTGTTGTGGCCTCTCCCGTTAAGGAGCACAGGCTCCGGACGCGCAGGCTCAGCGGCCATGGCTCACAGGCCCAGCCGCTCCGCGGCATGTGGGATCTTCCCAGACCGGGGCACGAACCCGCGTCCCCTGCATCGGCAGGCGGACTCTCAACCACTGCGCCACCAGGGAAGCCCCACATACACCTTTTAGACAAGACTGAGTTACTCCAGTCTCATTGGCCAAAATGGCCTGTGGGCTCCCATTTGAGATTCTTGATGATAAATACAGGTTTTTAAGATCAAATACTCCAACCTCATGATCCTCTGACCTCCTTCTGAGGGATCACGTGGGCGTCCTCACTAGCCAGCCTGGGGTGACTTCACTGGGACCTGTCAGAGTTTGCCCAGCCCCTTTAACTCTGGGAGTTCTCTAAAGCAGGCTTCCTCGCACCCGGGTGTCCTCACCACCCCGACAGATGCCACCAGCCCGTGGCACCCACAGTTCTCCCAACCACCCAGCCTAGCACACACCTTTCAGGCTCCTGAAGGCTCTAGGGCCCTAGGTAAGGGGAATCGAGGGAGCGGAGGGACTGGAGGGACATAGCGGACATAGCACAGGTAGGATTGTCAGCTGACCCCTGAAAGACAGCAGCTCCCTCCTAGGGTGTAACCACCCTGGGTCCCTCATCTTCACTCCCACCAGCTTATGTTTCCAAGAGGGAGAAGAAGGGAGAGATACACAGCAACACTCTAAGGCCATGAAACATTAATCTCCCGTAGTCCGATCCCCTTATACTGCTCTCACCGTGACCTGACCCCTGGCCTGGCCTGAGGGACTCTCTGGGGCGAGGGGCACTGGAGCCAGCTGGTGGGTAAAACGTGGCATTTGAGGCCAGACATACTCATCTCGCCTGATATCCACTTTCCTCCCTCCCCTCACAACCCAAGTTCCAACCCACTAGACAGCAGAGGGTGGCCAAACGCTTTATCCTGTCTCCAAACCTCACCCAGAACCCAGTCTAGCTAGGACCTGGAGGGAGGAAAAGGTCAAATATTTTACACCACCCTCAAATATTTTACTATCCTCTTCCCCTCAAAGCTTCCAGGGAGTTAGGCTTATCTCCCCCAACTCAAACTCTCAGTCCCCCATACAGTACCCCTGATGCGCCCCCCCCCCCCCGCAACTTCCCACCTAGACCCTAAATGCCAGCCCAGTCCTCCTGCTGAGGAGGTGGGACTTAAATGGGTCCTGGCTGAGAGTGGCAGCTTCCCACTCCTTGCCTTCCTGGCTGTCTGGGTGAGGGTCTCTGGGGGCCCCTCTGTACCGTAGTGGCTGCCTCTGGCTGTGGCCTTGGCCAGGCTCTAGGCAAGGTCCTTCCAGGGACGTTTCTGGGGTCGTGTCTTCCTCTGGCGCCTGCAGCCACCGGAGCTCCTCCGGCTGCAGGGCCTGGTACCAGGGTGGGGGCCCGCCTTCAGGGGCCAGCACAGGGCTGGCAGCCTCCTGATCAGCTCCATCAGCCCCTCTGCCCCCTGGCCTCACCACGGCCCCTGGGAGCTGCAGGAATCGCTGCATTGGGCACCAGGTCCTGCTCCAAAATGGGACTGAGCTGACCAGGGAGCTGGGGATGCCTGTCACTGTCACCAGACGGCCCGCCCCGAAACTCAGAAACTGGACACTGGCGGGGAGGGAGGCTCTGGTTTCCTCTTCACTGCTCAGAGACAAGGACTCACGAGGGGGAGGAGGGCAGAGACTGGGGACAGGGCCAACCCCCAATCTCCAGGCAGGGGACTAGGGGGCAGGACAGCTGATCCAGACAGAGGTGGGGCATCCCTCTCCTCCACTCTCATGCCACAACTGGACCTCTGCCTCCTCAGAACAGCTCTTCCTCAGAAATCTTGTACACCCTTCTCACTCTGACCCTAACCATCTTGATCCTCACCTGTCTTTCCAAGGCCATTTCCTTGATTTTTTCCTTCCTATCAGCACTCTCTTATCTCTCCTTCCTCCATACTTGGCCTAGGCCCCCCAGGTCCACCCCTCCAATCTGCTTCTTACTCACATCCTTGGCCGTCTTGTCCCCTTGGCCCCTACCCTGCCAGGAGTGGTTAGTTTATTTGCTCTATTTCAAACCCCCTTGATGCTCCTCAAATTCCCACCCACAGCCTTGCCTTTGCAGCTTCACTACTGGCTTCTCACAGAAAATAAAGGCTTTAGATCAAATCTCCCGCAGCTCCCAAGCATCTGCATCTACTCTCTCCTCTCCTGTCCCCCTCCCTCTGGGCAGAGCTGGTCCTCCTTGAGGCCAGGCCAATCCTCCCACCCAGCTCTGCAAGCCTCCCCTCCCCTCTCTCCTTCAATTCCTTTCAGCGTCTCCCACACGGCTGGCTCCTTCCCATCAGCAGTTAAACTTGCTCTGGGCTCTCCCATCCTAATAATTAACAAACAAAAAAAATAAAATAAACAAACCTTCTTGAACTGATGTTCTCCTCTGGCAACTCTTTCCCTCTCTCCCCCTTACAGTCACACTTCTTGAAAGCAAAATTCCCATCCACTGTGTTTTATTTATTTAGCTCCTCTTCACTCCTCTATTCACTTTAATCTGGCTTCCCATGCTGATTAGAATTTAGGGCTGAGGCGCCATGATGTCTACAAATTATATGGCTCAGCCAAAAATATAGACAGATGGTTAGATAAGGCAAAATGGCAGAATGTCATCAATGGTTGAATCTAGAGGGAGGGCACACATTCATTGTATTATTCACTCAACTTTTCTGTATGTTTAAAATTGTTCATCATAGAATGTTGGGGAAAAATAATCTAGCCCCTCCTCTTCTGACTTTGCCAGAACTATTCTCCCAGGGCAGAAGGTGAGGAATAAAGCAGGAAGGGGTTGACCTGCTCTTTGTCTAACCAATGGTCATGATTGCTTTCCTTGTTTGAGTTGACCTCAGTGGGCATTGACACTGCTGATCGCTTCCTTCTTGAAACTATATTTTATTTTTCCTCCTTCCCTTGGCTTACTTTTTCTCAGTTACTTTGAAACACTTTCCCCCTGCTCTCTGGTCACTCTTAATTCCATGTCTTCAGGGTTCCTACCTGTGCCCTGTCTGAACTCATTTTATATTACATGCTCCCTAGGTTCTCTTGGCTTCCTTTTGTGGCTTTGATGGATATATATAATAATCTCCTGGACTCCAAATCCTAACATCCAGCTACCTACTAGACTTGAATGTATTATACCTCAGAGTTTACAATCTCAGCATGTCAAAAGCCATTATTTTCCACAAATTTGCTTGTAATGTCTTTTTTTCTAATTACCCTGTATGGCACCACCATCTATCCAGTTACAAGAACTAGTAACCTGAGATTATCCTTATCTTCTCCCAGCCCCTTCCTCTTACCTTTCCCCCCAGTTAATCATCACATCTGCGGCTTCTACCACCTAATATAGCTCTCAAGTCCTGTGCCTCGCCCATAGTCTCGGCCACCATCATGTCCTCCCCCCTAACTTCAGCCCCCCTTCACTTGTCTCCTGCTGAATCCAGCACCCCTCCAATCTCTTCTCCACAATCCAGCCTGGGATCCTTCTAAAATGCAAATCTGCTATTGCCTGCTTAGAACCCTTCAGTTCCCGCCCCCACCCCCGACCTTGGCATCTCCCCACCTTCCTTTCTGGTCATTCCGGGTGGCTTGCACAGAGATTCTGCCCTCACCGTATTAGCACCTACAAAACCTGTGATCTGGCTCTCCTTCACGTCCACACCTTACTAAAAGCTCTTTCCTCTGCCTGAAACATCCCTGGCTCTCCCCTGTCCCTTCTCTCCGGGCACAGGGACCAGCTCCTCTCACCGCTCTGACAACCCCCGCTACCCTGAACTGTCACTGACAGCTTCTTCCTTGTGTCCCCCTCTAGAGCAACTTGAGGACAAGGAGTCTCATGTTCATGGCTGCATTCACAGTGACTAGGATGAGACTCGATACAGTAGGCCCTTAAAAAGGCTTGTTTCAAATTTTACGAATAAACGAACGAATGAGCCAAAGGCGGAAGGGAAGAGTGGGAAGTTAAGGTAGGGCTGAACTATAGGGGCAATGTGGGGAGCAGGAGTGTGAGCGCTAGATGGGAGATGGGGATGAGAACATGGGGACCAGAATGAGGGAAAATGGATTTGTAGGAGGGGCCAGGCCTGGGAGGTTCTGAGTCTATTCCAGGACGGGCCTTCCTGGACAGGCCCCAGGCTCAAGCTTGCTAGTTCTGACCCCTCCCCCACGTTATTTTGGAGTCAATTCGCCACACGCGAAAAAAGGCGGAGAACGCGTGTAATCCAAACTTACTAAACAGGAGAAACACCTAGGGCGGGAGGATTGGTCCTCCCAGAAAGAGACGGCTGGCCCATCCCCCACCAGCCTCCCACCCCCTTCCCAGGTCGCAGGCCGACCCCTCACTGCGGGATGCTGGCGTGGGGGACGGGTGTCGCGAGGGCCAGTGACCGCGGCGGGAGGGGGCTGGGCAGGCTTCCGGTGCGCGCCGCCGGGGCCCGGCCTGGGCGCGGCCGACTGGCCTGGGCGCTGTCCATGGTACCGGAGCGCATGTTTCCAGGCCGGCCCGGGCACAGCCACACTCTCGGCGGGCTCCCTCACCGCTTGTAGTCGGAGGAGAAAATGCCGCCGCTCGCCGGGTCGTGGCCGTACTCGGGCTCCCCGGGGCCAGCAGAGCCGCCCTTGTCTTCGCTGTAGGCGGGGGCGGCCGACATGGGGCGGCAGGGGAGGTCGCGGGCTTCGCTGGATGGTCGCGGCGCCTCCGGGATGCGGCAGGAACCGAGGAAGGGAACGCAGGCCGGACAGGCGAGGTCGGCTGCGCGGCCTGGGCTCCGCAAAGGCCGCAACCTGCGGTGGCGGAGGCAGCGCGCGGATTTATCAATCTGGGATGCTCGCGTGAAGATTCTTAAAGGTACCGGCGCCTGCGGAGCGGAGGGCGTGTCCGAGGAGAGAGCAGGAGGGGAGGTGTAGCAGGGTCTGGCCCCGCCCCAATCCCTCGGAAATCCCTCCACCCCCCAGTAAGGAAGGTTCCTGCCCTTTAAAGGGACTGATGCAGCTCCAGGTCTGGGGGTGGGTGGAGGTTGCTGGACTGATTATGGGACAGCCTTCTGGGGATGCAGAACGTCTTTACCTACCACAGACCACCGGGTCTCGGTGGAACGGCCTCTAGGGGCTCCAGTCATCCCAGATACTAGCGCGGATGCTCACCCAAGCTGTGGAAGGAAAGGGCGGGGGTGGGGGAGGGGTAAGAGAAAGCTGTGCACAAGGGTTTCCTGGAGATGTTGGAATTTAAAGAAGGTTGGTCCAAGAGCGCCAAGGAACCTACAGCATGCTGCTGTAGATGTAGATGCAGATGTAGAGAGATGGGGACAGAATAGAGGGGAATGTGAACCCCGAATTCAGCTTTGGAAAATAGTTTAATAACCATTTCTGAAGCCCTCATGCCCACCCAGGAGTGCCTGAGGTCATGGCTAGTCCACGGTCAAGTCCACATCCACCGAAACCTAGGAAAGAAGGGGAAAGGAAAGAGGGTGGGTTAGGGTCTGGTGTGACTGCCAAGACTCTTGGATCATGTGAGGACTTCAGCTCCTCCCCCAAGGCCCAAGGTACCCCAAGGAAAGACGGCCTGGATCCAGAGGCAAAGTGGTGACTGGGTTGGGGGAAGGGATGGGTTCTAGTTGACTTTGGGGCATCAGGTTGAATAGCTGGGGTCTTTTGACTGGACTTCAGGGAGAAGGTGAGAAGGCCTGGATACGGAGTGTGGAAGGGTCCATAGGGCTGAGTCTTGATCTATAGACTAGGATACAGGTGTCTCCAGAACCAGAACTGGTGGGCCCGGGTGGAAATGGGCGGGGCCGGAAAGGTGGAATTTGTCTCCTTAGGTGGGTTCCACTGGAAAATGGGAATAGGGACTGACCAGTACCACGGCAGCACCTGGCTGAAGTAGGCTGAAGTAAATATATGTGCCCAGTATCTGTGAGCTGGGATCTTCCTGGAGTGGGCCCAAAAGGGTTTCAGAGGAGTAGAACCTTGATGAGTTAGCAGGCCTAGTTTGCTTCTGGGGGCTTTGGGTCTGCCAGAGGAAAGTGGATCTTGGGTTTGAAGAACGTGGCCTGGGTGGGGAGGGAGGGCCTGAATTTTCCAGGAACGCATTGGTTAGCTGAATTTGTTAACTGGCTCTGGAGGTGACGTGGGGTCCTGCGTGGGTAGCTGGGCTGTGCGCACTGAACTAATGGGACTCTGGGCTATTTGTAGGGGGTCCAGGTTGGGCTCTAGGCCGAGCAGTGCAGTGCAGAGTGCACGCAGTTGCTGCGCGTGGGGTGATAGGGAGGTGGGTCAGCGTCCAAGGCTTTGCATATGCGGTGCTCCAGCCGCCCTGTCTACGCAGCACCCCCCAAAGCGAGCGGGAGCGCAGCAGCAGTCGCTGCCGTTGTTTGGACACAACACCTTCGCAGGAGCCAAGAAACATGAGCGGCCCGTGGCCACCAGGATTCTTGCATGCAAGGATCACCAGACAAGTGCGTATCAGAGCCAGGTCAGGTCCTGTGACTCCAGCCCCAAGATCCAGCCTGCATCCCTATCTCCCAGGATCCCGCGGCCCTGAGCCCCATACCCTGGGTGCCCAACTGCCTGTCTTCAGAGACTCACACCATGAGCTCAGGACCTGCAGTCTTCATCCCCGTGAGGCCCACCCACTGGTGGAGCTGGGCTTGATGGGTAGCCTCTGTTCGAAGACTAAGGCCTGTGTTCCAGATGAGATACTCACCCTCAAAGTGGATGATCTCTCTGTGGCTGCAGTACATGCCCACGTGGGCCCCGCACCAGCATCCAGTGGGTGACATCAACCTGACCAGGAAGAGGTCTCCTGGCTTAGGTGCTCCACGGCCTCTAAGTGTTGACACAGGAAAGCCTCAGACAGGAAGAACTTAATGGTGTTGACTGCCCCAATCAGGGCCTGGGAGGAGAAATGGACCAGACCACCGGGTGTTTACAGGCTGGGATGAGGGAGAAGCCACTGATCATTGGGTCAGATGGGCCACCCAGGGCTCAGGGAGACTTGGCTTGGGGCTAAGCCTGAGGTGAATGTCTTCACTACCCCACACATGCCTCCCTGTGCTGAGGAACTTCAGAGGCCTGGATATCATGGATAAATTCTGCCCTGAGCCACCCTTCAGTTTCCAGCAGTTGAGACCTCCTCCGTATGCAACGTTTTCTTCTCATCTCAAATTCCAACCTCGCCATTCCCCTCCCCTCCTCCTCCTTTAGGACCCCCTTTCCCAGTCATCTCCCATCTTGCCATTCCCTGGAGGCAACACCAGGGGCATGTGAACCTGAGATGAGCAGAAGTCCTGAAGAAACAGAAACCTGGGGGACTTCCCTGGTGGTCCAGTGGTAAAGAATCTGCCTTCCAATGCAGGGGACACGGGTTCGATCCCTGGTTGGGGAACTAAGATCCCACATGCCATGGGGCAGCTAAGCTCACATGCCACAACTACTGAGCTCGCACGCCTCAACTACAGAGCCCACGTGCTCTGGAGCCCGAGCACCTCAACTACAGAGCCCACGCACCCTGGAGCCCCCATGCCACAACTAGAGAAAGAAAAACCTGCATGCCACAACTAGAGAGAAGCCCGTGTGCCACAATGTGTGCCACAATGAAGAGCCCTTGCCACAATGAAAGATCCCACATGCTGCAACTAAGACCCAATGCAGCCAAAAAATAAATAAAAATAAAATAAATAAAATAAATATTTTTAAAAAAGAAAGAAACAGAAACCTGGGTGAGATCTAGACCCAAGACAGGCATCTCCTGCCAAGTCTGAGAGGAGAAAGACCCTCCCACAATCTCAGCCACCAACATCTATTAAACTGCTGCTCATTGATGCTTAATACAATCCCACAAGATGGGAACATATCTGCATTTCAGGATAAAGAAACAGGTTTCCAAAAGTTACACGTTGCTGGAGTGCACACAGCTTAATGTATGTCTGCATGACTCTTTCGTGTGCCCTTTGACCTAAACATCAGTCACCTCCCTTACCTCCTTTTCCTCTATAAGGAAGTGAGAAATACATTTAGTTCAGGTTTCTCCTATCTTTACTGGGAACAAAGGGCTTTGGGGACCTGGGAGGATGGCCTGCGTGGTTGTGCCTGAGCTTTGGTCTCAGAGAGAGCCTGGAAAAGGGGGTGAAAGTAGGGCCTGCCTACCCTGTCCCTGACCCTTCCCTTCCCTCCTGGCCCCAGTCCATAGTATCCTGTACATATTCCGGAGTGAATCTCAATTTTCCCAAACTGGGAGCTGTGGAAGACTCAGGGGACCACCTCATCCCAGTTTGCCTGGGGCTTTCCAGGTTTTAAAATTAAAAACCCTACATCCCAAGAACCCAGGAAAACTTGGACAGTTGGTTACCTTAGGCTGAAGTCTCCCCTCTCCCATCTCTCTTGACCTCGAGACCACAGAGAGGACCCAGTCATGTGAACAGCCCTTTGGACTTTGGTCACACTCTCCTGAAATCCACCAGCAGCATCTCTTGCTTCCCACTCCCCCCATACCCACTGGGCAAAGCAGAGGTCACAGCTGTGGAAGAGAGTGGACTGTCCTGACCCCTACTGGGGCAGCAGGAACCCCACCTGGAGAAAAGATAAGCTGAGGATTTCTGCTCCAGTTAACTGGGATGTGAAGCTTATCTAGGGAGGGGAAAAAACCCAAACAAACAGCTGTCACCACCTGGCTCCTGAGGAGTGAGTGTCCAAACCACTGCCCCTCTGGCCTCTCCCTACTCAGGCTGTGCACGGTGCATGTGGGACTGTCTGTCTGTGCATCAATGTGTGGCCATGCATTTGGCGTGCCCATGAGTCTGTTGCAATACTGGATACAGGACTGGGAGACCAAGTCCGGGCTGTGCCACTTCTCTGTATGGGACATCAAATAAGCCACTTCTCCCCTCTGGGCCTCAACTTCCTCATCTGTGAATTGGGGATAATAAGCTTGGAAGGCTGGGCATCACAGGACCATTGGGAGGCACTGAGAGCTCTTTGTGAGCAAGACAAGGAGAGATGGGCAGCGTTTGTTTATCTTTGGCCTGCACCTGAGCATGCAGAGCTGGGCGTCAAGGGAGGAGGGGTGGGGAGAAAGTGTCTTTCTCATCTCACAGGAGAAAAACAATGGGCCCTCAGAAACTGGCTGCCTCTTTGTGAGCCCTGCCCCAGAGCTCTCAGGAAATCACGCAGCTGGAAAGGCCCTGGAGAGCAGGGCCCCGCCCCTGACTCTCCCTCTGAAAAGTTCCCCAGTGGTGAATACTTTGGCCACCATCAGCTGGGCCCCTGGACTTTGAGTCAGGGTCTGGATGAGGAGGTGACCCTTCAGTTAGGGGATCTAGGCCTATATGTGGGGCTCCATCCATAATGATAATATTTATCACCAGAAACTGTGCTAAAACCCCACTTAGCCCTAACAGTAATGTAATGAAATAGATACTGTTGTTATCCTTCCAATTGAACAGAAAGGGAAACAGGCTTGGAGAGGTTGCCAAGGTTACAAACTAGTAAGTGGGGGAACCAGGATTCAAGCCCAGGCGGTCTGGTTCCAGCGCCCATGACCTTAACCACTGTATAGCACTTCCTCCCTCATGCTGCTGGCACACGAGCACCCGCTTCCCCAGACCCCACCACCAGGAATTACTGACCCCCCGTATTCTTCCTGACCTTCCCCTTGTCTTTCATTGAGCCAAGCTGCCATTTTCTTTGTAAGAAAGGAGAAGGAGCAAGGTCCCGGAGCTGTGAGCAAGAACCCTGGGGACAGAGCATCCCATTCTCTGGGCACCTGGCCTGAAATGCTGCCCATCCCATTGGGGGTCCTCACTGGGGACCTGATCTCTTTCTCCTTTCACTCTGATGGAGAATTTCAGAGGAACAGCGGTGAGAGTGGCCCTGCAACTGGGTGTGGGGTGACAGGCGGTCTCCTTGGGGCCCTGGGCCCTTCCCCTCCCCCAGAGATCCCTGAAGGACCTCACCCAGTCAGGTCCTACCACTGAGCACAGGGCTTGTGGGGTCATTGTGGTGGCCCTTGGTGGTGTGGCTATGGCCTAGCCCCTCCTGTCCCCCTTCAGTCTAGCCCTGGACAAAGGGTTCCTCTGTGGGAAGCAAGGTTTTGGGGTCATTGCTCTCAGCCGGCCATCTCCAGCCAGAACAAGGGTTGGGGCTCCCCACTGGGGCAGAGCAGACCCTTCCTTTGAGCCCCCAGCACACCCTGGGCTGACCCTTCCTTCTCTTACAAAACCTTTGGTCCCCACCCCCACCTTGGCCCAGTGATCCCACCTGAATCCTAGCCCCGAGCCCAAGCAGCTCACCTTGCAGTCGTCACCTCTGTACCTTGCTAGGTGCTCTCCTTCTGTGGCCAGAGCAGGGAAGACTAGCTGTCCGCCCCTGAGGCAGACAAAGGAGCCAAGCAGGAAGCCCAGGGGCCCTGTTCTGAGCATCACCACCTGGGCCATTCTGATTGCAGCACTCCCTCCTCCTGGCAGCTCTGGGGACAGGTGGCAGCCAGAGAGCGTAAGGCTGGGGCCTGGGGTGGGTAACTGGTGACCTCACCCAGCTTTCTCCCCTCCTCCTGGTGTTCAGCCCCTACCCCATACCCGCTTGTGCTTGCAGTGCCACTTGTGCCTGCAATCTGAAACTACCTTTCTCCCCTTACTGGCCTCCAGGGTACACAGATGCCCCATCTTCACCTTATTGTGGTCAGAGAGCAAACTTCGTATGATTTCAGTTCCTTTTAATTTGTTGAGACTTATTTTATTGACTAACCTATGGTCTATATTAGTGAATATACTATGTGCACTTGAAAATGTTCATTTTGCACGTTTAGGGTACAGTATTCTATAAATATTAGTTAGGTCAAGGTGGTTGATAATGTTGCTCAGATCATCTATGTCTTTACTGATTTCTTGTGTAGTTTTTCAATGAATTAATAGAGGGATTAATTGTCCATTTCTCCCTTCAATTCTGTCAAATTTTGCCTTGTGGATTTTGAAATTCTATTATTAGATACATAAACATTTGATTATTGTTATGTCTTTCTGATGAATTGAACCTTTATGGTTATGGATGTCATTCCTCATCTTTGCTAATGATTTTTGCTTTCAAGTCTATTTTATCTGATATTATGCTCACTATTTGTAGCTATATCTTTTACCATTCATTTACTTTTGATCTATCTGTGTCTTTATATTTAAAGTGCATCTCTTGTAGACAGAATATAGTTGAGTCTTGCTTTTTTATTCATTTTGGCAATATCTGCCTTTAAATTGAACCATTTGTTGTTCCATAGATATTTAATGTAGTAATTGATACAGTTGGATTTTGAGCTACTATTTGTTTTTTTCCCTTCTGACTTTTGTTCCTTTCTTCTCCTTTCCTGTCTTCTTTGGGCATATTCAATTTTTTTTTTAAGAATTTCACCCAATTAGAAAAAAAAAGAATTTCATTTTACATATTGACAGTTAGCTGTACCTCTTTGTATATATTTTAGTAGTTTCTCTAGTACTCTAGTCTCATAACCAAATAGGTCCATTTACTACAATCCTTGCCCTATCCTTTATGCTTTGTTGTATGTATCATATCTACACACATTAGAAACTCCACAAGATGATGTCATAATTTTTGCTTTAAACTGTCCTGCATTTTAAATGAAGTAGGAAGAAAAGAGTCTTTCATATTTACCCAGATATTTACCATTTCTGATCCCTTCATTCATTCATGAAGGTCTAAGATTTTCCCTGATATCATTCCCCTTTAGCCTAAAGAATTTCTTCCAGCATTTCTTGTGGTGCAGATCTGCTGGTGGATGAATTCTCTTAGATGAATTCTTTTATCTGAAAATAACTTTATTTCAACTTTATTCATCCTATTGGATGTAGAATTCTATATTAACAATCTTTTTCTTTCAGCAGTTTAAAGATTTTCCTCCACTGTCATCTGACCTTCATAGTTCCAGGTGAAAAATCAAAGATAACTCAAATTATCGTTCTCCAGTATGTCATGTATTGTTTATCTTCACTATTCAGTTTTTATATTTGTTTTCAGCAGTTTGACTATGACGTACCTAGGAGCGGTTGTCTTCAACTATATCTCATTGTGGTGCCCTGAGAATTTTGAATATATACATTTTTGTCTTTACCAAATTCGGGGAATTTTGCCATTATTTCTTGACATTTTTCTGCCTTGGTTTCTCTCTCCTCTCATTCTCTAACTCCAGTTAATACCATCACCTTAATATTGTTTGATATGTCATTTTTTTTTCAGTCTTTATTCTCAGTCTTTTGACTGAGATGTCTCCTGGTATTTCCTTACTTTCACTGACCCTTTCTTCTGACAACTTCAACTTGCTGTTAAAATCAGTCTTTTTTAAAAAAATATTTATTTATTTATTTATTTATTTTTGGCTGCATTGGGTCTTTGTTGCTGTGTGCAGGCTTTCTCTAGTTGCGGCAAGCGGGGGCTACTCTTCGTTGTGGTGTGCGGGCTTCTCATTGCGGTGGCTTCTCTCGTTGCCGAGCACAGACTCTAGGCGTGCGGGCTTCAGTAGTTGTGGCATGCAGGCTCAGTAGTTGTGGCTCGCGGGCTCTAGAGCGCAGGCTTAGCTGTGGCTCATGGGCTCAGTTGCTCCACGGCATGTGGGATCTTCCCAGACCAGGGCTCGAACCCATGTCCCCTGCATTGGCAGGTGGATTCTTAACCACTGTGCCACCAGGGAAGTCCCAAAATCAGTCACTTATTTGTTTACTTATTCTCAGTTTTAGAATTTCTATTTTTAAATACAATTTTCTTTTTTCTTAAGATTCTCCATCTATTTATTTGTTATGACTATCTTTTGCATAAAGTTTTTTGTAGATATTTATAATAAATGCTTAAAGGTTTTTTTCTCCCCCCAACATTTGGGTGATGTAGGTATCTACTGTCATTGTCTGACTTTTCTAATGATGTTGAGCTACATTTTCCTTTTTTGCATGTCTAGGATTTTTAAAATTTGTATAATGGACATTGGAGATGATACATTGTACAGATTATGGATTCTTTTATCTTCTCCTGAAGAACATTGATTTTTGTATTAGCAAGCAGTCAAATTAATAGCTTGAACTTGACCTGAAGCTTGTGGAGTTCTGGTTCAACCCTTTGTTACGGTGAGTCTGTTTAAGTTTCACCATTATTATTAGGGTGAATTCCTTAGTCCTGCCCCATAGTCTTCTAAGGCATAGCCCCTATGGAATTTCAGTGGGCAGTCTAAAGGCATTTACCAAGCCCCTTTAAA
This sequence comes from Phocoena sinus, assembly GCF_008692025.1. Lineage (NCBI taxonomy): Eukaryota > Metazoa > Chordata > Mammalia > Artiodactyla > Phocoenidae > Phocoena > Phocoena sinus. The sequence continues at coordinate 36,218,963 of NC_045764.1, read as the reverse complement.
TTTGTGGAAATCAAACTACAAATTTTGTCTCCCTTGCAGTACACAGCAGCAGAAATATCTCCCTTTCAGCTGTTGTTTCCCACTAGGCCCCTTGGAGTCTCACCCAGTGGATGTGCAGTAAGGAGTTATCCAAGGATTTGTGGGATTTTTTTTAAAATAAATTTATTTATTTTATTTATTTTTGGCTCTGTTGGGTCTTCGTTGCTGCATGCAGGCTTTCTCTAGTTGTGGTGAGCGGGGGCTACTCTTTGTTGTGGTGTGCATGCTTCTCACTGCAGTGGCTTCTCTTGTTGCAGAACATGGGCTCTAGGCACATGGGCTTCAGTAGTTGTGGCACGAGGGCTCAGTAGTTGTGGCACACAGGCTTAGTTGCTCCATGGCAGGTGGGATCTTCCTGGATCAGGGATCAAACCCGTGTCCCCTGCATTGGCTGGTGGATTCTTAACCACTGTGCCACCAGGGAAGTCCCCTATGGGAATTTTATGTGCAGATTTAGGGGATCCCCTCTCTGTAGATACCTCCTTTCTGGGGTATTCCCCCCTCAGTTTCCAGCTGCTCCACCCTGAAATTTATCCACTGATGTCTTAAGCCAAGAAGTTCTGTGGCTTTCTGCATGAGGTTTAGCCACACCACACTGTACAGATGGGGGAGGGCCCTAAGGGGAAAGCTTTGGAAAGACAGAGCTCATCCAGTGTGGTTCTCTTCACTCCAGGGTCAAATCTCCAGGTTCTGTTGGCTCTTGATTGCTCCAAATCATTTTTAATTTTTTCTTTTAAATTAACATTTAGGGACTTCCCTGGTGGTGCAGTGGTTAAGAATCCGCCTGCCAATGCAGGGGACGTGGGTTTGATCCCTGGTCCAGGAAGATCCCACATGCCGCAGAGCAACCAAGCCCATTGCCACAACTACTGAGTGCACTCTAGAGCCCACGAGCCACAACTACTGAGCCCACGTGCCACAACTACTGAAGCCCGTGCATCTAGAGCCCATGCTGTGCAACAAGAGAAGCCACCGCAATGAGAAACCTGCACACCACAACAAAGAGCAGCCCCGCTCCCTGGTGGCACAGTGGTTAAGAATCCGCCTGCCAATGCAGGGGACACAGGTTCGATCCCTGGTCCGGGAAGATCCCATATGACGCAGAGCAACTAAGCCCATGGGCCACAACTAGAGCCCACGCAACTACAGCCCATGCTCCGCAACAAGAGAAGCCACCGCAATAAGAAGCCTGCATACCACAACGAAGAGTAGCCCCCTCTCGGAAACTAGAGAGAGACTGCAAGCAGCAACGAAGACCCAATGCAGAAAGAAAGAAAGGAAGGAAGGAAGGAAGGAAGAAAGAATTGGCTATTTTTGTTGTACATTTATATGAATTTTAACACACTAGTAGATTCATCACAATCAACATAGAACAGTTACACCATCCCAAAAAACTAACCCTTTTTAACATCTCATATTAGTATGACCCACATGGAACAATTAATGAACCAATATTGATACATTATTATTAACCAAAGTCCATCCTTTATTCTGATTTCCTTACTTTTTTTTGCTGAGGTCCTTTTTCTGTTCCAGGATTCCGTGCTAGATGCCATATTACATACATACATCCTAAATACCAAATTACATATTACCAATTACATATTACATATATATAATATCTCCTTGGGCTTCTCTGGTCACAATAGTTTTAATTTGCATTTCCTTAATATGTTGAACATATTTTCATGTGCTTACTTGTTTTCTGTATAATCCCTCTGGTGAAGTGGTTGTTCAAGTCTTGTACCTTTTTTATTGAGATAGAATTCACATACAATAAAATTCACCATTTAAAAGTGTACAGTTCAATGGTTTTTAGTGTGTTCATAAGTTTGTGCAACCATCACCACTATCTAATTCCAGGACATTTTCATCACCCCCCAAAAACATCCCATATCCACCGAGCAGTCACTCCTCATTCTCCTCTCTACCTTCCCCCAGCTCCTAGTAACCACTGATCTTTTTGTCTCTGGATTTGCCTAGCCTGGACTTTTCACATAAATGAAATTATATATTCTGTGGCCTTTTGTGCCTGGCTTCTTTCACTTAGCATAATGTTTTCAAGATTCATCCATATTGTAGTATATATCAGTACTTCATTTATTTTTATGGTCAAATAATATTCCATTGTTTGAATATACCATATTTCGTTTATCCATTCATCAGTTGATGGACATTTGGGTTGTTCCCACTGTTTGAATATTATGAATAATGCTTCTATAAACATTCATGTACCGGTTTTTATTTGAACTTATGTTTTCACTACTCTTGGGTATATACCTAGGAGTGGACTTGCTGGGTCATATGGTAATTCCATGTTTAACTTTTTGAAGAACTATCCAGCTGCTTTCCAAAGCAAATGCACCATTTTACATTCCTATCAGCACTGTTCCAGTTTCTCCACATTCTTCCCAACACTTGTTGTCTTTTTGATTACAGTCATCCTAATAGGTGTAAAGTGGTATCTCATTGTGGGTTTGATTTGCATTTCTCTAATGACTAATGATGGTGAGCATTTTTCATGTGCTTATTGGCCATTTGTATATCTTCTTTGGACAAATGTCTTCAATACCTTTGTGCATTTTTAATTAGGTTGTGTTTTTATTATTAAGTTGTAAGAATTCTTTGTATATTATGGATACTAGACCTTTATCAAATATGTGGTTTACAAATATTTTCTCCCATTCTGTGGATTGCCTTTTCACTCTTTTGATTGTATCCATTGACACACACAGGTTTTTTGCTTTGATGTAGTTCATCTATTTTTTCTTTTGTTGCTTGTGGTTTTGGTGTCTTATCTAAGAAACTATTGCCTAATACAAGGTCACAAAGATTTATATCTATGTATTCTTCTAAGAGTTTTTAGTTTTAGCTTTTGCATTTAGGCCTCTTATTCACTTTGTGCTAATTCTTGTTTATGGTATGAGGTAGAGGTCCAACTGCATTCTTTTGCATGTGGATATCCAGTCATCCTAGCACCACTTGTGAAAGTAGTCTTCTTCCCACTGAATGATCTTAGACTTATTGAAAATCAATTGACCATAGCTGTATGGTTTGATTTCTGGACCCTCAATTCTATTCCATTGGTCTATGTCTTATGCTAGTACCACATTGTCTTAAATGTGGTAGATTTATAGTAGGTTTGAAACTGGGAAATGTGAATCCTTCAATTTTATTCTTCTTATATAAGATTGTTTTGGTTATTTAAGGTCTTTTACAATTCCATATGAATATTAGGATCAGCTTTTCTGTTTCTTTTTTAAAAGGTAGTTGGGATTTTGATACGGATTGTGTTGAACTTGTAGATCGGTTTAGGGAGAACTACCATCTTAATATTAAATTTTCCAATCCATGAACATTGGATATCTTTCCAGTTATTTAATTCTTAATTTCTTTCAACAATGTGTTGTGGTTTTCAGTATACAATTCTTGCACTTCCCTGTATAAAATGAATCCTACGTATTATTTTTGATACTATTGTAAATGGAATTGTTTCTTGAATTTCATTCTAAGATTGTTCATTGTTAACGTATAGAAATACAACTGATTTTTGTGTATTGATCTTGTATCCTGCAACTTTGCTGAACTTGTTTATTAGCTCTATTTAGTTTTTTGTGGATATTCTTTAGTATTTTCTAAATATAAGATCACATTACCTTTAAATGGGACAGTTTTACTTTTTCTTTTCCAATCTAGATGCTTTTTATTTATTTTTCTTTCCTAACTGCCCTGGCCTGAACCTCCAGTACTATGTTAAATAGAGTTGGCAAGATCATACATCCTTGTCCTGTTCCTGATCTTAGAGAGATTTTAGTCTTTCATCGTTAAGAATGATGTTAGCTGTGGGTTTGGTTTTCTGTGTATGTGTGTGGGGGGGTAAATTATACATAATGTAACACTTACCACTTTAACCTTTTTTTTTTTTTTTTTTTGCGGTACGCGGGCCTCTCACTGCTGTGGCCTCTCCCGTGCGGAGCACAGGCTCCAGATGCGCAGGCTCAGCGGCCATGGCTCACGGACCCAGCCGCTCCGCGGCACGTGGGATCTTCCTGGATCGGGGCACGAACCCGTGTCCCCTGCATCGGCAGGTGGACTCCCAACCACTGTGCCACCAGGGAAGCCCCCACTTTAACCATTTTTAAGTGTATAGTTCTGTGTCATTTAGTATATTTACACTGCTGTGCAATAATTATCACCATTCATCTCCAGAACTTTATCACTCCAAACTGAAACAACTAGTAATATCTGTCACAGTCCCCACTTCATTTTATGAGGCTATTGTAACAATATATAAAGCAGACAAAGACCGTACCAAAAAACCAACCAACCAACCAAACAAACAAACAAAACCTTATGGGTCAATCTTTCCTATGAACACAGATGTGAAAAGCTATCTTCTAAAACATTAGCAAACTGAATCAAGAAATGTATTAAAAATTATGACCAAGTTGGGTTTATTCTCAAAATTCAGGCATGGGTTAATATTAGGAAATCTATCAGTATAAATCATTGCATTACTAGATTAAAGAATAAAAGCCATATATTAAATCTTGTTAATTATGTAAAAACAATGAACAAAGTTTAACATCTGCTTACGATAAAAACCTTTAGCAAATTGGGAATGGAAGAGAACTTACTTAATAAAGGTTATCATGGCAAATATATTTAATGGTAAAATGTTAGAGCTGCTGTTATAGGTTGAATTGTGTCCCACAAAAATTCATATGATGAAGTCCTAACCAGTATTTCAGAATGTGACCTTATTTAAAGAGGGTCATTGCAGATGTAATTAGTTAAATTAATAATAGGTCATCAGTGCTCGCTTCGGCAGCACATATACTAAAATTGGAACAATACAGAGAAGATTAGCATGGCCCCCACGCAAGGATGACACGCAAATTCGTGAAGCATTCCAAATTTTAAAAGTAATAATAATAAATAGGTCATCAGGGTGAGTCCTAATCCAATATAACTGGTGTCCTTATAAAAAGAGGAAATTTGGACACAGAAGCAGATACAGACACAGAAAGAATGCTCTCTGAACATGAAGGCAGAGACTAAGGTGATGTGTCTATAATGCTAGGAACACCAAGATTGCCGGTAAACCACCAGAAGCTAGGAAAGAGGCATGGGACAGATTTCCCCTCACAGTCTCAGAAGGAACCAACCCTGCTGATACCTTGATCTCAGACTTCCAGCCTCCAAAACCGTGCGGCAATAAATTTCTATTGTTTAAGCCACCCAGTTTGTGGTACTTTGTTATAGCAGCCTTCAGAAATTAATACAGCTGGCTTTCAAAATTAGAACAAGACAAAGATGTCTGCTATTACTGTTTCTATTCAACATTGTACTGAAGGTATTATCTAGTAGAGGGGAGGAAAAAATTCTCTACCCTTTTAGGGTCCCTGGCTGGGCCTAAGAATTAAACGGACATAGGACAGATTAAAAGGAGAAAAGTGTGCACATTTTATTAAATCTTTACATGTACATGGGAGCCTTCACAAGAGAATGAAAACCCAAAGAAGTGACCAGAGCAGGAAGCTTTTATACCTTTTAGACAAAGAAACAATAAATTTGTGAAAAATTGATAAGACAAAGGGGTTTGAGCTCAGGATAGTAAATGGTGAAGAAGTCTGATATAATAGTAAATACATAAATTGATCTCTGCCCCTGGTTCCTGGCAGAGAACTCCTAAAACCCTTGTAATTTCCTATGTGATAAGAGCACTAGGAGCATCTTTTGTTCTAATATTTGGTCTTTGGCTCCAGTTCCTAAATGTCTTGGGATTTCTTGGGTGCTGGCAGTGTCTTTTGTTCTGAGGTGACTCTGGGTGGGCTCCTGGATGGAGGCTGGTTACCAGAAAGATCAAGCCATGATTAGAAGCTTGAAATTTTCAGCCTCACTTCCCATTCTCCAGAGTGGGGAGAGAGGCTGAAAATGGAGTTAGTGATACATCATACCTACATGACGAAGCCTCCCTAAAAATCCTCAAAGTATACAGTTCAGAGAGCTTATAGGTTGGTGAATACATGGAGGTGCTGAGAGAGTGGCATGCCCAGAGATGGCATGGAAGCTCTGAACCCCTTCCCATATACCTTGCCCTATGCATCTTTTTCATCTGGATGTTCATCTGTATCTTTTATCATATCCTTTTATAACAAATGGTGTTGAAACAAATAGACTGACAGATATTTCTCAGGCAAAGATGGGTTTATTTAGTATCCTCAGAGAACTTCAATTCAAGGTCTGCAATCCTGGGAGAGCCACATGAACGTTCTCAAAAGGCAAGGGAAGGAGGATGCTTTTATTGGGAGGGAGAAAAAGGAAGTTGGGAAGGCTATAGTAAACAGAGTCCATGGCTTTTCACTGGCTGAGCCCTTGCCAGGAAAGAAGAGCCAGCTTTCTTCCTGTTGGGCTCAGCTACCATTACAGGGCATGAGAGCTCCCCCTTCTGTTTATTAATTTTTTACAGTAGTAAGTAAACTGTTTCCCTGAGTTTTATGAGCCATTCTAAAAACTAAATGAACCCAAGGTGGAGACAGGGGAGATCGTGGGAGGCTCCAATTTATAGCCAAGTTAGACAGAAGTTGTAGGTAACCTGGGGACCTAGTACTTGAGGTTGGCATCTAACATGGGGGCAGTCTTGTGGGACTAAGCCCTTAACCTGTGGGATCTGAAGCTATCTCCAGTTAGATAGTGTCAGAATTGAGTTAAATTGTAGGATACCCAGCTGGTTTCAAAGAATTACTTGTTGTGGGCAAAATTCCACACAGTCTGTTGTCAGAAGTTTTGTGACTGTGGTACTAGTGTGAGAGTAAAGGAGAATCACACAGGAGGAAAAGCAAATTTTTCCATTCAAGATGTAACTAGGAAGATAAGTTTAATTCAAGATTAAACTAGGAAGTTTAATAAGGTTTGTTTGTATAGATTTCTCAGCCCCAGATTCCCCATCTCTGATGACAAGAATGTCTTCCTTCCTTCTGGCACAGGGAAAGTACTTTTCACATGGGAGTTTTAGCTCCTGCTTTCAGAAAGAAAAGGAGGGTCAGAGTGTCCTTCTTACACCTACTATTTCTTCTTGCCTTTAATTCAAAATCATCAATATACTAAAGTGGCATGTTTTGAGGTGACATAGTCTGGTTTCCTTCACTAGTACAGTAGGAGAAGAAAAAGAAGTAGAAGGCAAAACAAATAAAAGGCATGGTCCAACCTCCCTTGGAGGTTACAGTCTGGGACTGTATCAGCACTTCATGGAGAAAAGGGAAGGAAACAAAGTGAAAGATGTGTCTTGACTCCTGCTCCATTCACCAAGGCTGCCTTCAAGAGAGTGGTTTCTCGGGTTTATAAGAATGGTCTTTCTCTGTAGATATTTTCTTTTAGATACTGAAACCTAATATATTCCTCAGTCTAGGAAATGTTTCAATGAATTTTTAGCCTACAGCTACTGTTGTTGTTATTATTTCACCATACCAGATATATTGAATTCTATGTGTCAGACATTATATAAACTTAATGTTTAAAACAACCCTGAAGGGGCTTCCCTGGTGGCACAGTGGTTAAGAATCGCCTGCCAATGCAGGGAACACGGGTTCGAGGCCTGGTCCGAGAAGATCCCATATGCTGCGGGGCAACTAAGCCCGTGCGCCACAACTACCGAGCCTGCGCTCTAGAGCCCGTGCTCTGCAACGAGAGAAGCCACCGCCAATGAGAAGCCCGCGCACCGCAATGAAGAGTAGCCCCCACTCGCCACAACTAGAGAAAGCCTGCGCGCAGCAACGAGGACCCAACATAGCCCAAGAAAAAAAAAAAAACCTGAAAAGTAGATTGCAAGAGACCTCATATACTGTGGAAAGAATTTGATCCATCCTGTAGTCCCCTGAGGAGCTACTGAAGGTTTCTAAGCCATAGGAATTTTGTAATTAGGTAAGTTTTAGAGAATAACTAGTGGTCAGTGTGAAGGATAACGGAGACAGGGTAAGCAGGTTTTTTGGGGTGGCTGGGTGAGAGCACAAGAATAATTAAGAGATGAATGTGAACTAAGGTGGTAGCAGGCAGAATAAAAAGTTGGGGACATAGGGCTTCCCTGGTGGCGCAGTGGTTGAGAGTCCGCCTGCCGATGCAGGGGACACGGGTTCGTGCCCAAGTCCGGGAAGATCCCACATGCCGCGGAGCAGCTGGGCCCGTGAGCCCTGGCCGCTGAGCCTGCGCATCCGGAGCCTGTGCTCCACAATGGGAGAGGCCACAAGAGTGAGAGGCCTGCGTACTGCAAAAAAAAAGTTGGGGACATAAAAAGAGATCAAGGTAACTGATACTTGAGAATCCTTTTAATTGGGTTGTCCCCAGGCATCCTTTCAAATCTCCTTTCCTAACTGAAGTAGGTTGAGAGTTAAGGTTTCTTCCACCCTAGTTCTTTATTCGTGTTCACTTTATACTCTTTCAAAATGCTCTAACAATTTATTTGATGCTCTCAAAACAAGTACAGATAAGCATTATAGACAGAATGATTTTAAGTGGTCTTTTTCAAGGTTGAAAAGACACAATCAAGACCAGACTCCTGATGTTCTGACAGTTGAACCCCAGGAGTAAATACGGAGGAACTGCAGTTTGTTTGGCTGATAGGCTATTGAGAGAATGCTTCATTACAGATAAAGCTCCTTCTCTCATCTTTATTCAGGGTCATCCTGAGGGAATACATTTAGAGGTCTTCACATCAGGAAAATCATCACCAACGTCTTTCTTGTCCATCTTGTCTATCACCTATCTTCCCCAGTGGCCAGGTGGGACTTCTCTCATAGTGTCCAGACAAGATGGTGGTGTTTCACCAACTGACCCTTCCCACAGCCTAGGAAAAGCACAGTGGACCTGTTTATCCCTTGCTCTGGATTATGTTACTCTCCCCACCTGACAGCTGGTTCCTGCCTGCAGTGGAATGCTAAATTGGTTGGTTGCCCAACCAACAAACAGGCTGTAACAAATAAGAACCACTTTTCCTCTAAAATAGTGTTTTATCACAGATTATTGCCATAAATTGGTTTCTTCAAAAGATAATGAGTTTCTATCTGTATGTAACCATAAATGAAACATTCAATGTTTCAAACATACAATGAAGACACATATAGGTGAGAAACGACCAAACTGAAGTTTGGAAAGTAAGCAATAAAGCCTTATGTGAGCCTGAAATGGAGAAGCCTATGAAAATCTCAAAAAAGACAAACCTAGGATCAATAAAGGAGCTTATAGTACACGTACACAATTTATTTGCTCCTAAGTGGTAGTTTAAGCAGAAAATTTTGCTTTTAATTCTGATACTTATACAATTCACAAATTCACCTTTATTTTTAAAACATTTGGTGAACCAAAGTTTTAAATTTCGTATCTCAGAGTGAAGAGAGAATTTGTTCATTTCATAACCACAGAAACAAATGAGGTGAAACATTGAAAACAAATTAAGAAAACAATCTGCCTCCTACTGCTATGTACACTCCAGGTTAGTGAAGAAATGGATAATGACTAACAAACTGTTGGCTAAAGTCACAGAAATGACTTTCCAGATGTTTTTGCTCAGTCAAGGGAGTTATACCACAGGAGGGAATGATCCATATCTAATTCCAAGCAGAAACTGGAAAAACATAGTATCTTAACTCTTTCTTTGTTTCACTTATGTAGTGTCATAAGAACAGAATAGCTCTTCCTAGGAACAGGTTGTTCTGTTTGAGAAAACATATACCCATCCATGTAATTATCATTGCTACATATACCCATCCATGTAATTATCATTGCTGTTGTGCTTCATTTCTTTGAGTAGATCTAGGTTTCCATCTGGTGCTATTTTCCTCCTGCCTGAATGGCTTCCTTTAATATTTCTTGTAGGGAGGGTCTGCTGCTGCTGAATTCTTTTAGCTTTAATAGGTATGAGAAAGTCTTTACTTCACTTTTGCTTTTGAAAGAGGGTATAGAATTGGTATACCTTTTGTTTTGAAAGAAGGTATAGAATTGGTAAAGAATTCTAGCTTGACAGTTTTTTCTTTCAGTATTTAAGACCAGAAGTCTGAGATCAGGGTGCCAACACAGTGGAGGCCTGCTGGGGGCTCTCTTCCTGGCTTTTAGACGACTGTCGTCTTGCTATTTCATAACATTAGGGGGGTGGGGGGAGAACTCTTTGGTTTCTCTTCTTATAAGGGCACTAATCCCATCATGAGGGCCCCACTTTCATGATCTCATCTAAACCTAATTATCTCCCAAAGACCCCACCTCCAAATACCATCATATTGAGGGTTACGGCTTCATATATAAATCGGGGGGGGGCACAATTCAGTCCATAGCATTATACCTATCCAGGAGTATTCCTTCTTATAATTGTCGCAATGATAGTAATAAACATAACTTAAGAGTTTTTTATGTACCAGCACTGTGTCACATGTTTATATGGATAGTTTCACATAGTCCTTATTACATAGATGAGGGAAATGAGTCTAGTTCATTAACTAGACTAAGGTTACAGATGTTGTTGTACAGCTAGGATTTGAGCTCAGGCAGTCTGACTTGAAGTCCTGAACTCCTAATTCCCTCCCTATACTGACTCAACCAGAGGAAAAATCATTTTGAAATCTGATGAATTCAGGAATTTGTTTTAGTTGTCAGATTTTTATGGACTCAGAAAAGAAGGGCTCCAAACATTTAAGTGGTTCTTTTGATAACTACTCATAAGAAAATAAACCAGACAGACAAAAAAAAAAAAAGTTGGCATAGAAAGAGTTAAAAGCAAAGAAAAACTTTGGAGAGTGTACAAATAACAGTTTGAAAAGGTTAACTCCTTGAGTGCTATTCATATGAGGTGTGCCTTGTAGAAAGCACCAGAAGTGATAACCTATCTAATTGGCTAACAAGGAAAAAAATGAGTGAAGACCTATCATTCCTTGGCTCCAATAGGGTCTAGGAAACTAGTACTGTCAAATACTGCTGGTAAATATATATTTGCATTCTTTCTGGAGAGAAAATGTAAAAATATGGATTTAAAACTTCAAATAATGTATTCTCCTGAACAAATAATTTAAATATGGGCACTTGGCTTAGAGAAGTCAAGACATACACAAAATTTTATGTATACAGACAGTCATCACTTCAAAAATAGATTTATATATATTCTGGTTATTAAAAACACACTAATTGTTAAAAATTCAGAAAATACAGAGATGTCTAAAGAAATAAAAACATATAATTTTGGATATTACCTCTCAGATTTTACCATTGTTAATGGTAACAATGAAACATTATTCACTAAATAAATTTGATGGCTCCATAGAAAATACCATGCCTTCTTCCATTCAGAATGTCAGCATTCCTGTCCCATCATCTTGGCCCAATGACACATCTCACTGAAGTACAGAGAGCTCATAGCTAGCTCATTCTTAAATATGCACAGTCAAGATTCCCCCAGACAGCTGAAGAAGCTTCCAATATAAAGACTGAAACAACAATTCAGGGAACAGGAGAGAACATGCATGCATATGCGAACACACATGCACACAGACACACACGGAGTGAGAAAACTGCACCCTTAAAACAGTAACAGGATGTTATGAAAGAGTAACAGAGGACAAAACCTCCTGAAAGTTAAAACTAGTGCTGAAATTAAATCAATAGAATGGGAGAAGATATTTGCAAATGATATATCTGATAAGGGGTTAATATCCAAAATATACAAAGAACTCATACACATCAAATCAAAAAAACCTGATTAAAAAATGGACAGAGAACCTGAATAGACATTTTTCCAAAGACGACATACAGATGTCCAACAGACACATGAAAAGATGCTCAACATCACGAATCTCCATGGAAATGCAAATCAAGACCACAGTGAGATACCACCTCACGCCTGCTAGAAAGACAAGAGACAAGTGTTGGCGAGGATGTGGAGAAAAGGGAACCCTCATGCACTGTTGGTGGGAATGTTAAATTAGTGCAGTCACTATGGAGAACAGTATGGAGGTTCCTCAAAAAAACTAAAAATAGAACTACCATATGATCTAGCAGGGTATTTATCTGAAGAAAAAGAAAACACTAATTAGAAAAGATACATGTTCCCCAATGTTCACTGCAGCATTATTACTCTCCAGGTGAGGTGAGGCAGGAGGAGGCACTTGCCGAGAATTGTACATCCCTTTCTTTAACATCACGCATTTAAGTGATTCACCCAAGAATGCTCTTCCAATGTACTGGCAGCACCTGCTGTCAAAGTGGGTCTCCTTTCTCTTGTCTCCCTAACGCCCTTATGTTTACACAGGTGTCGAATTGATTTAAAAACCATCACACACCAAGCATCCAGGAGTTGTCCTCTGTATTTGTCACACGGGAAACCTGTTATCACCTCCTCTTCTCGTCAAGGTGTCGCTCTTGCTCTCAGATTCAGCTTAGCATTGAGAGAAATCAGAGTCCAAACACTGACTAAAGTGTACAGATGACGAAATGATGGGAGTTTCCACGAAGCTCACGCAGGTAAGACAGTAGAGATAACAACACTCTGCTTTTCTGTTTTGCTATCTGTAAAGCAAGACTTTCGACCTTGATGCTAAGGTTTCTTTCACGACTCCGAAATTCTAGGAGTTACAGAGGAGGAAGAAAGGGAGGTGTACTAAGAAAGAAATGGAAAATTTTATTCCAGTCAACTTGAAGATTATAACCTGAGAGTCTTTGAGAAATCTCTGAGGACTCTTCCACCTGTTAGAGGTCAAAGCACAGTTATATAAGTTTTTGAGACAAAGGGGGTTATACATCAAATGATGTATAATTTACAGTTTACACAATCCAGATGTACACATACAAAGTGAGCAGTGGGTCATGGGTCATTGTGACCCCTTGCAAGATTAAGGAGGAATGTTATCTCCTAAGGGGGTCTGGTTAATGTAGATGCATAACACACACTAAAGGGAAGAGAGGATGCCCAAATGGGCAAAGAAAAATTTTATGTTTAAATTATTCTCATCTTGCCATAAAATATGGATTTTATTTCATCATTACAAAGTTCTTTCCCAGGACACCTGAAATATATAAAGAAGGAACATAATCTTTACCATTGGAAAATCCATGACTCCACGCAAATTTCCTTGTGACTCCTTAGAATACAATTCCAGCTATATGCTAAACTGTTTTTGCCAAAGTAAACTGTGAAATCATAAACATGATGTGAGGGGCTGCCTGTACATTTAGACCTCGGTGTCATTAATCAGTATATGTAATCTTAACAAGGTTATGCAGAGGAGAGATGGAGACGGATGACACACATCAAAGTTCAATGAACTTTGAAGGATAGACATAGAAATAGACATAGAAATAGAGATGGAATGAGTGGCAGTGGGGAGATGTATTATCAATTAACTGTCAACTATGGGACAAGATGGCAGGATGAACTCATGTGGAAATGAAATCTCCATTTTCATACATACTGATATGCTAGATACAATACTTTTTAAAAACTAGGGGCTTCCCTGGTGGTCCAGGGGCTAAGACTCCACTCTCTCAATGCAGGGGGCCCGGGTTCGATCCCTGGTCAGGGAACTAGATCCCACATGCCACAACTAAGAGACCACATGCCACAACTAAAGGTCTTGCATGCCACAAATAAAGATCCCACGTGCCACAACTAAAAATATCCCACATGTGGCAACTAAGAGCTGGTGCAGCCAAATAAGTAAATAAATACATAAATATTAAAAAAAAAAAACAGGGCTTCCCTGGTGGCACAGTGGTTAAGAATCCACCTGCCAATGCAGGGTACACGGGTTCGAGTCCGGGTCCTGGAAGATCCCACATGCCGTGCCGTGAAACAACTAAGCCCGTGTGCCACAACTACTGAGCCTGTGCTCTAGAGCCCACATGCCACAACTACTGAGCCCACGTGCCACAACTACTGAAGCCTGCGCACCTAGAGCCTGTGCTCTGCAACAAGAGAAGCCACTGCAATGAGAAGCCTGCACCCCGCCCACTCACCGCAACTAGAGAAAGCCCGCGCACAGCAATGAAGACCCAGCGCAGCCAAAAACAAATAATTTTTTTAAAAAAGTAATAGAGTAAAAAAAAAAAAACCCAAAACTAAACACTAGTTCGGCCTGAAAGCAGGAGGCTTTAAATGTAGAGAGAGTTGGTTCTCTCTCTCTCCCTCTCTATCCTGATTGCTTCCTATATATATATATATATATATATATATATATATATATATATATATATATATATATTCCGACTGCTTTTATTTTATATAAATGTAAATAAATATATATTAAAACATGTGTGGGGCTTCCCTGGTGGCGCAGTGGTTGAGAGTCCGCCTGCCGATGCAGGGGACACGGGTTCATGCCCCGGTCCGGGAAGATCCCACATGCCGCGGAGCAGCTGCGTCCGTGAGCCATGGCTGCTAAGCCTGCGCGTCCGGAGCCTGTTGCTCCGCAACAGGAGAGGCCACAATAGTGGGCGGCCCACGTACCGCAAAAAAAAAAAATGTGTGTATGTATGTGTGTATGTATATATAATGTATATGTTACCAAACCAAACTTGGATCTGCTCGCCGGAATGCAGTAAAGCCAATCTATCACACCAGATTGCGATGAAGGAAAAATGCAGCATTTATTGCAGGGCACCAAGCAAGGTATCCAGGTAGCTAATGCTCAAAAGACCCAAACTCACCGATGGCTTTCAGGGAAAGGTTTTTAAACACAGGGTGAGGGAGGGGGGTTGCGGGGTGCGTGATCAATTGTGGACATTCTTCTGATTGGTTGATGGTGAGGTAATTGGGAGTCAACATCATCAACCTTCTGGTTCCAACCGGTCTGGGGCCTACGTGCTTGTGTTCAGCATACAGTTAACTTCTTCCACCTGGTGGGGGTTTCAGTATTTGCAAAACAGCTCAAAGGATTTGGCTCAGAATATTATCTATAGACCTTGAGGAAGAACTAAAGGTCCTTGACTTTGTTTAATGGCTAAACTATTATTATTTTGTCTGCTTGACTGTTTTCTTTTGTTTCTGCATTTTCTCACTTCTCTGATTAAATTTATTTTTTGGAACTTGGGGAAGGTGTAGGAGGCTAAAGTTTTTCTACAAACAAGGGGCAGCTGGAATACACGGCGAGGGGGGGTGTCTGTCCCCCCTTATGGGGGAAAGCCCCATAAGGTCCTGCTCAGAGAGAATATTCAGGTGCCCTAAATAAAGAGGCTACAACAATGAGAATTGAAGCCCTGTGATCCACAAAGTAACTGAACCCAATATATGCCTCAGGGATTGTGGTTTCACACCTGAGGCACAGGCTTGTGCCAGTGGGAAAGCTGAGACTGAGGGAGGTGCCAGGAACGGGCAACCCCTTCCATGAACTAAAACAATAAAAGCTCCAGAAAAGGCAGATTTAGCAAATAAAAATACAAGACACCCAGTGAGATTTGAACTTCAGATAACAAATATTCAAAACATACGTACTGGGCTTCCCTGGTGGCGCAGTGGTTGGGAGTCCGCCTGCCAATGCAGGGGACGCGGGTTCGTGCCCCGGTCCGGGAAGATCCCACATGCTGCAGAGCGGCTGGGCCCGTGAGCCATGGCCGCTGAGTCTGTGCTCCGCAATGGGAGAGGCCACAACAGTGAGAGGCCCGCGTACCGGTTAAAAAAAAAAAACAAAAAACATACATACTAAGTAATTATTGTTTATCTGAAATTCAAATGTAACTGAGCATCCTGTATTGTATCTGGTAACCCTACCTCAGAATGAAGTGAGGGGCAAGTCACATACATTTTAGGGGGTGGTAGTTCCAGGCAGAGAGAATAGCAAGTACAAAGGCACTGAGGTAGGAACACAGTTGGCATATTTGAGGAATAAGAAAGCTAGAATGGCTGAAGTGGTGAGAGCAAAGGGGACAGTAGTAGGAGATGAGTTGGAGAAGCAGACTGGGGCAGAGATCTCATTGGACCTTGCAGCCCATGGTAGGGACACAGGATTTTATTTTAAAGTGTGATGAATAGTCACTGGGCAGTTTGGGACAGGAGAGTGACTGGTGATTCAATAGGATTATTCTGGTTTCTGTGTGGTAGAGAGAGATGAGGGTAGAAACAGAGAGTCCAGTTAGGATGCTCAGCCAGCAATCCAGGCAAAGATGTTGGTAGCTAGGACTAGGTTGGTAATTATATTGGGGGAAAAAAGTGATCAGATTCAGTATATATATTTTAAAGTAGAACTCATTTGCTGATAGGTTTGGTGTAGAACGTGTCTGAAAAAAGAGGCATCAAAGATGACTCCAAAGTTTCTGGACTGAGTGACTGGGTGAATGCTGGTATCATAAGATGAGGAATACTATGGGAAGAGCAGGTTTGAGAGTGGTGGAAGTCAAGAGTTTAATTTTAGACCTGATAAGCTTGAGATATGTATTAAACAT
This sequence comes from Phocoena sinus, assembly GCF_008692025.1. NCBI lineage: Eukaryota > Metazoa > Chordata > Mammalia > Artiodactyla > Phocoenidae > Phocoena > Phocoena sinus. Next base: position 36,202,514 of record NC_045764.1, on the reverse strand, counting down.
CAATCAGAGGGACTTCCCCAGTGGTACAGTGGTTAAGACTCCACACTCCCCAATGCAGGGGGCCCAGGTTCAACCCCTGGTCAGGGACCTAGATCCCACGTGCATGCCGCAACTAAGAGTTCGTATGCCACAACTAAGGAGTCCATGTGCTGCAACTAAGGAGCCCTCGAGCCGCAACTAAGAAGCCTGCCCGCTGCAACTAAGGAGCCCACGAGCCGCAACTAAGACTAAATAAATATTTTTTTTAAAAAACTGTCAATCAAAAAAAAAAAAACTGTCAATCAGAGAAGTGAGGTTAATGTCTGGATGTATGAGTGTGAAGTTCTAGGGAACTGCCAAGACTAAAGAGTTAATTTGAGGTGCACTAAAATAGAGACAATTAAAGTCATTACATGGGAGGAAACCAACTGGAATGTCAGTGTAGAAAGGAAAAAGGACTGTACCCTGGGGTATTCTAAGATTAAGGGTTGGGAGGAAAAGGAGGAGGAGAATTAAGCAAAGGAAACTGAGAAAGGGCAGCCAGCAAGGTAGGAGAAAAACGAGGAGAGTGTGGTGCCCTGGGAACAACTGAAGAGAATGTCAGGAAGTGGGAGAGAGATTAGCTGTTTCAAATGCTGCTGGGAAAAGGAATAAGATGAAGACCATGAATTGTCTGTGACATTTTTCAATGTCAAGATTAAGAGATTACGGGAGCCGGACTTCCCTTGTGGCACAGTGGTTAAGAATCTGCCTGTCAATGCAGGGGACACGTGTTCAAGCCCTGGTCTGGGAAGATCCCATATGCCACGGAGCAACTAAGCTCGTGCACCACAACTACTGAGCCCGTGTGCTACAACTACTGAAGTCCGCACGCCTAGAGCCCGTGCTCCGCAACAAGAGAAGCCACCGCAATAAGAAACCCGTGCACCGCAATGAAGAGTAGCCCCTGCTCGCCGCAACTAGAGAAAGCCTATGCGCAGCAACGGAGACCCAATGCAGCCAAAAATAAATAAATAATTAAAAAACAACAACAAAAAAGAGAATATGGGAGGCATAACAAGAATGGTTTTCTATGGTGGGGATGAAAATCAGATGGGAGGGGGTTAAAGACAATAGAAGATGAGAAAATAAAGACAATGAACTATAATTTCAAGGAGTTATTGCTGTAAATGAAAGCAGAGAAATGGAGTAGGGGCTGCAATAGGATATTGGGTCAAGGGAGGGATATCTTTGTAAATGACAGCAGTTATTATAATCTATCTGTAAACTAACAGGAATCACCCAGTAGAAAGGGAAAAGTGGACAATTCAGAGAAGAGAGGAATAATGGCAGGATCACAGTCTCCTTGAGTGGTTGAGAGGAGACGGAATCTAGTTCACAGATGGAGGGACTGGGTGTAAATAAGAGCCCAGACTGATCCATACTAACGGGAGAGACTATATGGGACAGATTTGGGAAGGTAGGCAAATGGGGGCAGAGGGAGGACTGAGAGTGTGGAGTTATCTCCTGATTGCTTCTATATTATCAATAAGAAATCAAGGAGGTGGGGAGAGTTCTGAAGAGACAGGGGAAAGTGTGAAATGTTCTCCTGGAAAATTGATACGAGCGTAATGAGAGTAACTGATAAAATGAGAGTAATTGATAGAAAAAATATTGCAGTATCTTCAGGAGAAATCACATCTTTATAGTATTGAATCCTCATGTTCAAGGCCTTGATGCGCCTTTCCATCATTTAAGCCTTCCTTTTTGTTTTTCAGGACTTTCAACAAGTTTTCTTCATATAACTCTCTGTCCTTTCAAATTCAGCAACAATGTCTGGGTGATGGCTTTTCAAAGCTAAGTGATATGGAGGGTATAGAGTTTTTTTTTAAAAAGCCAGATTTTTGTCTTCAGGGGTCATAGCATCTGTGAGTGAGTCTAGATGTGTCCATTTATGTGGACAATTGCAAAGGAATAGAATGCAGGGGGCTGATTAGTTTACTGTGAGAGTTCACAGTGGGCAACAGCCACTCAAGAAGAAGAAGAAAAAGATGTCCAGTCACTTTATCAGGAGTACCCATGCTCCTGCAGTCCTGCTCATTTACCTAGCACTAGAGGACACACATGTGCAGCTGTTGGAGTCACAAGGAAGTCCTGACTGGTTAGCAATTTTGTTTGATTTGGCTGTTCTACCTGAGACATTTCTTGATCTCCCTTTTCCTTTCAGAAATATACCTAAAAGGAGTTAGCTGGGTGTTTTTTAATAGCATCAAGCTACCAAATGTATTGAGATAAAGGGGAGGGGGTTGTGAACATTGGTACACTGTTTCTAGCTAAGGAGATGACAGGCTTTTGGTCCTTGGTCAATTCCATATAGCATGTAAATAATCCTAACAACAGTGCATTTGTTTTTTATTACTGAGCAGCCTGAGAAGTCTGTTGTCAAGATTTTGATGGCTATATTTCTAGGCTATTTTTTGTACTTAATGATATTTTACAATATAGCGATATCACAAGCTAAACTGTAAACTACTGTTTATCTTAATATAAATTTCTTTTTGCAACAGAAAAGTATCCCAGCTCTAAGCCACCATGGATCTGATGATCTGCTCATCACAATAGCTGGCTTCTGCATGGCAGCTTAACTCTCTAGGTGAAAAAGAAAATTCAAATTGCTCATTTGTTATATCTATAATTTTTTTTTACTAGAAGTGAAACAAAGTAAAATGAAAGACTGAAAATAAAGAGGTAAGCCATGAGAAATCAGACAGAGGTAAAGAGAAGCAAGAAGGAACAGTAACATTAACCTCAGATAAGGGTATATTGGTTAGATATAAATTGAAAGCACTAAATAGGATAAAAATTAATTTATAAAAGGCACAATTTACAAACAGGATAGAGTAGTCATAGTCCTGTACAAACCAAAGACATAGCAATTGAATACATAAACCTACCTTTTGGAAATGCAAGAAAAACTAGTTTAAGATACATTTAAGTTGGAATTTTCAATCACACCTCTTTTAGAATTAGACTGATCTAGGAAATATATCAGAGAATTGAATTCTGCAATCAATAAATTTGAATACTAAAACCAGTACACCTGATGTAATAGAAACACAGAATTTTCCAAATATAAGTAGAAAATATGCACATTTTAAATGTCCATGGAATATGTAAACGTTGACTATGTTCTTGACAAAGAAGAAAATCTTAATTTAAAAAGTACAGAACCTAATTCTCTGATCATAATAAAACTAGAAAAAATAAAAAGATGATTGAAAAAAAATTTTTTTTAATGATACCAAGTCCTCGATAAACCTTGGATCAAAGAGAAAATTACAAGCAAAATTACAACATATGTAAAGAAGAATGAAAAAGAGAATACTTTAAACTAAAAGCTATAGAACACAACACAAGCTGTATTCAGAGGCACATTTATGGCCTTAAGATGTCTTCATTAAAAACAAAAGATTAAAGGGACTTCCCTGGTGGTCCAATGGGTAAGACTCCATGCTCCCAATGCAGGGGGCCCAGGTTCAAGCCCTGGTCAGGGAACTAGATCCCACATACGTGACACAACTAAGAGTCAGCATGCCACAACTAAGAGCAGCCAAAATAAATAAATACATATAAAAAACAACAACAACAAAAACAAAAAACAAAAGATTAAAAATGAAGGCACTTAGAAAAAAATAAAGAATCTTAGATCCATATTTAGAAGTTAGAAAAGAACAACAAAAGAGAGTAGGACGAAGAATTATCACAAAAACTAAAATTGAAAAATAGAACAGCAGAAAAACAAACTCCAAAGCTGGTTCTTTGACAAGTTCAACAAAATAGACAAATCCCTTGTGAGCCTGACTTAGAAAAAAAGAAAGCAAAATTATGTAAGGTTAGAAATGAGAAAAGTAAACAACCACATGTGCAGAACAGATTTTTTAAATCATAGAAGAATTCTATGTCTAACACAATGACAACTAATTTGAAAAACCTTCTGGAAATGGATGACTTCCAAGCAAATTATAATTGATCCAGAAAACGTAGAAAAGGTGAATAATTCAATTATCATAGAAGAGAGTAGAAACCTTGTTTAAAATTCACATATAATAATGCTTCATGTAACATAGTCTCACAACCAAGTTCTCTATTCAGTCTTAAAAGAGCAGATAATTCTAAAGTTACTTAAATTATTTCAGACCATAGAAAAATGTGAAATGCTCCCTAATTTATTTTAAGGGATCTCATATAATTTTAAATACCAACATACAATTAACATAGTACCAAAAAAACCTACATACCAATCTCACTAATGAGATATATTCTAAATAAAATATCAATAAATGACACTTAGGAGTGTATCAAAGAATAATATACTTTGACCAAATAAAGTCATTTGAAGAGCCTATCAGTATTTCGACAGGCACTGTTTCAAAAATTTTTGTCATAAACTTTTATCTTTAATACACTGAATTTTCTCATCCTGGAACATGAAAACCTCCATTTACTTAGGTCTTTCATGTCTTTCAATAATATTTCATATTTCCCATAAAATTCTTGTACATCTTTTGCTCAGTGTATTCTGATAGGTTCCTTTTTTTCTATTTTATTACTGGTATATAAGAAAATTTTAAGTTTTTATATGTTGATTTAGCCACTTTGCTGAACCATTTAACTAGTTCTAACAGTTTGTCATTTCATTCTCCTGCATTTTCTAGAGAGAAAATCACATCATCTGAAAATAATATTTTTGCTTCTTCCTTTCCTAATCTTTTTTTTTTTTTTTTTTTTTTTTTGTGGTACGCGGGCCTCTCACTGTTGTAGCCTCTCCCGTTGCGGAGCACAGGCTCCGGACACACAGGCTCAGCGGCCATGGCTCACGGGCCCAGCCGCTCTGCGGCATGTGGGATCTTCCTGGACCGGGGCACGAACCCGTGTCTCTCCATCGGCAGGCGGACTCTCAACCAATGCGCCACCAGGGAAGCCCTTCCTAATCTTTTTTATCTTTTTCTTGTTTTGTTGCGTTGGCTAGAAAATCTAACACCATGTTGAAATTAGCAGTGAAAGCGGGTATCCATTTTTCCCTGACTTTAATGGGAATTTCTCTAATGTTTCATCGTTCTGTACAATATTTACTATAGATTTATGGTGCCTTTTATCAACTGTTATTTATCCATTCCCATTTTGCTGAAAGTGTTTTAAGTAGATACTGAATTTTTTTCAGAAAACATTTTATCAGTAGAGATGATCAGTTTTTAAACCTCTAAACTATACAAATGACTTATAGCAACAGGTTTTCTTTTCTTTCTTTTTCTTGTTGTTTTCAGTTTTTGGCCGCACCCTGCGGCATGTGGGATCTTAGTTCCCCGACCAGGGATCAAACCCATGCCTCCTGCATTGGAAGACAGAGTCATAACCACTGGACCACCAGGGAAGTCCCAGATTTTCTAATATTAAATCATTTCATAAGTGCTTTCTTGTTCCAAATGAAGTGCAAGATTGAATTTGCTAATATTTTACTTTAGAGCTTTGTATCTATGTGAGTTTGGTCTCTAGCATTTTTTTTTTCTTCCCCTTGTGCTGTATTTATCAGGTTTTTCTATCAGGGGGATGCTAACAATACAAAATAAGTTGAACTACAATGAGGTATCACTTCACATAGGTCAGAATGGCCATCACCAAAAAGTCTACAAATCATAAATGCTGGAGAGGGTATGGAGAAAAGGGAACCCTCCTATACTGTTGGTGGGAATGTAAATTGGTGCAGCCACTATGGAGAACAGTCTGGAGGTTCCTTAAAAAACTAAAAATAGAGTTACCATATGATCCAGCAATCCCACTCCTGGGCATATATCTGGAAAAGTCAAAAACTCCGATTCTAAAAGAAACATGCACCCCAATGTTCACAGCAGCACTATTTATAATAGCCAAGACATGGAAGCAACCTAAATGCCCGTTGACAGATGAATGGATAAAGAAGATGTGGCATATATATATATATATATATATATATACACACACACACACACACACACACACACATATATACCTATGGAATATTACTCAGCCATAAAAAAGAATGAAATAACGTCATGTGTGGCAGCAACATGGATAGACTTAGAGATTATCATACTAAGTGAAGTCAGTCTGACAGAGAAAGACAAATATTATATGATATCACTTATATGTGGAATCTAAAAAACTGATACAAATGAACTTATTTACAAGAGAAATACACACAGACATAGAAAACAAATTTATGATTACCAAAGGGGAAAGGGGGGGAAGGATACATTAGGAGGTTGGGATTAACATACACACTGCTACTACATATAAAATAGGTAAACAACAAGAACCTACTGTATAGCACAGAGAACTATATTCAATATCTTGTAATAACCTACAGTGGAAAAGAATCTGAAAAAGAATACATGAATATATATATTAATCACTTTGCTGTACACCTGAAACTAACAGAACATTGTAAGTCAACTATACTTCAATTTAAAAAAATGTTTTAAAGTTGAACAACTCTCCTCCCCCACCTCATTTCACACCACAATTTCCATGACAAAAAAAAATCAACAAGCAAAAATCATGCAGCTTGAAAGTAGCATTCCAGGAATAAAGGACAGCATGATCAGGGACACCAGGATGAAAAAGCACAGGATATGCTCAGAGGATAGGGTATACGACTTCTTAAACTGGAATAAGTAACACAAAGTAAGTCTGGTCCAAGCTGTTAATTAATCTTCAAATCACAACTCCCCTGCACTCAATTTATTCATTTTATATACAAAACAGACTCCAACTCCAGCCTGTATTCAAGATCCCTCCTGCTTTAACCTAACTTCTTTTTACATTCCAACCTGTGCTTGTCTGTGATGTCTGTCTGTCTAGCATGCTGTCTATGATGGTCTATGATGGCACATCCAAATCATACCCACCTATCAAGGGGATAGACCAAATGTCCATGAAAAGTTCTCAGATCCAATGAAATTATATTTGAATTCACTTGTACTACAGCTATTTATCGTCAGCGTTTGGCTTGCCTACTTCTTAAGCTCTTTGACAGCTATACTGGGTTGTACAGTGTCACATTCCCCCCACTCCCACCCTATTCATGTCCTTCCTGGACCTTAGAATGTGACTTTATCTGGAAATAGTGTCATTGCAGATGTAGTTAGTTAAGATCAGGTCATACTGGAGTAGGATGGGCCCTTTATCCAACGGGACTAGTGTTCTTTTAAGAGATGAGACACAGACCACAACATGCGAAAAGAGTTAAGAGACTGGAGGAAGGCAGGTACAAGCCAAAGAACACCAAGGATTGCTGGACAGCACCAGAAACTAAGAAGGGGCAAGGAAGCGTTTTACCTAGTCTCAGAGGAAACATGATTCTGCTGACACCTTTATTTCGGACTTCCAGCCTCCAGAACTGTGAGAAAATAAATACCTGTTGTTTTAAGGCACCCAATGGGTGTCACTCCGTTATGACAGCCCTAGGAAACTAAGACAACAGCAATTTAAATTTCTAATTTACCTTCCCAACCCAAAGACTGCCATATCCATAGACCAGCCCAGGACTACGTAGGCGCTCAATCCCGGCGGTGGTAAAGGAATCAGTGAGCTTCAACAGTCCTACTAATCAAGAATTACCAGGCGCTTATGAGCTACTGCTGTGAGATGCACAGCCAACGTTCAGCAAATGGTAGCCATTATTGCGGCAAGATATGGGGCTACACAGATAAACGAAAGACAGTAAGAAACTAAATACAGCAAGGGGCAAGTGGAGCAAGGCCAGAAACACGGGCAGTTGTGGGGGGTAGTGGGCCTCGATTCCCCGGAGGATCCCCGTGGGAGAAGTGGGTTGTTTTCTGAATAGATGGAGTCTCCAACCCGCTCTCTGAAGCCCCACTGAACGACTCCCGGGCCTCTCCGGCCGTGGACCCAGCAACAAACACACCCCTCCCCCAACCCGCGTCCCTAGCTGCTCTAGACCACCCTACCGGGCGTACAGCAGCCCTCCCAGAAAGCGTCAACCACTTAGCTCTCTCCGCGCCTCCGCACGGTGCCTAGACGCGACGCTCCACCCAACGCTACTGCGTGGGGCGGGACTTCCTCCCGGCGCCCCGGAAAGCGGAAAGAGCTCTTTTCCGCCGGAAGAAGAAAGGCGTTGCCACCGAGATCGGACACCCGAGAGCAGGCATCTTCTGTCACGTAAAGTAAGGCCGATCTCCGGCCACCCGGCGAGGCGGATGTCAGCAGCGTCCTTGTAGGCAGGCTGGCTGGAGTGTCGGGCTTCAGGAGACGCGGAGGGGAACCGGAGTAGAGGTGAGGGTCGGTGTATCTGTCGCCGTGTCAGCGCCACCGGCGACCTAGGTCTCATTACTAAGTCATTGTCCTCCGCTTTCTGGACCTCGTCTGAAAAACGAGCTTGGTAGCTCACGGAGCTGTCGTGGGGATAGATGTGAAAGGGAGAAATCCACACTCAGAATGCAGTTTAAGAGAAAAATTCAGTAGGTGAAATTTCCCATGGTCGCTATCCTGTGTTGAGTAAGGTATGCAACGTGAAGGTCTGTACAAACCCAGACTTTCATAATCGATGATTCCTGCTTGAGGCAGCAGCGCCTGTTGCATTAATTTGAAAAAGTACACTCACAGTTGGTAATTTTTAAGCTTCCTGAATCGGCCAGCAGAGTCACTTGGTATTAGAGGTGGAACCATACCTCTTCTTTCATCTTTTTTTTTTTAATTTATTTATTTTTTTGTTTTTGGCTGCATTAGGTCCTTCCTGCTGTGCACGAGCTCTCTCTAGTTGCGCGAGCGGGGGCCACTCCTCCCTGCGGTGCGTGGGCTACTCAGTGCAGCGGCCTCTCGCTGCGGAGCATCGGCTCCAGGCCCGCGGGCTTCAGTAGTTGTGGCTCACAGGCTCCGGAGAGCAGGCTCAGTAGCTGTGGCGCACGGGCCCAGCTGCCCCGCGGCATGTGGGGTCTTCCCGGACCAGGGCTCGAACCCGCGTCCACCGCACCGACAGGCTGATTCCCAACCACTGCACCACCAGGGAAGTCCCCCCTCCTTTCATCTTAAATTGAAGCTCAGTCTTTGAGAGGAGACAGGCTGAAAGTAACACAGGTTGTTAGTGATAGAGATGGGACTAGAAGTGACATTTCTTCATTTCCAACCCAGAATTCTTTCCTCCACACCATACCATCTCTTTGGATTGCTGAACAAGTCTTTTTGGGGGGAAGTGAGCAGGAATGAAGAGGGTGGTGGTGTACATTTAGGTGCAGTATGAATCCATCAAAGGCAAAGTCACTATGTGTCAGGAGTTAGAACTGTCATTTATTTACATTTTAGATACTCTATAGATGTAGGTGCATCTATCATTTCCTATTCAGGAACGTATGTGTAGTAACAAAACGTGAAGATGAAACTTTGCGTACCTCTTACATACCTTTACACAGAAAGGCCTGGTGTTCATAGGTATATGCTCACCTTGGAAGACTTATCACTAACTGTTTATTATTTGAGTTCTCACTATGAATATTTACTGTAACAATTTGTGGAAGTGTTTACTCAAAACACTGTCTGGATCAGAAACTAGCAATAAAGAACTCGTAAGTTGCCCGCAAGTCCAGGGCAGATGCTGTAGAGGGCATTGCAGTCACACCTCACCTGTCTGCATAAGTAATACTGCACTTAGTGCTCGTGCTGTTTAAAAGTATTGTGCGTTGTCTCTCTCATCTTTTCCATATTATTAGGTGGAAATGTCTTGTAGGAACGTGGGAAAGCCTAAGAGGTCTAGAAAACAACCTGAACATTAGCAAATATTGAAAACTGTTAGCATCACACAGGGGAAGTCTTTCCACTGAGAAACTCATTCAACTAGATGTTCATTGTGAGGGACCCACTGTTACTCTATATAAATTACTTTCAAACTTTTTGCTCTCAGGACTCCCTTACAAATTATTGAGGATTCCAAAGAGCTCTCATTTATGTGTGTTATATATATATATCAATATTTATGGTATTAGAAATTAAAAACTGAGAGGTGTCTTTAAACACATGAATATACAAGCACACATTCTGTTGTTAGAGTGAAAGGATCTCAGGGGCCCTCACAGGGACCAGACTTTTAAGAATAACTGCTCTATACAAATGTTTCAAAAAAATTTTAGATGATTGCTGTAGCAAGTGATTGTGACATAAGCAGAGGTATCACCTTAAAAATGGAATAACAAGGGGCTTCCCTGGTGGCGCAGTGGTTGAGAGTCCGCCTGCCGATGCAGGGGACACGGGTTCGTGCCCCGGTCCGGGAAGATCCCACATGCCGCGGAGCGGCTAGGCCCGTGAGCCATGGCCGCTGAGCCTGTGCGTCGGGAGCCTGTGCTCTGCAACGGGAGAGGCCACAGTGGTGAGAGGCCCGCGTACCGCAAAAAAAAAAAAAAAAAAGGAATAACAGGGACAGTCTTATATTTCTGTAATTTCTACTGGAATGATGCTGAGTTCATAGTTATTACATAAGTAGGTAATTGGTGTTTAAAACGCCTTCTCTTTTGCAGAAATCTTTGACAGTTATATGTGGTTATTTTGGGGAAATTGGCTTGAAGTTCTCTGAAGGGCTGGGAACATATTTTTCTGCTTTAAAGTAGTGAAACATAGGATCCCACCTGAAAATTCTAGCCAGCCATCAACTTTTTAGGAAAGGATGAGATTTCAGTAATGAGGAGTGCCTCCTTCTGATTTTTCACCCCGCGGGTATTACATAAATTTGGCCAAGGTTGTCTCGGGGAGTGGAGCTGTTGTTTGGCATTGAGCTACTGTAATTGTTACTTTGTATCACTTGTGAGGACATAAAATGGTTTTTTAAAGACACTTAAAGGAATTTCCTGGCTGTCCAGTGGTTAGGGCCCCATGCTTCCACTGCAGGGGGCACGGGTTTGATCCCTGGTCGAGGGACTAAGATCTCACAGGCCGTGCTGCATAGCCAAAAAAAAAAAAAAAAAGTATTAAAAAAAAAAAAGGACACAACATTTGAGAAGGAATCGCCTGTGATCTTTGTAAGTCCCTAAATTTTTCATTACCTCAACGGCATATAACTTCCTCCATCAAAGTCTTAGATTCTAAGACCAGCAGAGAGCCAGAGTCTGTTCTGCTGTGATATCAGAACATCTGTCAAGCTCAGGGCCAAGGGGGTAGCTTCCACTCACCAGCCTCCAGAGGATATGAACCAAATTTATGTTTCAGAGCATTTTAAGTAAACATATTGTAGACCTTTGGGCTTTCTTAATTAAGAGTAGTCAAAACTATAATATTAAACATGTCAAAGGTCTCTTGCAGTCATGGGGAGGAGCTTTCTAGGTCACACACATCTTCCCCACCCCCTAGATTCTTCTAAGCCCCTCCCATTCTGCCCATATTAGAAGTCACCATGGCGCACTGCTAACTAATGGGATTATGTTTTAGATCCATCAGGTGTATTGGAACAGAAGAAAGGTTGAGAAGTACTCCCCCTGCTCCTACCAGAACACACAGATTTGAAAGCTACTTTCTAATAAAGAGGCTTTTCTTTTAATTTGGAAGACAATTTGATGTCTCCTTTTCTTTTCAGATATATGAGCTCTTTGAAAGCAGAACACTGTTGTTTCCATATTCTGATCATTCAGAGATTATGAAGGCACAGTTCCTGCCTTTGATTTGCTTACTGTCAAGCGGAGTAGACACAGGTCATGGTGGCAGTATAGCCACTTAAGTATTCTGAAGGAGGTGAGTATGTGGAACTTAGCCTGGGAGAGGGAGGAATTAAGCAGTGCTTCTAAGAAGTAACTTTTATACAGGCATTACTTGGGTGGGCAAGGAGCTGGGGGTGGGGGTGGTGTTCATTCCAGGTTCCCAGGAATCTGTGGCTGGTTTATAAATTGTATAAAAGACACTATCAAGTGTCTTTTCCAGAGCTCTTTTCCTTATTTTTGGATCGTGCTTCTCTTGTTTTCCTTCTCTCTCACTGCCCCCTCCCCCTTAATTGGATGGGTATTTGGGATATGAAGGGAAGTCAGAGGGTAGAAATCTTTCTGTGTGGCCGAATAATAGGATGGCTTTACCAAGAAGTGATGTGTGTACTGAGTAAATCCATTTGTAAAAAGTAAGTTCCTGCTTTGTTTAAATGCATAGCTGGGAAATCTCAGCTATGTTGGTTGGATTCTTTCCCAGTGAATGGATTATATTCTTGTCTCCAGTCCAATCTATTTGAATATAAGGACTTGTCGTAAGCTGCTTTCAAAGAAGAGACCCACATTTAGGCTTAGGAATGAGCACAGGGGAGACAGCAAGGTTAGAATCCAAGTTCATTGTATAAAAACATTTTTATCGGTTATGTCTGAATGACTGCATGTTGTTTTAATCAGCTGCAAACTGTTTAGTTGAATTTGCATAACTCAAATAAATGATAGTTTAATTCTACCAGGATTTGAGTGAGGTGGAAATAGAGCAGAAAAACCTGAATCTATCAATGTGTGGGGAAAAATGAAGAAAAAGCAATTAATTAGTTGGGCTTAATTTTTTTCTGGGATTGGGGAATAGCAGAAAACAAGCCCTGAAGTAGAAAGACATGAACTAGCCCCTGTTCAGTAGCATTTCTAAAATATTTGGGACATTTTACTAACTTGGGGCATAGCTGTGCCCAACTCATGGTTACGCTCCTTCCAGGAGACTTCCTAACTGACAGAAAAGATGCTGACTGGGTGCAATCTTTCCAAATCACAAACTGTTATTATTATTATTATTTTTTGGCTGTGTTGGGTCTTCACTGCACGCGGGCTTTCTCCAGCTGTGGCGAGCAGGGGGCTACCTTTTGTTGCACTGCGCGGGCTTCTCATTGTGGTGGCTTCTCTTGTTGCGGAGCACGGGCTCTAGGCACGCAGTCTTAGTAGTTGTGGCTCACGGGCTCTAGAGCGCGGGCTCAGTAGTTGTGGCGCACGGGCTTAGTTGCTCCATGGCATGTGGGATTTTCCCGGACCAGGGCTCAAACCCGTGTCCTTTCATTGACAGGTGGTTTCTCAACCACTGTGCCACCAGGGAAGCCCACAAACTGTTACCTTGCATTTAGATTCATTAAGCGTTGGTTGCCATGAAGCAAGCATATGCAAGAGTTCAAATCTCTTAAAGATTGAAGTTATAAAAGTAATAGATTACTATTCCCTCAATATCTTGACATGCTAGAGGACAGTGTTTTAAAAGCTGGACTTGTCATGTTCTTCTGGAGACTAAGAAATTAGAGTCCTTGAAGTCAAGCTGACTCTGCTTTTAGCCTCCTAAATGAAAAGGTAGATAGAACAGGTCTTGTTTGCAAACTGAATTCAAGACCTACTTATCTACCAACAGCAGTTATACACTTTCTATTGTCTTACTATAGAAAATAGGAGTAGTGAATTTATAGATGAGTCAGGGTGAAGAAAGACATAGTGAACCCATGAGAATCTTACTCTAATTGATAGGAAGGTGACTAGAAGTTGGAGAAGTTGGTTAGGAAAGTGGAGGAGAGGACCTTTCCTGTAGTACAGTCTTCATAGGGTCCAGGAAGTCTTTTTTTTTTTTAATTAATTAATTAACTTTTGGCTGCATTGAGTCTTCATTGCTGCATGCAGGCTTTCTCTAGTTGCGGCGAGTGGGGGCTACTCTGTTGTGGTGCATGGGCTTCTCATTGCGGTGGGTTCTCTTGTTGAGGAGCACAGGCTCTAGGTGCGCAAGCTTCAGTAATAGTGGCACGCGGGCTCAGTAGTTGCGCACGGGCTCAGTTGCTCCACGGCACGTGGGATCTTCCCAGACCAGGGCTCGAACCCTTGTCCCCTGCATTGGCAGGCGGATTCTTAACCACTGTGCCACCAGGGTAGCCCCAGGTAGTCTTCTGGTAGCTAAACCTTGGATAGAGACCAGCCTAGTCTCATTTACAGAATGCCACATCATGGTGAATTGTGCTGGGGGCAGCTGCCACTGTGTGAGCCACGTAAGATTTTAACACATTTTGGAGGATGAGAAGGGCAAATTGATGACCAAGCACATGCTTCAGAAATTACTTTATTGCATGTGTACAAGTGATTGCATATTGTTTGAATAAGCAGGAAGTCAATTATTAAACATACACTTTTCCAAATAAAAGGCAATTTAATTTTACCAGAAACCAGTGTCATTTTGTATCCAAGTCTCTAACCAGCTTTACAATCTCATCTAATAAAGGTGCCTTAAATTCTGAGGATTTTGAATTATTAAACCCGTGTTACTTTACACCAGGATTCTGTGGTGGTTTTACATATTCTCTTTCCCCTTTGTTAAGGTGGGGAAACCAAAGATTATGTTAATAACTTGCTCAAGAGTTATAAAGTGATATAGGTAAAGCTAAGAAAAGAACAGATTTTGGTATCTTTTGCCCAGTATGAGGGATTGTGGCTACAATGGTCTGATTTTTTAAAAAAAATATTTTTCTGTTTTGTTTTTTAACAGATTTATCAGCAGGTTGCAGGTGAACATGGCCTTGAGGTAAATCCTGCCCCTTATTGAAATTTAGTTCCAGCAGATTGTTCTTGGCATTTTAAGGAACTAGAATATGTTACAAAAAACAAAAGTTTTGTTTTGTTTTTTTTTCTAGACTTTTTTTTTCTTGTGGAAGATGAGAAACATGTTTAAAGAAAGGTTCTTTATGCTGAATAATTGTGATGCTTGAAGTTGGTCATCTGCCTTATTTAGATTAAGTGGATTTAAAAAATCAAAGCTATTTCTACACCATTTTTTTCTTGATCAAATAAAATTTTATTAGAACCTTATAGGTGCCTAGTTTTTATCCATGTTATATTACATGTGAAATAAAGCCTATTAGAATCCTGAATTCAAACTTTATCTGTGATGTCCTACTTCCTACTCAGTAGTTTCTTTTTTAGTAGCTGATAACATTTTTGATAATACACACATATATTTTAATTGTTTGTAACTTGACCCATCTCTGTGCTTGCTTTGGTTGTATCTTCCTTATATAAGGGTAATGATCCAGGTTGGCAGGGCAGAGGGGTGTGTGTGTGTGTTTGTAACGAGCTTTAAGATTTTCAAGTTGAGTTGTGAATTCAAGAATCTGAACTTCTGTTTATACCAATAGGCAGAGTTTTGAGATAGGAGACGAGGTGCTCCTTGTGTCAGACTTTGAGTGTACTGGGAAACATGAAAGTGAAAATCTTTAAGGTGAAAGATTTTTCAGTTAACATAAAACTTTAAGAGATGAGATCAGGGGCATATATGTTTAGAGAAGCATCTACAGGGCACGATACTAAATTGTCCCTGAGAATTGCTTTACAGGTGGAGTCATTTACTCTGCATCTTGACTGGTAAGCATGAAAATGCTGTGTGTGCAGAGCTTTAAGTGGCAACTGGAAACTTGAACTGGAGAACCAGAAATGCAGCCAAGGGAGCTGGGCATCGAGGTCACAAAATGGCATGAGACCAGTGAGGCAGGATGCCCAAAGGTGCTGGCTAGAGACCACCTCTCCTACCAGGGCTCAGCTTTGCACTTGGTGGACTGATGTTTTCTCTTAAAAGATTGTTGTGCATTTGCTATATGTCATACACTGTTATGCATTCTCATGTTTGTCATTAAATCTCCCATCCTATAAGACAAATATTATTTTTCTCTTTGTTTAAAGAGAAACAGAGCTCAGGGAGATAATGTGACTTTTCAGTGGTCGCAGAGTCGCTACAAAATAGCAGTCAAACTCAGGTCTTCTGATTTCAAATCTGGTTCTCTTTACATTATAGGACAGTTCCTAGAATCAGTTGCAACTGTTGTCTATTTTTTACCAGACCTTAGCTCCCCTACCCCAAACGTGCACATAGTGAAAGCAACACATTTATTATTATTTATGTGTAGGCTGTTGTGTGACACCAGGGAGCATGTAGTAGTAGGTAATGTTGCATTTTTACCAGTCTTGCCATCTAGCCACAGTTGCCCCTCTCTTCCTTCATACTGCCCCCCCTCAGGTTTGTCCCTCTCCTGCCATAGGTCTTCTGCTATAGTTTGAACAAGCCCTGCCAGCCCTCACATGGAGAGCAGTGAGAGGCCGAAGAGCAGTGGCTGGATGAAACAAGTACTTGGTGTGCACGTGTTAGCCCTTGGGGATTGAGTGATGAACAAGACAGATACTGTCCTGCCTTCATGGAATTAGGTGTTACAAAGATCGTTTCAAAATTAAAGAGGGTAAGTACCATGAAGTAGAGGAGCAGGTTTTTAGAAACAGTTTTCGGTGGGAGAAACCTCACCAGAGTGCCACTGACTACTGGGAAAACAGGAGAGGAGAAGGCGGCTGAGCACGTCACGTGGCTACCCTGGTTCTCTTTGTGGGTGGCCTCCTGCCTTCTTACGCCTGTTCTTGGCTGACTAATGAAATGTCACAAGTGCTGGGGCGCCTGGAGCCACTAACACTTATGTATCTCTTCCCTCCTTCTCCCCCAAGCTCTGTAGGCCTTGGGGACTCAGATACTTTGCATATGCACAGATAGACCAATACAGTTTGACAACCTGAAAGACCTTTGAGTTCATTTAGTCTGCGCCGTCATTTTACAGCCAGAACTGACTAACCTAGCATCACACAGGTGGCAGCACACAGGATCCAAGTCAGGTGAAATGAATGCCCCCACAACAGTCTGGCAGATAAACAACATGAACCATAAATGATGAGCTGGGTGCATGGTGCTTGAATGCCAAGTTCAGGCAGCTGAGGCGTGAGTGGCTGGGAGAGGGGTAGGTACAGAAAAGAGACAGGAAGCTGGGCATCAGAATGGTCTAATAGAAAGTGATGTGCTTTGGCATTGAAATGCCATTGTGTATCTTTAGACATCCAGGCTTTTCCAAAGAAAAACAGGGATGCACAAATAGGTGAAGCTGACAACTGAACGTGTACAGATGCTGAGAAATGTCCACGTTGAAAAACGACAATTTTGAATTTTCGTAGTCTAATAGAATTCCAATCTTCCTTGGGGAAACCGTTATCCTTATATCTGGAGTCATCTTGTTGTGTAGAAATTCATACTTATGCCTAAAGATTAAACGTTGATATAACAAAGCTTCAGAAATTCTGTAGATGGGCTGTTTACAGAACATTTTCAATTTTCAAATACTCCTATAATTATATCATTTTCTTTTATTAAATGACTATCAAAGTAACAGGCCATTTCTCAAACTATATATCTCTTTTCTAAAACGTGTCCTAAGAAACTTATATTTCAAAACTCTGTTTCTGAGCAGCCACTTAACCGCAGAAACTTAACATACAGTATCATAAACTCATATTGCATCAAAATTTGTATAGAAATACGTTTAAAAATGTGGATTTCAAGGTTCAGATGTGTAAATCCCTTGTAATAAAGACATTTGAAACAGGAAATCTCATGATCTTTCATGTAATAAATGGGGCCTTTTGGTATAATCTGTGCACAAGTACTCTGAGGCATCCCTTTCCTAAACTTTCAAACTAAAGGGGGCACCTGGGGGCCTGTCACCACTCAGTATTGTATAGCACCAGCACCCTCTCATGAAGGGAGGGTACTTCTTTGTGCTTTGAAAATGGCCGAAACCAAAGGCGGCCACAGGAATTTCCTAGCTCTGCTCCCTGTGGATGTTTGAAGTTCTGTGTGCCAGCATGCTGGTCCACATGGCTGGGGTGAACGCTTAGAATATGATCCAGATGTGTCGGAACAAACCAGCCTCTTTCCATCCCAGTGCACCTTGTTTTTTTCTTAACTGAGCAGTCAACAGAAACTGAATGAGCCCTTCCCTCTACTTTGCCTCTCACCACCAATAGAGTCTAAGACTATGAACCAAAAGATACGAGTCCTCCACTGTTAAGAGACACACACAAATACCACCACCCACCCGCCTTCCCCGGACATCTTTCCAAGGTGGGACTACAAACTTCTGCTCTAGCACTGGGCTTTTCACCCTTCCTTTCTCACTCTGTCTTGTGTTCCTACCCTTCTGTCTTTTAACCTCACCTCTCCCACTCCACACAGACTCCTCCTCATCCTGTATGCGCCTTCAGTTGTTCCCTGCCCCTTGTTCTTAACCGACTAGGAGAGGAGACTGATTTTTTTAGTCTTACTTCAGGCAGAATATCCAAAAACAGTATGTGGCTCAGTGAACGGGATTTCTTTCATTCCTCAAGCTGGGCTTAATAGAGCTGATTTTAGTCTTAATATCTTACAGGAGGAAAGTTGCTCTTCTCACCTTTGCTTAGGCATGACAACATTTAACTAACCACGATGGAGGCTCCTGGGCACAAAACATTGGATGAAACAATAGGATTCAGCAGGTCGAGGATCAGAGGCCCCATAGTACCCACGGTACTGGGAAACTGGTGTGGTAAAAATTTTTGCAATTTTTGAGATGGAGAGTGGTTGCACCCATGGCCTTCTAAGTCTGAAATGTCTACTAGCCTGGGCCTCATGGATTTTCCCAGCTGTATGGAACTACTCCAGTAGAGGATAGAATGCTTAGCGACAGAAGCAAACCGGAATTAACCATAACCATTAAGCCTCTGCCCACATCTACTAAAAAAGATGGAATCGGGGCTTCAGATCAAACCATTTAGTAACAATGAAGTTGAACATAAATGCAAAACCAATCACTTAGTGGTGAAGAATGCTGTCTTTGGAGCCAGACTGCCTGGGTTTGAATCCAAGCTCTAAATCCATGCTGGTTGGATTATTGAACTGCTGTGGGGCATAGCTTTCTTATCTTTAAAATGGGATAATACAATTGTGGGAAGTAAACGAGATAGTATGTGTAAGAGTGTAGAACAGTGCTTAGCATAGAATAAGTACTCCATGAATTTTAGCTATTTTATTGGAAGTACCCAGAGCTGCTTTCTCTTTCCATCTGGACTTTAGGGAAGGGGGCTGGAAATGAGTCCTGAAATATCTTAGCATATTTTAGAAAACATAACGTGGGCCTTAGTAACTACTAGTGGAAACCTCTCGCTCTGTTCTTTTCAAAGCATCTTTTAATCTTGGGTATCCAGATTTCACCTTACCTTGATGATGCAAATGTGTGCCTCATGCACCAGGAGAGGCGGTTTGCTCCCAAGTCTTCCTGTTTAGGGACATCTTCAAAGGCCACACCCACCGTGTAATCTAAACACTCGTCCACCTCCACCTCCCAGTAATGGCGCCCTCGGACTGGAATTAGGTTTCCCATGACAGCAACACACCTGGTTTTAGAAAGTAGAAGCATCTGTGATTTGGGGTGACCCAAGCCTGGCTGTGCAGTTGAGTGACACCAACTGCTGGGGTCAGTCAGTAGGTGGTCTAGAAGTGTGGAGTCAGGTGTTTGAACACCCACTTGTAAAGCAGCATGGCCCTAACTATCAAAGCTCACTTGACTGACGCTGAAGATTAGAAGAGGATTATTACACTGCTGGTTATAGGTGAGGAGGAGACAAGCCAATAGAAAAGGTTCTGTTTGCTTTTTACAGTGATTGGGCTTTTATAGTAACAAAAAGATTTGGTTCACTTGTTCATGAAGAAAGATTCTTGGATTGAGGACTTCCCTGGTGGTCCAGAGGTTAAGACTACGCTTCCACTGCAGGGGGTGTGGGTTCGATCCCTGATTGGAGAACTAAGATTCCACATGCCACAAGGCGTGGCCAAAAAAAAAAAAGAAAGGGACTGAAACCTAACAGAACACAGCATGGTCGATGGAACCATATGCTTGAGGTTCACTAGCTGGCCAGCACTTGCTTCTGGTCTCCTTGTTCCCCATCTGCCTCTCGCCCTCCCTCCCTCCCTCCCTCCCTCCCCAGTTCACACTTCTTTTTTTTTTTTTTTGCGGTACTCGGGCCTCTCACTGTTGTGGCCTCTCCCATTGCGGAGCACAGGCTCCGGACGTGCAGGCTCAGTGGCCATGGCTCACGGGCCTAGCCGCTCCGTGGCATGTGGGATCTTCCCGGACCGGGACACAAACCCATGTCTCCTGCATTAGCAGGCGGATTCCTAACCACTGCGCCAGTAGGGAGGCCCAGGGACTATCTTTGTCTCTTTACCCCCAGCACACAGCACATTGTTTCATGGGTCAACAGATGTACTGGTAACAGGATATTAAAATGGGACTCTAACTCAGCTTGGCTGGAACCCCAAAAGCCAAGACCGGAACAGTAGGTGGTAAGTACTCCCATATTACAGTATGAGATGCTGGACCACCTACACAGGACTTTCAAAAGACATGGCCAAAAACTGGTTTTGCAACTTTTAGTGCAACACCAAAGGGTTGAAGCTGAAGATGCTTGAGGCTGTGTCTACCCAGAGAGCTGTCTTATAATCCACACAAAGAGTGAAGTAGCAGTGGCCTGGTCAAAGGTGTGCGTTTTCAGAGGACCACATATGAAGGAGACCCACCATAGAAATGCTGTAGATTAGAGGCTGCCCAACTCATGAATTATTGAAAAAAAGCCAATACGATCTTTAAGATTTGATCAGTTGCATTCTGTTTTTTTAACGCAGGTAAGGACTTTATTGCTTCCTAATCCTCTCTGCCCCCCAACCCTGGGTTGAGTGGGCAGAGGCAGGAAAGGGTAAAGTTGTGTTCCACTGTACTGTGTGCTGTTCTGCTGTCACACGCTAACACTTACATATAGTAAGTATGTAACACACATGCAGTAAGAAGGCCAGCAGGGAGCGAGTGTCAGAGGAAGTGTCGGCTGCAGGACAGTCCAGGACCCAGGCAGGGAGGCTGGATGCAGTTTTCCATCGGTGGCCCCTCTGGCCCCCCTAAGAGAGTCCTTTCCTTCCTTCTAAGATCCTCCTGACTCTAAGACCAACCCACCGAGAATTCTTTTCATCCTGATTACCAGGAAGCTAAGGGCTGTGTTTAATGTTTAATCTTGGAAACAGAAATTAAGCTGTGTTCTTTTTTTTTTGCATCTATCGCTGTGATTTTTCTATTTCAATAGGGCATATTTGACCCGTTTTTTTTTTTGTTAGATTTTTTTTGCTGTGGACCATTTTTAAAGTCTATATTGAATTTGTTACAATATTTTTTCTGTTTTCTTTATTTCTTTTGGTTTTGTTTTGGTCACGAGGCATGTGGGATCTTAGCTCCCCAATCAGGGATCGAACACGCACCCCCTGCATTGTAAAGTGAAGTCTTAACCACTGGACCGCCAGGGACGTCCCTTGCCCCCGATTTTAAGTCTTCTTTAAGCATTTGGAAAGAAATGAGTTACAAATGCATCATTTTGATCTTGAGTACTAGGCTCTGGAGATAGCGCAGATCCAGACAGACAAGGCGCGTCTTTGATGGACGGCCCTCTCTCAGGTCGTGCACTAGCACGACCACCATTCCCTCCACCCGCTTTGGGCTGGTTTTTCACCAGGGCTTTTGTTAGATAGTATCACAGTGTGGGACAGAGAGCTCTGGGCCAAGCACTGGGGGACCTGGGTCCTTGCTGCTCTCTCACGGCCTGACGGTGTGACCCTCCAGCCCTGGGAGCCCAGGACTCCACCTCAGAGGCCATAACACGTCTCCTCTGCTGGCACCAGCCAGACCCCCTACTCCCCTCTCCCCAGCCTCCGCTCCCCACCATCCCCTCCCCCTCACTCATTTCTTGGAGTGAGCCTGAAGCCCCCTTCAAGGCTGCATGTGTCATAATCCAACTTTACCCGAATAACAGCATGTATT
Organism: Phocoena sinus; assembly: GCF_008692025.1. Classification (NCBI taxonomy): domain Eukaryota; kingdom Metazoa; phylum Chordata; class Mammalia; order Artiodactyla; family Phocoenidae; genus Phocoena; species Phocoena sinus. The sequence goes on along the minus strand of NC_045764.1, from coordinate 36,180,850 downwards.
AGGCTGGTTCACAGGCTGTTCAGGTGGGTGAGGGGCTGATACAGTACCTGGTAAAGCGGGTGTCGCTGGGGAGCGGCTCCCTGGCGGGGGCTTTCCTCTCACTTCGTACCACTGTAAGCCCATCTTCAGAAACGGTCAGCCAGGGATGGCAGGTGTGCTCGTTCAGGCGAAAGTAGCTGCCTGCGAGGGGAGGAAGCACACAGACACACACAACCCCCCAACAGCCAGTCACTCCTCTGCTTTCTCCACTTTGCGCTCCGTGCGGGCCGAGGCTTCACCACGCGTGGCCGGCTCAGCTTCCTGCACGATACACGTGAGCCTGGACTTTGCGTGGTAGTGACCCTCATGCTAATAATGGTGGCGGTTAACATGTGTTGGGGGTTACTGTGAGTCTAGTACTGAGCTAAGCGGTAACTCTTATCTCATTCACTCCTTACGAGTACCCAGGGGTTAGTATTTCCATCTTGTAGAGAAGAAAACTTGAGGTGCAGGGTGGTTGAGAAGTCAGCTGGCAGGTGACAGAACTCAAATTCGAACCCCAAGCCCCTCTGATTCCAGTGGCTGCGCCCTTAAATGGGAGGCTGTAAATACTTGCTGGTGAACAGGAATTTCTAACCTATTTGCCAAGAGGAATAGCAATTGAGGAAATTCTTAACGATCAATTTGACAAAGGTTAGCAAAATTCCACATTCAACTTTCAATTAGGGCAGCCGGGGAGAAGGAAGGAGATTGTAACCCTCTCCAAATCATGGTTAAAACAAAGCACATCAAAAAAAAAAAAAAAAGGTACCGAATGGGTTTAATAAGAAATTAGTTTTTTAAAAAATCCTTTGTTTAGGGACATAGTAACTCATTCTCCATCATTGTCTCTTAGTCAAGCTCCTCAGTTCCCATTCTGTCATGTTCATTGCTTCAAATTCTACTTCAGGCCTCGCCATCAAGCTGTTCACTTTTTTTTTTTTTCTTTTTTGGCTGCATTGGGTCTTGGTTGCTGTGCACGGGCTTTCTCTAGTTGCAACGAGCGGGGGCTACTCTTCATTGTGGTGCGCGGGCTTCTCATTGCGGTGGCTTGTCTTGTTACAGAGCACAGGGTCTAGGCGCGTGGGCTTCAGTAGTTGTGGCTCACGGGCTCTAGAGCGCATGCTCAGTAGTTGTGGTGCACGGGCTTAGTTGCTCCGTGGCATGTGGGATCTTCCCAGATCACGGATCGAACCTGTGTCCCCTGCATTGGCGGGCAGATTCATAACCACTGCACCACCAGGGAAGCCCCAAGCTGTCCACATTTATTTCCACAATTCGATGCTCCTGGAAATTTCATTTGCTATCTGAGCGGACGGACCAGGGGGAGGCAGGTTCCCACCTTGCAGCTGACAGGCATGGCCCTTACTGCCTGCTCTATTAGGCCCAAACAAGGATCGTTTTTTGAACGGATAGATATGTCTTTTGCCGATTCATGTTTATTCAAGTTTTTTGTAAATACACTCTTAACAAATTATTTGAACAAAGGAATTCAGAGACAATAATAACCAAGGGCTGACTGTACCTTTTGCTCTGTTCTCTTTTATCGAAACAGCCAGAATTTGACATTTCAAAACACCAAGTCAGCACAAGAAATTAGAAATGCCAATCAACCAAAGCAAAGTTCCATCACAATATAAAAGAAAAACCTGAGTCCCAATCCCAGCCCTAACCCCTACTGCCTTCGGCAGCCACGTAACTTGCTTTTCACATTTCTGTGGAAGGAACATAAGTGGGGACTAATCGCATACCTTTCTTCCTGGTATTGGAAATGAGGACAAAATGACCCTACATCCCTCAGTGAAAGATCCCAGCCAAAGGAACGGTGTCCCCTGAGCCCTGGGCCCAGACTCCCTCCTTCTGCTTCTTACCTGCCTGTCACCCAGTCTGCAGCTGGCCTGAGCTGGGCTTGCTCTGTGAGGTGTGGGAAGAGCCACCTGGCTTTAGCGCACCTTAGCAAAGCTTAGAACCCAGAGCCGTGGCAGTGCTGGGATAGCAGGAGATGCATGGAATGTTTCTAGTGATATCTCTGCTGACTTAGGACTTGAACATGAGATGTGACGATTCCATGACGTGCTGATGACAAGTGCAGGCAGGGGGTGGGAGCTGGACGTGGACGTGGGCACCCACTAAGGCATCCAGAGCTACGTTGGGCCTGTGGGTAAGGAGATGTTTGGGCCGATAGCAGGGAGATAATCCATGGCCCATGGCTCTTCCTGGGAATTTCATAAAGACCATGTCCCAGGGGTGGTGTTCAGCCTATGTGAAATGTGGTTTCTGGGCCACCCAGGTCCAGTGTGACAAGCCTCTAGTCCACCTGAAGGTCATGGAGAAAAACCCTGAGTTCTAATGCTTGCTCAGCCACCCCATTGCTGTATGACTTGGGCCTTCGGTCTCCCCTTCTGTAAAATGGGACCCCAGGGCTTTGATCACCCCTGAGCCCCTTCCCAGCCTGATTTGCCATGTGTTCATATCAGTGAACATTTATCAATTTAACAGTGAAGTCATAGCAGCCCTGGGTCTGCTACAAGGGGGTCACTTTGGGCCCAGAGAGTATGCGGCGGGGGTCACAGACCTGTGGTGTGGACTGTAGCAGGCTCGCTCCTTGCGCTGGGGCCCCCCACGTTGAGGGCTCGCACGTAGATGGTGTAGCTCTGCCGGGGCTGTAGCTGCACCAGGCACTCGCAGGTGGGAATGCCCACAACAGACCTGGGCAAGGAGGCAGCTGAAGTCACCCTGGGGCCGGGGCAGCCAGGCCCAAGCACCAGGCCTCCCTTTCAAAGCAGGGATTTTTAACTCCCCCTGCCACCACCCCTGTTCTCTGACCTCCAGCAGCGGTGCAGGCAGGAGTGTTGACCCCCTCAGTGCTCCCTCCCACTCAGGTCCACTTTCCTCATTTCTTTGTATTCCTTCTGTCTGTGGCTTTCTCCCCTCCAAGCTCCCCACCCCGTGTCCCAGGCACCTTGTCTAACGCTGCATGGCAGGGGCATGCATGCAGTTGAATCCAGTGTGTCTCAGTCTGTCTGGTAGGGCCACAACCTCTCTGAGGGCAGGGGTCAAGTACCACTTACATAAGCACAGCGCTGGGCCCCTAGCAGACTCTCAGTCTGCGTTTATGAACAAATGATCTGGCTAGAGCTGAAAGGCCCACAGAAGCCCACTGCTATTAACCTCTTTGAGGGCAGCTACCTACTGGGAATAATCCAATTTATGTAAGTGGTACAATACAGGATTACAAGCCCATGGTTGCCACTGTCTGTACTCCTGCAGCTGCCAACCCCATTTCAGTTCAGTAGGAAAGAGAAGCCTTCAGGGTGATGCCCATTTACAGATACAACACCCACACCTGGCGAGGCCGGGATGTCCAGGTCACTCTGAGGCTACAGCTCTGGGCAGAGGGGCACTTTTACATATTCATTCCATAAGTATTTTTTATTTTATTTATTTATTTGGTTACTCTGGGTCTTAGTTGCGGCAGGCGGGCTCCTTAGTTGCAGCTCGCTGGCTCCTTAGTTGCGGCTCAAGGTCTCCTTAGTTGTGGCATGCAAACTCTGAATTGCAGCATGCAAGTGGGATCTAGTTCCCTGACCAGGGGTCGAACCCTGGCCCCTGCATTGGGAGTACAGAGTCTTAACCACTGCGCCACCAGGGAAGTCCCTTCATTCAATAAGTGTTAACTAAACACCTTAGGTTTCAGAGACTGTATAGGGAGGCCCTAGGGAAAATTAATGTAGTCCCTGCCCTCATAGAACTTACAGTCTAGAAGAGAGGCATTTCTCAAGCCATCACTGGAAGAAACATAAGATGGTAACCATGACAAGTTGACGGTGTACTATAGAAGGTATAGTAGGGGAGAGGTGACTTTTGAGGTGAACTCTGAAGAATGACGAGGAGGTAATTGGATAAAAAGAGAGTAGAAGAGTCTCCTACATAGAAGAAGCATGTGCAAAGGTCCTGTGGTGGGAAGAAGCATGGAAAGTAGGAGGAACTAAAATATGACTAATGTGGTTGGGGCCAGAGAGGGAGGGAGAGCTGGTGTGGTTAACCTGGAGAGACAGGAAGGGGCCAGAGCCTGTGAAGGAATTTTGTCTTTTCTCCAGAGCAACAGGATGCCATGATTAGGTTTATACTAGGAGAGTCAGCACCATCCCAGATCACCTAGGTCACTGACCAGCCTTCTGATGACCCCAATCATAATGGGCTGGTCCCAGGTATCAGGTGCCCTTAAAGTATCAGCACAAGTTGCAAAGGAAATCCAAACCATTCAGGTGGCCAGACCACTGGACTCACTGCCCTGCTTCTGAGGATCCCCAGAAGTAGATCAGCAGCCAAGGTCAGCAGCCCTGATGTTCTTGTGGACATATGGATTCTACCTGGGGCAAATGAGTGGGTGGGATAGATGGCCACGGCCCAAACCCTGAATTTAGCATGGAAGAATCTGTTGACACCAAACCCCTCTCTTCCATTTCTCCAGAGCTGGGTAGGTACACAGCAGGGCAGCCCCTGGGACTTGGTGGCTGGTACTGGGCTGCCTGGTTCATTCCCCTTCCACAAGCTTCTGCACTGCCTGGTTGTAACCCAGAGGTACATCCATGTTTCCTCCACTGTACACAGCTGTAGATTCGTAGGATCTGCAGGCCATTGTGGTCACTGAGTACAGCCTTCTTTTATCTGTGAACCCCTCCAGATCTCTGCTAACCGAAGGGGAATGTGAGCCTCCAGACAGCCTTCTACCATGGACATGATGTTCTTTGTACATTGAAATCTAATCTCTTTTACTTCTGCCTCTCACAGTCCTCTCTACTTCTTAAATTCCAGCCAGATGGGTCTCCTGGTTCCTCCAGTACAGGAAGCTCACGCCTGCCCAGGGGTCAGGTGCTGCCTCCATCCACTGTCTCAGGCCTCAACCCTTCCCACGCACCAGGTCTCAGTTCAGACGTCTACTCTTCCAAAGTAAGCCCCTACCTCCACTGCATTCCCTATTTCATTGAGTTTCTTTTCCATTCATAGCACTGTGTATTTTAAGCATTTGTTTTCTTGGTTTTGATTTATTTCCCCCCACTCGACTGTTAGCTCTGGAAGGGTGGGGAATTTGTCTGTCTGGTTCACCAACGCCCAGGCACCACCTATGCGCTCAATACTTGTTGAATGAATGATGGTAAACCTTGGTTGTGCTAAGAAACCAAACCTGAGGTTTACCATTTATTCACTCATCCATCATTCACCTTCATTGGTAGCATTCCAGCTATTTCTCACAAAATTAAGGTTCCTGTGTGTCACAAATTCTGACCTTCTCTCCAGACTCCACACATTTCCTAAGCTGTGTCTCTGTGTCAAGGCCTGTCGTGCCCAGCCAACGCCCCTCATGACTCACTCAGTTACGCCCGAGGCTCCCGGCACTTCTGCCTGGGTCAACTCCACCGTGTATGAGTCCACAGGATTCAGGTTCCCAGACTCCCAGCAGATCAGCGCAGCCTCTTCACAGCTCCTTATCTCTTTGCTTTTCATAATGGGGGGACAAGGCGCTAAATGCAGGGGAAAGGGAGAGATGAACAAACCTGTTCACATCCAGCCCTGTGGTCCAGAGCATGGGCAGACATCGCAAGCACTCTCTTCCTACAAGAGATTCAGTGCAATAGAAAGCTATAGACTGAACATTTGTGTCCCCATCCAAATTCATATGTTGAAACCTATTCCCCAATGTGATGGTATCTGGAGTCTTTGAGAAGTGATTAGGTCATGAGGGTCAAAGGGGTTTATTATACAAGAAAACCCAATGAGCTCCCTTGCCCCTTTCTGCCATGTGAGGACACAGCAAAAAAGACAGTTGACTCTGAACCAGGAAGGGTCCTCACCAGACACTGAATCTGCTGGCACCTTGATCTTGGACTTCCCAGCCTCCAGACCCATGAGAAATAAATTTCTGTTGTTTATAAGCCACCCAATCTGTAGGATTCTGTTATAACAGCCCAAATGGACTGAGACACCAGGGAATCCCTTTCAGATGTTCCTGGAAGGGAGGATGGTTACAAGGTTCAAATGGTACTGTGTCCAAGAGCAGTACTTTTTGATATTTTGAGACCAACTGTGAGAAAATGTCCCTGCCATATCAGGCATATAGATTTGGTGTATTAAATGAAAGAAAAAAATGGAAAGGTATTCCTGCCCTTCCAAGTGAAATCAAGAGCCCTGCCACGTCAAGGAAGCCGTGACTCTTGTGTCCCCTTCATTGAAGGTCCTGCTACAGAAACAAATGGCCCCCTTACCTGTCATGTACACTGCACACTCACTGGCGGGGCTGAGGCCAGCCCTGTTCTGAGCTGTGACCAAAAATTCATACTGGGTATTTGGCACAAGGTTTGTCACTGAGCAATATGTTTCTTTGACCGTCATCGTAAACTCTGGGGAAAAAATAAAGACAAGTATTCAACCTTAAAATAGGCCAACTGGCTCCAAGTCCATTGCGCTGTAATCTATTTCCCCTGTAATGAATACAGAACTGGCCACCAATTCCTTCCATCTGCGTATGCATGCCCCTCGGCAGCGTGACTCGGCTGATCCTTCCGTTGAGAGGTCTGGTCTTTCCCACTATGCCTTGAAGCTGGGCTTAACCATGTGACTTGCTTTGGCCAATGGGACTATAGCAAACATGGCACAAACAGAGATTTGGGAGGTGCTGGTGCACAGGGGCCTTGTCTTCTTCCTGCCAGGAATGCTTCCACTTCCATGGGAACAACCTTCAGCCAGCCTCCTGGAGGATGAGATCACATGGACAGAGGCCTCAGCCGTTGCAGCTGAGGCCCTAGACATATAAGCAAGGCCATCCTAGCCCATCCAGCCCTACCAAGCTGACCCAGGCCAGAAGAACTGTCCAGCCAATTCATAGAATTATAATAAATCATAAATGCCATTTTATTTTATTTTTAAATTTTATTTATTTATTTTGGCTGCGCCGGGTCTTAGCTGCAGCACACAGGATCTTCATTGTGGCACACGGGCTTCTTAGTTGTGGCATGCAAACTCTTGGATAAATGTCATTTTAAAAATTGAAGTACCTTTGATTTACAATGTTAGTTTCAGGTATACAACATAACGATTCAATACTTTTATAGATCATACTCCAGTTAAAGTTATTATAAAATGTTGGATATATTCCCTGTGCTGTGCAATAAAGCCTTGTAGCTTATTTATTTTATACATAGGAGTTTGTACCTCTGAATTTCCTACCCCTGTTCTGCCCCTCCCAACAAATGAATGAATATAAATATTTGTCATTTTTAGCCAATATGTTGTGTACATGTGTGTGTTTGGGGGTGTTGTTACACAGCAAAAGCTAACTTGATACACGTCCAAACATCCCCAGACTCTTGAAAGGCAGTAATAAGTCATTAATCCACTCTCTGATATCAGTTCCTTTATAACAAAGTGATCCATTAAAGATCTTTATTGATCCCCAGGACAAAGCCCCAACACAATGGCCGCTTCTGCAGAGGGTACCAACAGGGTTGATTTGTGGCAAAAACTGACTGATCGATCAGATCTGACTTTTTGGTCCACAATCTCCCTTTTCAAATCTCCCCTTCCCCCCCCCCCCTCCGCAACGCCCTCTTTAGTCCTTATTCTGACCACCCTCACTCTTCCTCATCATTGCTTAAACTTACTTTTCTCAAGGATTCCCCTTCCTTCCAAATCCCTGGGCAGATAAACCATCCTCCCCTTCGGCACATAGAGCCCTCCACCTGCACAACCCGGTACAAGGAGAAGAGCTCTGGGCAGGGAGCCTGCGGACTTGATTCTCATCCTGGTTCTGCCGTAACTCACGGTGTCCCCACAGACAGCTCATTTCTCTAGGTCCCAGATTCTTCATCCATAAAATGGAAATCTCTAAATCCCTTTCCAGCAATCTCACTCTGACCCCATGCACACAGAACAGGCCCTGCCAGGCTGGCCCTAATCCCTAATTCCTTCAGATGCTCAACTGGGGCTCCTCTGCTCTCTCTCTTTTTTTTTTTTTTTTTTGGCTGCACCACGCAGCCTGTGGGATCTTAGTTCCCCGACCAGGGATCGAACCCATGCCCCCCTGCATTGGGAGCATGGAGTCTTAACCACTGGACCGCCAGGGAAGTCCCCTCCTCTGCTCTCTTGACTCTCCCTTCTCAATAGGAGACTGGCTTATCTATTATGGGGGGTAGGCAGGTATCTCAGCCCTAACCCCAGGCCTGCCAGCTCCATTTCCCTGGGAAGAGAATGGGCCAAGAACTGCCCACAGTGGAGGCTGGGGGCCATTCCCAGCAGCTGGCTCCATCTAGGAATGTGGCTCAGATCAGGAGCAGCCCTCCCAGGCTGCAGAACCCCCCCTCAGCCCCCATGGGGGTCTGCGGACTAACCCTCCAGATTCTCCCAACACAGGGTTGCTCTGAGGAGAGCCAGCCTGCGCTCACATGCCAGGACCTGCTAGAACCCAGCCAGTCCAGCTGGGCCTCCAAGGCGGGGTGTCCCCACCCATCTTGCACACAGTGCAGCCAGAGACTTATCCCAAGGACAACTCTGACCCGACAGCGGTAGATACAGTCCATATACCTTAGCCTGGCCTTGTGATCCTCCCCAGTCAGGCCCCAACTTGCCTTCCTATTCCTTTCTGCCATGCTCACCTGCCTGCATCCCATCCTCTGTGTAGTTCCCAGATCGTGACAGCTCCAAGGAGCCAGGTGTGCAGGTTCATCCCATCTTTACCTTCCCAACCTCCAGGAAGGCAGGGCCCTGGCCTCTGAGGGGCCTTAGCTGTTCTGGAGCGTTGTTCTGTTCCTGACAGAGCCTCACCTGCTCGGTCCTTCCCAGGCGAGCTGTCCTGCACTGGCCAGTAGGAGAGCTGATAGCTCTCCACGGTGTCATCGGAGTATAAGCTCCAGCACACTCGGACTGAGGAACCTGTGGCTGAGTTGGGGGCCTGTGGGTTTATCACTGGAGCAGAAGGAGCTAGAGAAGGAAAACAGAGAAAAACAAAACAAAGGAGGAGCCTTAAGTAGAGGTATGAATTGGGAATGGCCCCTTTTACAGGACAACCAATCCCTCAATGCATCCTTGGGCTTTGGAGATGGAAGAGGCAGCCCAGAGTGGACAGGGATGGGAAGGCCAAACCCCCCAACCGTGAGGCTGAAGCAACCAGTATGTCCGTTCCTGCTTTGACCAATCCACACAAGCTAGAGGAGGTGGGGTTGGTGACAGCAATTCAGGCTGGGGTATGGTTTGTAAGTCCTGACCTAGGGATGGGTCCTCTGACCCTTTGACGCCATCCAAAGAGGCAGGACAGCCAGGACCACAGCACTACTGCCCTCAGCCCTGGAGTGAACAGATGAGTGAAAGAAGACTTAACAGGGATGCCTTGCTTTTTCTGGGGGACCCATCCAACACCCGTCTCCTTCATTATGATGAGAGAAGATTGGGTTTGGCCAAATTGTGCTTTTCAGAACCAACTTCTTTAGAGTCCATCTACTGAGTTAATTCTTTTCTTCTCTGTAGGTTAATATTTCTGCCTCCCCAAGCCCCACACAGGCTCACCCACAACCAAGAAACACTCCTTGTTTTTCTTCCATAATTCTCCAATGGCAGCACCTCCCTCCATCCCAAGCTTTCAAGAACATCCTTATTTTCAAATTCTGAAATTGTTCAGTCCAGGTAAGACTTAAAAGAATGAACTCAGCCTTTCCTTGCTGGTTAGGGGCTGGAAGACCCTAACATGACAAAGGTGAGAAGAGAAAGAACATGTATCCCCACGTGATGGAGTTCAGGATGCACAGAAGATGCCTTCTATACCCTGCAGAGAACAGCCCCATCTGGGGATGCAGTAAGAAGAGGGATGACTCCAGATGAAAGCAGGAGGGTGATGGTCTGCATGGGACCTGGACACAGGAGGATGAGGAAAAATCTCCATGTTTCTCAAGCGCTGACTTGGGCGATAGTGCCTTTCCTTCCAAAAGACTGGGCCTGATTACTTGGGCAACACCATCCCTAGACCATCCAAAGGACTTCATAGCTCAGTGAAATCTCCCCTTGACCCAGTAAGTCTAAGAATGGCCTCCAAGATTTATAATTAAGGACATTCATTGCAGTATGGTTTATAATGGTGAAAAACCTAGAAACGTCTCGGCATCCAACAGTTGAGGATTAAGTAAACAGATTAAGGTATGTAGCCATCAGAGTGATGTTGCAGAAGAATTTATCAGTGCGAGAAAACATTCGTCACAATTGTTTTGCTAAAAAAAGAAAGCAGATTACAAAACAATAATTCCATTTTTATTTTTTAAAAATCTGTATAAAGGAAAAACCAAAATGATATACAAAACATTGTTCAGAATGTTGCTGGGTGTTGGTGAGAAAGGAAAGGTGCGCAATCAGTAAAAGCTAAACTGTAGTATCATTCTTAAAAATAAGTTATCACAATAAGATTTTTAAGAGCTACCTGGCACCATGTGACGTGCTGTACATACATTACCTTATTTATTTCCTACCATGTCCCCATGAGTCATGATTATGTCCATTTTACAGACAAGGAAACCAAGGCTCAAAGAGGTTAGGTAAGTTGTCCAGGGTCACACAGCTAGGAAGTAGCAGGGCTGGGATTCTCACCAGCTCCATAGGATTCCAAAGCCCATCTCTTAACCCTATGCTAAAAACAGCCACCTGGGAGGAACATAAATACAACAGTCGAGGAAATAAAATTTGGGATACTTGCTTGGAGTAAATTAGAGTTTCTGGGGCCAGATGTTGGCACCCTGGAGTGTGAGGGTGGGTATTTACCCCAGGAAGGTCAGCCTCTGTTTTCACCCTTACAAGTCATAAAGACAAAACCATGAAGCTTCTGCAGCTGGTGGGGGGAAAATGCCTGTTTCTAAATCTTTATGATTTTTTTTTTAGCCATCAAAGTTTCTAACTCAAAGCTCAGGGAAACCGGTGTGAAGTATGCACACAAGTGAGATACGCACCTGGGATGGTGTTAATGGAGCCCATAAGCTCCTCCACGTCAGAGAAGTCCAAGGTCTGGTCTTCAAATTCAGGCTGCGCCGAGATTTCCACATCTGTTTTTGTTTTCAGGAATTTTCCGAGTCTGTGAGTATAAAAAGACATACTAATGAGAATGGAGGGGTATTCTCCTCAGGGGTCACTAGTGATAAGCAACGAGGGCCTCTTAGATGAACTTCTATTTCCTTATTTTAACATGCTGCGGGCTGCCTGCTGGCATCTGCTTCAGTGACTGACCTACGAGGTCACCCACGGGGATGGGCAGGTTGGTTTACGCCTTTGAGGAGAGGAGAAGGGGTGGGGTCATGTCAGAGGGTAGGGGGCAGGAGGATGTCCACCTATGAGCCCCAGATCCACACCTTCTGGAAGATCCTCCGATGGTGACCTGGGAGTTCCCACCCTACATCACCCCAGGCCCCAAAGACAGACAGCCTCTCTGGGGCTCCCTCTCCACGTGGTCAAGTGCCCTCAAGTCGATGACCGTGGACCGGGGCTCTGGGTCTCCTGCGCGTGCTCCTGGCCGTCACAGGGTTTGTAAGTAGCAGAGACACAGTTTGTAACCATGTCTGTCTTTTGCCAAAACTCATGCTCTTAACCCTTATATTATTAAGCTTCAGTGTTCGTGTTGCTTTACAGACATTGTCTGATTTTATTCCCATAAAGCTATCCCTGTTTGTAGGTAAGGAAGGTGGGTCCTAGACTGGTTGGACTTGCCCAAGGTCATGAGGGTAGCAGGATTTAAACTCCAGTGTGACTCTATAACATGCATGCTTTCTGCAGCACACGGTCTGGGCCCTGGCCCCGCTGGGGGATGCTGGGGATGATCTCTGTTCCTCCTGCTGAAAGGAGGGACTCAGAGAGGAAATCTGACCCTGGGCTTGCAGGCTAGGCCTCATCATAAGCTCCCTTCCAGCTCTGAGATTCTAAGATTTGGTACTAGAGGGTCCTTGTGATCCCATACTGTCCTTCCAAAGCCAGTGCTATTTACTCGTAGGGGCAGACACAAAAGCTGAAACTGGGAGCATATAACCAAGTGGAACTGATAGCTAGTTGGATATCTAGAGGTAAAAGGAACAGAAAAAGAAAATACATGTCAGAACAAAAGTATTACCTGTCAGCCATAGCCACAGCATCCTAAGAAGGAGGAGAAAGAGAAAAAATATTGAATTGAATTTGGAAATAAATTTCTTTTTCAAACTATATAATAATATAAACATATGTTAAAACTTGGAAATGAGTAAAAGAGAAAAATCAGCCATGTCCCAAGCCCTAACAAAAATGACTCCTATGACACCTGTATAGTTTCTTCCCATTAACATTATGTGAGCACTTTCCAGGTTACAAATGGTCTTCTGGATCATCAATTTGAAAGACTGTGTAACAGTTCATTGAATAGACACTCCATCATTCACTCTACTGTTGTACATATTAGTTGTTTCCAATTTCTCACCATCATAAATAACAGAGAAGACGTCTTCATATATATCACTTTCTCCACATTCTGGATTATGTTAAGCTACAGTGATATTGAGGAACCATTGGTTCAAAAGGTCTGAGTAGTACTGAGGGCTCTGATGGTGCCTGCCCACCTGCTGTCCAGCTTGGGTCACGGCTCCCTGGCCACCCCAAGCACGGCAGGAAGCAGGCACTGTTGGGCTTGGAGGGACCACTGTGGCATGGCCAATGTAAAGGCTGTATTTGGTAACTAGGAAGCTCTGGAGGCTGAGGCCCCCTCCCTCACATACTGGACCCCACTGCTGCCCCATATTCCTGTGGGACCTTGTAAAGAAAGGAGACCCCAGCTCTGAGCTTGAAATTCCCACAGTCTGGCTACATGGGGACTTGGGGTCAAATTGAAGTGGATTTCAAGGGTATCAAGAGATGGATTTTTTTTTTTTTTTGCATGTCTGAGCCTATGAAGTGAGATGTATAGTGGCTGCACTTGTAACTGGGAGACAGGAGGTGCCTTTTTAGCCTGGAGATCTTTCTCCCCAGACCTCCAGGAGGCTGTCTGAGATGGCCAGAAAAGTTTCAGAGCACTTTTTTTTTGTTTGTTTTGTTTTTGTTTGTTTTAATTTTTGGCTGTGGCATGTGGGATCTTAGTTCCCCAACCAGGGATCGAACCCGTGCCCCCTGCATTGGAAGGCGGAGTCTTAACCACTGGACCGCCGGGGAAGTCCCCTCAGAGCACTGTTTTTGCCCCACTTCACGATGAGGGCACAGATCTCTGGGTAACCAGGACAGAGGAACAAAGACTCTGGTGTTAGCCAAGCAATGGTGGAGGGAAGGGTCAGCTGTGTATGAGCCTGCTCAGCCACTCATGGCAAAGCTGTGCAGAGAGACAAAGGATGTATCATCATGGTGATACATCCAGTGGAATCAAATGGATGCTGACAGTGAAAGTTGGTTCCAACATCTCCAGGCAGAGAGAGGACAATCTAACCTACTCTAATCATAATTGTCATTGCAGTTCATTATTTCACTTCATTACTGACCTTAATGAAATCAACTTTCTCTTCATGACACATCTCCTCTATTGTTTCCATCAGTTCTTTGCAGGTTTCAAGATTTTCTCCACAGCTGACCAGCTGTCCATACAAGGCTTCCAGCTTCTCTTTCTTTTTCTCCCCTAGAGCTTGTATTTTTTCTTCGTATTTTTGAGCAAGTGTTTCCAAGATCTCATTGTAATGTGACTCAAAGTTTTTTTCTTGTCTTCCAAAATTCTCCTGCAAGATATAGTTGATCTCAGCCATCATTTCACTGCATGTATGTTGACTACAGAGTTATTTGGGGCATGAAAATGTGTCTATCCAGAGATGTTTTAGTCCCTCCCTGTTGTCTTAACATCGCTTGCCAGGGTGCTGAGGTGGACAAAAGGGTAGCTAGGACCAGGAGTCTCCAGCTAGAACCCCAGCAATAATCTTAACAAGAATTACTGCTTTCTCTGCTGGCCGCATTTTGCAGTCCTCTTCCCCATACCCCACCCACTTCTGTTTTAGCCACCTCCCATCACCATGACAACCAACCAGGAAGATTACCAGTGATGAGTCAGCCTGCCACTGGAACTTTGGACCTTAACATGGAGATGTCTGCCTTGGGAGAATCCCACCTATCTTTCCCTCCTGAGCTCTCAACATCTCGTAACACTCACCTCCACTCCCTGATGCTTGGACTATACAAACATCAGGATCACCCAGATTCTCATATCAACTAAGAAAAAGGTGCAGGGGAAGGGGAACAAGCCGGGTGGTGCTGCCTAATAGATGAGAAAAGGCAGGAAGGCAGAGAGAGGGTTGTGCCAGTACTTAATCCTGGAACGCAGTGGGTAAGAAACATTAATTAAAGCATATCAAATCCTGATCCCCATAAATTAGATTGGAAGCCCAGGAGAGCTCTGTGGGTTCTGATTTATACCATCCTTATTAGATAACAGAGACATTTCCAAAGAAAAGGCTCTTATCAATCATTCAGGGAGTATTTACTGAGCACCTACTGTGTACACATTCTAAGACTTGCTCAGAATGGTGGAAGAGAGGGAAAAGCAGTAGGTGACCCCCACCAGTGTTGAGTGTAAAAGGAAGAGCTTAGAGTCCTCACTGAGGGTAAAGCTGCTCTGATCTGAGAGTGAGCTGGCAGTACAGAGGGTAGGGAGTTCTGTCCTGGCTGTTGTATACTTGCCCTCCTACCACCCACCACCCTATGCTTAGATGTGGAAGGGCTTCTTGTCCCTTCTCTGTGCCTTTCATAGGGAATTAGTGGAATAGCTGCCCTCCCTTTTAAGACTGGGGGTGGGGAGGAAAGTCTAACTTCACGGGAAGGGGACCCAGGGCTTAGTTCATTCCTATGAGTTGCTCCTGTTGGTACAATCTGAGGCTGCATTAATAGAAGGAGAGCATCCACATGAAGGGAGGGGACACAGGAAGTCCTCTGGTCCTTATGTCTGGGCTACCTCATCTGGATGGCTAGGTTGCATGCTGGCATCACAGCAGTGGACTTCACACCTACTAGGCACACCCAGGGGACCGTGACATGTTTGGTGACAGGCACAGAAACTTATTGATCTTGTGAGAAATAGGTAACAGCCGAGGAACACTTATCAATGACAGGATGGGTGTCTTGCAATGCCTTATCAGGCTGGCCCATGAAAGAGTCCTACCTTGTAGTAGGACCGGAGCTATAAAGACACCAAAGACCCAGCCCATGAGAGCTAATAGTTCAGTAAGGAATGCTGCCAGGTAATCATTTCCATAGCTGCATGCCCACTGTGCTACGGGAGGGCAGAAAGAGGGGTGAGGGAAGAGGAGCAGTACTGACACCATATGTTCCAAGAAAACAGATTCCCTAACTCATACCAGACACAGCTGATGGAAGCAATGTGTATCTGACTGGGTCATCAAGCGTGCTCTTACCTCCACCGTGATGAAAACCTCCTCCAAGTGACTTGCAAAATTTTCCATCTCAATAATCTGCTTTTCCAATTTGTACATGTTTTTGTGAATTTCATCCTATCAAACAAAGGATCCCAAGAAGACATTAATGCTATGTTTTCTCTCTCTCTCTCTCTTTTGTAGAAGGCATTTTAGATTTATTCCCTGCCTACATACTTGAGATTCAAATGCAACATCCAGAGAAAGGAGGACTAGGGCGATCTATTTACCTTGGCACTTTCCAGTGCTTTACCGAGCGGGGTCACCTCATGCTCCTTGTGCTCAACAAGAACCTTCCCCGACGCTCTTATTGGAGTTTTGCAAGTGACACAGAAGACATCGGCAGCTTCTTCCTCGTCCTCCTCCTCTGGGATAACGTAGCACTCATACTCCTCACTGGCATGGCCGTGGGTGTACCGATAGGCTTCCCGCAAGTCCCGGCACTGGCCTGCCGAGCCCCATGCCCCGAAGCCCAGGTCCTCAGCCTTCGCAGCCTCGCCACTAAGTCTCCAGTCTCTCTGCTCCCTCAGTGGCTCTCTCCCCATCATCATATAAGGAGGATACTCTGAAACCTCTATTCTGGGCGTGCTTTTGTCAATAAACTCATACCCTAATTCGTGATCATCTTCAAGTCCATATAGATGGACAAGTTCATCCACTTCCTCTCCAAGGTCTCTCTGAGCCTTCCCTATCATGGGCTGTCTTGGCTCATTGGTCATTTCGGCTTGAACTACTTCTCTTCTCATCTGAGTGTCTTCTTCTGGGAAGATCTGCAGTCTGTCTTCAGAGTCATACAGATCCACGTGATGAAAGTGAAAGTCCTTGGAAGCAGCGGGCCTGCCCAGCCCTGGTGCTTCTCCCACCTCCCCCTCCATCGTAGCTCTGGGCAGCACTTCTGCACAAGCAGGATTCTTCCTGGACAGTTCTTAGTGGACACCCTGGATCCTAGAACACAAAACCCCATTTATGAGAAGGTCGTTGCAGTAGATGGTCATTAGTTTGGGCTCAACTTATTCACAATTAAAAAAAAAAATCATCTGAGCAGCTCAGTTGTAGTTTCACTTTAAACAATCTGTAAAGAAAGGTTTGCTTTCTACAGGAGGATGGGCTTCCTAAGCTTAAAAGAGACGGGAGAAATTATGAAAAAAAAAACACATAAATTGATTTGACTAACAAATGACCTGAAAAAACCTAAAAACCTAACAAATGACCTGAAAAAACCTAAAAATCTCAAAAGGCAAAATAATAGGAAGTGTTTCAGCCAATTATTATTAAACAAATTATATGAATTAATTGGAAAGAAAAATCTCAGTAGGTTACTGAGCAATGAGAATTTACAAAATAATTTCTTTTGCATATAATATTACCTGTACAAAAACATTTGGAAAATAGTTCATCCTTATGAGTAGCAGAGAACAAATAAGTCGATGCCATTTTGCCTTTTGATACCCAAGGCTGAGGTAAGGGTCCAGTGAAGTGAGTACTCTTACATGTTGTTGGTTAGAATATGCATGGCCCCACCTTTCTGGAAAACAACTGTGACAGCATGGATCAAGAGCCTTAAAAATGCTGGGCTTCCCTGGTGGCGCAGTGGTTGAGAATCTGCTTGCCGATGCAGGGGACAGAAGTTTGTGCCCCGGTCCGGGAAGATCCCACATGCCGTGGAGCGGCTGGGCCCGTGAGCCATGGCCGGTGAGCCTGCACGTCTGGAGCCTGTGCTCCGCAACAGGAGAGGCCACAACAGTGAGAGGCCCGCGTACCGCAAAAAAAAAAAAAAAAAAAAAAAAAAATACAGTGTAAAAAATCATTTCTGTATAAAAATGTCCACCAAAACCTTTTTTTATAATAGCCAAAAAAAATTTTAAAGCGCTAATGATTAGGAGAATGGTTAAGTAAAGTAGGAAATGTACACCCTGTAGAATATAATGTAGCCTTTAAAATATTAGGGAGAGCAAATGATAGCTTGGAAAAAGACTTACTATATGATACTAAGTAAAATAAACAGAGTACTCATTATGTATAGACTATGAGGTCCACTATTTTAAAGGAGGTACACAAAATCTAGAAAGAGATAATAATAGTAGCAGTAAATACAATATTAGTAGTAGCTACTACATATTGAGCACTTACTGTATGCTTTTTCTGTGATATAATATAATTGCTTTACAATGGTGTATTAGTTTCTGCTTTATAACAAAGTGAATCAGCTATACATATACATATATCCCCATATCTCCTCCCTCTTGCGTCTCCCTCCCACCCTCCCTATCCCACCCCTCTAGGTGGTCACAAGGCACTGAGTTGATCTCCCTGTGTTATGCGGCTGCTTCCCACTAGCTATCTGTTTTACATTTGGTAGTGTATATATGCCCATGCCACTCTCTCACTTCGTCCCAGCTTACCCTTCCCCCTCCCTTTGTCCTCAAGTCCATTCTCTACATCTGTGTCTTTATTCTTGTCCTGCCCCTAGGTTCTTCAGAACCTTTTTTTTTTTTAGATTCCATAAATATGTGTTAGCTTATGGTATTTGTTTTTCTCTTTCTGACTTACTTCACTCTGTATGACTGACTCTAGGTCCATCCACCTCACTACAAATAACTCAATTTCATTTCTTTTTATGGCTGAGTAATATTCCATTGTATATATGTGCCACATCTTCTTTATCCATTCATCTGTCGATGGACACTTAGGTTGCTTCCATGTCCTGACTATTGTAAATAGAGCTGCAGTGAACATTGCAGTACATGACTCTTTTTGAATTATGGTTTTCTCAGGGTATATGCCCAGTAGTGGGATTGCTGGGTCATATGGTAGTTCTATTTGTAGATTTTTAAGGAACCTCCATACTGTTCTCCATAGTGGCTGTATCAATTTGCATTCCCACCAACAGTGCAAGAGGGTTCCCTTTTCTCCACACCCTCTCCAGCATTTATTGTTTCTAGATTTTTTGATGATGGCCATTCTGACTGGTGTGAGATGATATCTCATTGTAGTTTTGATTTGCATTTCTCTAATGATTAGTGATGTTGAGCAGCTTTTCATGTGCTTCTTGGCAATCTGTATATCTTCTTTGGAGAAATGTCTGTTTAGGTCTTCGGCCCATTTTTGGATTGGGTTGTTTGTTTTTTTTTGATATTGAGCTGCATGAGCTGCTTGTAAATTTTGGAGATTAATCCTTTGTCAGTTGCTTCATTTGCAAATATTTTCTCCCATTCTGAGGGGTGTCTTTTCATCTTGTTTATGGTTTCCTTTGCTGTGCAAAAGCTTTTAAGTTTCATCAGGTCCCATTTGTTTATTAAGAGAGTAGATCTTAAACGTTCTAACCACACACATAAAAGAAAGGTAATTATGTGAGGTGATGGAGGCTGTAACTAACCTTATTGTGGTAATCATTTTGCAATAAATATGTGCATCACATCATCACATGTATACCTTAATCTTACTTAAAGTTATATGTCAACTATATCTCAATAAAGCTGGGGGTGGGGAAGAAGAACCCCATTGCATAGAAGTAGTGTCTCACCATGAACATTTGCTTTGAACTCTAGTACAGCATCATGGGGGCAGGGGAGGGGAATGAGGTGGAGGGCAATTAGATCTGGAAATAGAAGCTGAGAGGATGAGAGGGTCACGCTTCCAGGGGCTTCTTACAGGCCTGCAGCAGCAGCAGGTCTTCCGAGCTTAGGAGCACTTCTCCTGTACTCACTCCTAGCTCCTGGCTGCTCTCTCTGCTCCAGGGGTGTTACAGGTCCCACCTGGTCAGGCCAGAGTCTCAGAAGTCCTGCCCCTGCACGCTCTGGGGCAACACGGAGTGACCTGGGAGTCTGCACTCACACAGAGATCACAGGTGACTCCACCATGTTCAGAGGCTGTGGCGCTAGGCATCATCCTTGACACCGGCCCTGACTGTTCATGGGCCTGGAGGGGTGTGGATTCAGGTGAATTCAAGAGAACAGGACTGGAACTTCCCTGGTGGTCCAATGGTAAAGAATCCACCTTCCAATGCAGGGGATGCAGGTTCGATCCCTGGTCAGGGAACTAAGATCCCACATGCCGCGGAGCAACTAAGCCCACACTCCACAACTACGGAGCTTGCACGCCTCAACTAGAGAGCCTGCATGCAGCAAACTACAGAGCCCACATGCTCTGGAGCCCGCGTGCCACAACTAGAGAGAGGAAAGATGCTGCATGCCTCAACAAAGATCCTGTGTGCCGCACCTAAGAGCTGATGCAGCCAAAAATAAATAAATAAATAAATAATAAAATAAATCTTTTTTTTTTTTTTTTTAAAAAGAGAGAGAACAGGACTGCTGGGTGCTGGGGGTCCAATGAACAAGACATGATTCCTGGTGGAAAGGAGGCCCCGGACAAGTGAATAAGTGATTGACCCATCTGGGCTGGTGCACAGCTTCTCAGAGACACCACTTCCCTCTGTCCTGGGACCCCAGGATACCTCCCCCTCTTAAAGCACAGGCTCTGGTCACATGGACAAAAATCACAGAGTTTCCCTCTGTGGCTCCAGTATCACAGCTGAGTGTCACCTTGTAGGCAGGAATCCTCCTTGAAACCATTTTGTCTCTAGGGTCCACTGGCTGTGCTCCCCGTGGCTCTCCTCAGCAGAGTCCCTGCCCAGTGTAAGCACAGCATTGTGCTGCTTTGCCCAAAGTCGACATGTCCTGCATTCTGAGGGCTCCACTGCTGGCAAGTCCCAACTCCCCTGGGTATCAGGGAAGTTATCCCCCACCCCTCATATCCTAGCTCTGCCTCCCCACACAGCCTGGCCTTCTCCAGGGGACATTGCTGTTCCTTCTGACCTCTCTCAGTATACTTTCATGTAAGTCCCACACAAGGCCCTGGCTCAGGCTGTTCTTCCTGCTGAGAGCTCCCCGCCCATCCACCATGGCCCATGCCCGTCACAGCCTCATGAGGACCACTGCGTTCCTAATAGCCATTAGTAAGCCGCTCCCATCAGCACCCAAATCAGAGACCGGGAGCTCATCCTTGACATCCTGAAATCTAACTAATGTCCAATTAACTCTGATTCTGGTTCTGTCTCCTCAATCTCCAGGTAACATCCCTCTACCCGCTCCCCTTACCTCTCCTTGAGGTCACTTTGGTTTGGATTCAGAAAGTCCTGTGTTTGCATTGTCTGTGCTACTTCCTAGCAGTGTAACCCTGGGAAAATCCTCTCTCTAGGCCTTACTTTCATGAGTCCATGTAATGGGTTTATTAATAGTTTCTACCTCATAAAGCTGGCATTCAGAGGAAGTAACGTGTGTACGGTGCTCAGCACAGTACATGGCTCAAAGTAAGTCTTCAATAAATGTTAGCTGCTGTTATTGTTGTTACCATTACTATTATTGTTTTTATTACTAGGACCTCAGCGTCTCCCACCTGGGCTAGGTTAGACGTCTTCCACCTGGTCACTCATGGAGGGGGAGGGCTGGGGTCAGAAAGGGAAAACCCACAGCGACCAGAGCAGTGTAGAATCACCTGTGGCCACAGTGGGATCATTCTGTCCCTTGAAGACAGCTGAAAATGGGAGAAGGCAACAAAGCAGAGCAGCCTCACATCCAGACACGGGCACTGGCTCTGAGATCACCCCTTCTTACAGCAAGAGCTTCCAAGGAACCTGTGCAGAGATGTGAATTCTAAGGATGGAGGGTCCCTTAGAAAGCATATAACTCAATTTCCTGACTTTACGATGGCAAAACTGAGTCCCTGTGAGGAAAAATGGCTTACTGTGGCCGATGTCATTTAACAAGGATTGATCTGGGGCTACTCAGTATCCAGCGCCGTTCTGAGTGCTGGACTCAACCCAGGCAGGTGAAGAGTTGCATCTGGACCCATTTTCCCACAAAACCATACCACCTATGGGCTGAGGAGCAGCCCAGCTAAAAATAACACTTACATTTCCATGTGCTTCCAAAAGGGAGAAAACCAGAATTCTGTGTTAGCAATAAATCATCCTGAGAAACTCTTTCAGCCTGTTGCTGGAATGTGAAACACTAAATCAAAGCGTTAAACAGGCAAGAAGACTGGAAACCACTGAGCACAGATGCTAATAAGAACAAATTCTTCCACGCCAGCATCTGCCCTGTGAATAAACCAACACAAACTGGTCTGGGACCTGGGTAGCAAAGGAGGAGTATTGCAACATACCCCACAGTTGACACTCCCTTTTCCCCTCAACATCCACACTCTTTCCATGTCTTAACAAAATGTTCACAATTGGGGGAGAAAGGAATATTAACAATAAATTTTCATTTTATAAATGTAAAGCCAAGGCTTAGAGAAATGTAATAAATCAAGTCTATAACGAATATATTAGCTGGGTAGCTTCTACTCTATGCAATTGATCCACAGTTTTAAAAAAGAAAAAGACTTTTGCCTAAGTCTTATATGGGAGGTGTGTTCCTGTGCTTTAATTAGAAAAGTCACCCCCAAAAAAGTTTTTTAACCTTTTATGGGTCATGGATATCCCTGAGAATCTACTGAAAGCTGTGAATTCTCTCCCCAAAAGTGAGCCCATAAGGGCACAAACATAATTTTGCTTACAATTTTAGAATCTCACCAATGTAGCCCCTGGCAATTTCTCAGCCACAGCTAAAGAAACTTGCTTTAAAGTGTTAGCTGTATAGTTTTGCAAGATGGCTCAAATCAGCACAGCCCACACCTGAAAACTTTCTGTAGGAGGAGGGGGTATGCATAACAGATGAAAACTGATTACAAAGCTGTTTTTCAGTATTTGAATCAAAGCAT
This sequence comes from Phocoena sinus, assembly GCF_008692025.1. Lineage (NCBI taxonomy): Eukaryota > Metazoa > Chordata > Mammalia > Artiodactyla > Phocoenidae > Phocoena > Phocoena sinus. Next base: position 36,158,624 of record NC_045764.1, on the reverse strand, counting down.
AAAATTATCATTTGTCAGCATGCACACGCAGATTCAAATAAAAGGTATTTATCAACCCGATACCATAGCCAAATGGTATCAACATTTAGGGTTCCAAACTGTTCTAACAAATGGACCCCTGTACTAAAAATACCCTAAAGACACACTGCAAGAATCACCAGCCTCTCTCTATCTGCATCTGAGGCTTTCGCGTCCCATACCAACACCACATTCTTGAATCCTTGCTCCAAGAAGGCACAGGAAATGTTCGCACTGTTTATTGCAATGTACACATCTGTCATTTAAGATGATATCTCTTCCCACCTAAAGGAAAGATACTGCATTGACACTCTGGTACTAAGTTACTGAGCTTCTAATATACAATTTGCATTCGAAGAATGCCTATCCAAAAACTTGCCTGTTAATTTAAGGATCCATAAATTCTTCTTTTAACTCGGAGGCTCTGGATAACTGCTAGAAAACTGCATCCGTGTTCAGCAGGCTTTCCCTCCCTGTGACCTCTGCGTGCCCCGTGGGCTACCCCTGCCTGTTTTAGCCCAGGGTTCTACAAGTGGGGCAGCAAAGGCAAGGGTAACACGAGCTGGCTCCTGCTGCAAATAGCAACAGGCCTTTCATGAGTGAAAGCCCAAATATAGACCTGCCCACTGCTGACTGCTCAAGTGTCACCAGGAGAGGTTACATGCTGTCCCCTGAGTTACTTCAATTACTGTGGGGATTGGAGTCCGGTGGCTCCACCGAGGGCCTGATGTATGGTCATGAATAGAGGGCTGGGGGCTGTCACAGCAAGGGCAGGAGGATGGCTGCAGGCCACGCAGAGAAGGACTTTTGAGAGTCCCCAGGCTGTTGCACATTCCACCTGGCCTGAGGGGCTTTTCCCAGAGTCTTTTGAATAAGCACAAATCTGAAGGTAGTCAAATGCAATTTAATGCTTTTTCTCCCACTATTCCTTGAACGTTTACTCATTTATTCCCCTCTCTGGATAAAAATCGAGCACACCCATGACTTTCTGCTCCCTCTTAGGTAACACAGAGTCCTGGGGTCACTTGAAGGCATAGTCTCCATTCAGTAAGGGAATGTACAGTCCAATACCTTAATTAAAAAGTCAATCTTAGAGGACTTCCCTGGTGGTGCAGCGGTTAAGAATGCGCCTGCCAATGCAGGGGATACGGGTTCCAGCCCTGGTCCAGGAAGATCCCACATGCCGCGGAGCAACTGGGCCCATGCACCACAGCTACTGAAGCCTGCATGCCTAGAGCCCATGCTCCGCAACAAGAGAAGCCACTGCAATGAGAAGCCCGTGCACCGCAACAAAGAGTAGCCCCTGCTCACCACAACTAGAGAAAGTGCGCACGCACAGCAACAAAGACCCAGCGCAGCCGAAAATAAATAATTTTTAAAAAAAGTCAAACTTAGTTTAACCAGCATCAAAATCTTCTCCCCTCCCCAGCTGAGGCCTCTGTAGCTGGAAGTCTGCCCTGGGAAAGGAGGGGATGAGGTCGGCCTCTTGTTCCCACACCTCCTCCCTTAGCTTCTGGTTTGTTTGCCAGGGGCAGGAGGCGCTAAGGTGATAAGACAGCTCCTATCTGAGTTGGTGCCACGGAGGGTGGGTGCTAGCTTCTGGCTCTCTGGGGCAGGCAGATGCTTAGAGCACTCTCTGTCTCTCTGAGCTTTTGTATATCTCTGGGGTTTACCATGATGAGCCCTTTCCCCTGGAGTTCCCACGACCCCTCCATTCCAGGGGGTCCCTTGCACTCCTCCTCCAGGCCCTGGTGGGCCACCTCCAAGATTTCTCAAATGAGGTCTCCTGACCCATGCAGCTGGTTCTCTCAGGCAGGATCTAGATGACTCCTTGCTGGCTCTGTCGTCCTGCTGGCCCACATCTGGATATTGGGATGTAGGCTCCATCCTTGGTCCTGGCAAACTCTGGGGTGCAGACAATTCCAATGCAGCCACTCCCCCTGGCTCTGCCACCAAAGCAGCCAATCCTTTCTCCTCAGGCCACCATTGGCCCACTTGCAGGAAATACAGTGAGCTACCTGAAGGGTCCCTTTGAAGACCCCACACTGGGCTTGGGGATAGAGGGTGGGGCTTCCAACTCTCCCCACCCAGTCCAACAATAGCTCTCTCCAGAAAAATCGCTCCACCAGTCTCCCTCTCAAACACCCTCTTTTCTTCACTCTGATCCCTTTTTATTTTCTTCCACTGGTGGAGGGCATGAGCTGGGTTCTGGACCATTTCCTTGAAAAGTCTGCATGTGGTGATTTGATCTCAGAATTTTACATCTATTGCTTTTTGAAACCTTAATCAAAATTTCATTTTTAAAACACTGTTACTGCCAGTTATCTATACAATAAAAATATTGGAAGCCAAATAAAATATCAAAAGCAAACAATTTGAAAGAATAAATTATGCAAAGATATATGTACAAGAATGTTCACCACAGCATTATCTATATTGGCAGAAAGTTGAAATTAATCTATTCCTACCAATATAGAATTCTTTAAATAAATCACAATACTGTCAACTCAGTTTTGGCAAGTATTAAAAATAATGATGTAGATACCTTTTTAAATTAATTAATTAATTTATTTTTGGCTGCGTTGGGTCTTCGTTGCTGTGCGCAGGCTTTCTCCAGTTGTGGTGAGCGGGGGCTACTCTTTGTTGTGGTGCACGGGCTTCTCATTGCAGTGGCTTCTCTTGTTGCAGAGCATGGGCTCTAGACACGTGGGCTTCAGTAGTTGTGGCACGCAGGCTTCAGTAATTGTGGCACGCAGGCTTCAGTAATTGTGGCTCGCGGGCTGTAGAGCGCAGGCTCAGTAGTTGTGGCGCACGGGCTTAGTTGCTCCGCAGCATGTGAGATCTTCCCAGCCCAGGGTTGGAACCCGTGCCCCCTGTATTGGCAGGCGGAATCTCAACCACTGCGCCACCAGGGAAGCCCAATGCCTTTTTTTTTTTTTGTGGTACGCGGGCCTCTCACTGCTGTGGCCTCTCCCATTGTGGAGCACAGGCTCCGGACGCGCAGGCTCAGCGGCCACGGCTCACGGGCCCAGCCACTCCACGGCATGTGGGATCTTCCCGGACCGGGGCGCGAACCCGTGTCCCCTGCATCGGCAGGTGGACTCTCAACCACTGTGCCACCAAGGAAGCCTCAATGCCTATATTTTTAATGTGGAAAATGTCCACAATATATTTGTAAGTAGAAAGAGTATGCAAAATATTATTACAATATAACTATATATATATATATATATATATATATATATATACACACATATATATACACACACACACAAAATGAAAGCAGGGTTTATCTTTTTTGAGTTATTTTATTTATATCTTTATAGCTTTGATACGTCCATTTTATAATAATTATATATACCTTTTATTACTTCTTAAAATTATTTTTTATTGTAAAATAATATATAATACTTGGCTGAGAAAAAAGCAAATACTACAAAAGAACCATAAAGTAAATGTAAACCAGTCATGCATCCTGGTAACAACAATTATTAGGTTTGGTGTATACTTTTCCACATTTTTTCTAAGAATATATACATTTATTCCCCTTTCACAAGAAATAAAAATTTCTTTTATAATTAGAAAGCCTGCTATTTTCATTTTGAAAAAGCAAATAATTTAGAAAGACTAATAGAAATGATAAGATTGTAAAACAAAACCAGTAAAGACATACTGTAAAGAATATTCAAAGATATTAAAATAGACTATTACAGAATTATAAGAAATCATATTAGATAAAATGATATATTAAAAAATAGTTTGAGGAAAAATAAATCACTTCAGCTAGAAGGTTATCTCTCCAAGAGGACTGGGTGACAGCCAGAGTACCTATTGGGAATCCAAGAACCCATAGCCCCACCTCTCCTCGACATTAAAGGGAGGGACCTTCAGATAGAGGAACCTTTAGACCTTCAAGCTACATTCCATAGAGGCTGCTAGATGCCTTGGGATTATCTTGGGGGGGGGGGTGGAGATGCCCCTAACCAAAGCTTCAGCCTGGACCTGTTTTTTTTTCTTTTGGGGGGGCGAGAGGGGTTGTTGTTGTTTTACCTTGGGCATAATAGCAAGTACAAATCTGATTCCTGGCGTTCCCAGCTCAAAAACTTCAAAAGCCCTTTCACTAGTTCCTGAATCAAGCCCTCACAAACGTGTTTTGATGAAGGGATCCTTCCCCACTCCCTGGGCTTCTCGCTCCTCCCCCTCGGTCCTCCAACCCCACTACCCCTCTAGCAGTGCTCTCACAGGACGGGAGCTGACATGTACTGTATTTCTCAGTCTACACTGTACATTTCCTGGGTAGAGCCCTGTGCTGTCTTATACCCTGTTGCATGAACAGGTTCAGCTCCAACCCACACTCCATCCCTACCTGCAAACTACATCTCCTGATCTCCGTAAACAGGTCTTCAATAGCCAGGTGGTCTGAAGTGTCTAATTGCCTTAGTGTCTGTGTATCTTAAGAAACGTTTCTTTTCTGGGTCTCAGTTTCCTTATCTCTAAAATGACGTGTTAGAACACAGATTATATTTAAACATGTTGGTTGGGAGCTGGGATGCTTTGAAGGCGGAGAGACTGTACGTTTTTTGTATGCCCCCTCCGCGCCTAGCCTCCCAAAACAGGCGCACAGCATACATTCCATAAAAGCTTGTTGAATTGATACCAATAAGCTTGTGGCTTCTACCCAGTAATAGAAGACCAAGTCAGCTAGCTGGGTTTGCGTTCTCAAGAGGTTCACAGTTTAGTGTAGGAGGCTAAGACAATAACTCGTTCATTTAACAAATATTTTTTTCAACGTCAGTGTGTACACAGGTGGAAAAGGTGAGGCAAGAGTGATCATTCCGAGCTCCAGACGAGGTTGCGACATTGATTGATTCGGAGCGGCGACCTTCTGACCTTTTCATTGGTTGTCGCGAACCCTCCCTTCTATCACCCAACCAATCCCGGAAGCGTGCTGGAAGCCTCACAGGCCGCAGGCAGCCAATGAAAAGTGCCGAGGGTTGCGGCAGCTGGGGTGCTGACGCCGATTTCAGTTCAGCGAAAAATGACGCGGTCCGGACAGTCCAGTGGTTGGGGGTGCAGGGAGACCAGGCTCTGGCGAGCCGAGCCCTCCGGGCGCTGACCGCCGGCGGTCATGGAGGACGAGCAACCCGACAGCTTGGAGGGCTGGGTGCCGGTCCGCGAGGACCTCTTCGCCGAGCCCGAGCGGCACCAGCTGCGCTTCCTCGTGGCCTGGAACGACGTGGAGGGCAAGTTCGCTGTGACTTGTCACGACCGCACGGCGCAGCGGCGGCGGCGGCGCAAGGGGAGCCAGCCCGGGCCCGAGCTGGTGTCCGAGCCCGTGTCTGAGGCCGCCGCGCCCCCGCCCAGCTGGGCAGGCCTGCTCTCGGCCGCCGGGCTCCGCGGCGCGCACCAGCAGCTGGCGGCGCTGTGGCCGCCGCTGGAGCGCTGCTTCCCGCGGCTGCCGCCGGAGCTGGACGCGGGCGGTGGCGGGGCCTGGGGCCTGGGGCTCGGGCTGTGGACGCTGGTATGGCCGGCGCGCACGGACCTCGGCGAGGCGGCGCTGCAGGAGCTGTGCGGGCAGCTGGAGCGCTACCTGGGCCAGGCGGCCGACGGCTGCGGCGGCGCCGCGGTGCGCGACGCGCTCTTCCCCGCCGAGGGGTGCGCGGCCGACTGCGAGAGCCCGCGCGAGTTCCGGGAGCGGGTCCTGCGCGCGCGGCGGGACGAGGCGGGGGCGCGGCTGCGCCAGGTACGCGCCCGCCGGGCCGTCGCCCGGTCCTTCTGCCTTTCGGTTGAGCCTCGGGCCCTTTTCCAGGGTGGGACGAGCGCGAGAGGGGGGTCCTTCCGCAGACCAGCGCGGGGAAGGAGCAGGTTAACAGCGTGATGCGCGGAAGGGCCGCGCAGCCTCGCAGGTGCTCTTCACCTGTCGGGGAGCATCGAGGGGAATTCCGCGGAAGCCCCGTGGGGCCTATAGTGAGAGGACTAAATTAAATCAAAGTTTAATCGCAGTTAGGAGCTAGGGTAGGCCCTTAAACCTTTCCCCTGAAGATGCTGGTGGAGCTGGCTGTTTTGACAGGAAGTGCCAGAGAATACTGAAAGCAAAACTAGAAATATCACATCCGTGTAGGAAATGACAACACAGACTGAAGGTAAACACTGACAGGTTCTGTGTATGAGGGAAGACCGATAATGAGACAAAATGTTTTAGAGGATGAAGGTGCTTTCTAGGACACAGGTTTTTTAGGTGATAAAGACTCGGTCAAGGGGACAGCCGACAGGTTGTGAGCTGTCTTCATCAGTGTGGAACAGCAGCAACGTGAGTGCAATTTTAAGCTTGAAAGAGGTAATTAGCGAGATGGAACAATTCATTTTTTGAGTGGTAAGCTTACAGAACTGAAGGGGATTCACAAATTCACAAAAGGGTTTAAGAGAAAAATATGGCTCATATATCCACAACCAGCTGACTCTCCTGAGTCAAGATTTAGTGCTCTATCCCACACCCTGACATGCCTCTTGCTTGCCTTTTTCTCATTATACGCCGTACTTAATCCGAATGATTTTTCTCTGCCTTCATTTGAGGAAGGGGAGGTGTAAGAGAACAATCCAGCCACATTTCAAAATCTTAATTATATCCTCTCAAGCTAAATATAGAATGAACTTTTTTTTTTTTTTTTCCGGTACGCGGGCCTCTCACTGCTGTGGCCTCTCCCGTTGCGGAGCACAGGCTCCGGATGCGCAGCCTCAGCGGCCATGGCTCACGGGCCTATCCGCTACGCGGCATGTGGGATCCTCCCGGACCGGGGTACGAACCCGTGTCCCCTGCATCGGCAGGCGGACTCTCAACCACTGCGCCACCAGGGAAGCCCCTAATTTCACTTTTAATGTGAGGAAACCACAGAGCAGTTTCAGGCCAGTCAACTTTATCTTTTTTAAATTTATTTTTGACTGTGTTGGGTCTTTGTTGCTGCACGCGGGCTTTCTCTAGTTACCGCAAGCCGGGGCTGCTCTTTGCAGCGGTGCGAGGGCTTCTCACTGCAGTGGCCTCTCGTTGCAGAGCACAGGCTCTAAGGGCCCAGGCTTCAGGAGTTGTGGCTTGCGGGCTCTAGAACACAGGCTCAGTAGTTGTGGCACACGGGCTTAGTTGCTCCGTGGCATGTGGGATCTTCCAGGACCAGGGCTCGAACCTGTGTTCCCTGCATTGGCAGGCAGATTCTTACCACCAGGGAAGCCCAACTTTATCATTTTGAATCAGACAGACTTTTATTTTTTAGACACCAGTTTCTGACAGAAGTGGTTTTTCCTTAAGCTAACATATGTTACTATTGTAAAAGTTATACTTTACCCAAGTTGAAGTTCATTCAGAGGTATTATGGCACCAGTATAGTTGATACTGTTAGGCTAGCTGTTGACACTTGTGTGGTTCACCTGTTTACGTGTAACAGGTGGTCAGAGGAGGGCTTAAATATAAAGTATACTGCATCCATGGAAGTGTATGTGATCATCTTAATACTCAGCTCATATTTAGAACAGGAAAGCAATTGATTCTAGAATTAGACCAGTTGCCAATATTGCTAGTGTATATAAAGTGAAGCTGAATGGTTTGAATTCTGAATAGTCTAAGCAATAAGACTGAAAAGTATCAGTTGTCTTAAGTTTACTTTTTTGTGTGTTTTAATATTTTTCAGGGAAACTTCTTTTAATCCTATTATTATCACCTGGATAAAATGTCAGCTGAACATAGATCACTTTATCCTTAAGTGGAGGGAAGGAAATAGAAGAATTTAAGGTTATTGACTGGGGAAAAAAAGTCTATACTATTACTTGATTTTATTTCTCTTCTCCTGGGGGGTAAGGTAATTTCTTACCAAATGAGTTTATCTAGATTATAAATGCTCAGTTTATTTTCTATCCTGCCTCAGAAGAAGAGCTCTGCAGAGGCTAGAGCCACATTTGTGATGCTAACTGAATCTGCTGGGGGTTTGGTGGCAATATTAACCTGGGGGAATTAAGAGAGTTGGCATGCTGGAGAAGTACTTGGAGGCATTTCTGTGTCCTTATGAGCTTTTAAAAAAGGAGTACATCCTCACAAAACCTTTATGGTCGGAAGAGTGATGAAAAATATCCTCAGTCTACCCCCTATTTGATGCCTTTTTCTGGTCCTTTTCTCTGAGTACTTAGAGAAAACACAGTTAAGATAAAATTTTCAACTCTGCATCCTCCTCCACCTCCCACTTATTATTATAAACGTCCCCAGGGCTTCCCTGGTAAGTCCCCAGTTACTAAACAGTCTTCAAAGCACAGTGCTGAATGATTGATTATAGTAATAATAATCTACTGTGGATATACCATGATTTATTTAACCATTCTTACTGGGCATTTTGGTTGGAGAACAATAGCATTTTCATGTTTAATCAGTTTTTTTTTTTTTTTTTTTGCGGTATGCGGGCCTCTCACTGCTGTGGCCTCTCCCGTTGCGGAGCACAGGCTCCGGACGCGCAGGCTCAGCGGCCATGGCTCACGGGCCCAGCCTCTCCGCGGCATGTGGGATCCTCCGGACTGGGACACGAACCCACGTCCCCTGCATTGGCAGGCAGACTCTCAGCCACTGCGCCACCAGGGAAGCCCTTAATCAGTATTTTAAATTGACGCATTAAAGTTTAGAACATTCAGGTTTCTTTAGCTTTGTTGGTTTGGTATGATCTTATAAATACTGTCCACACGTGAGCTTTATTTACATTTTGCCTTCTAGGTGCTTCAAGGGCATGAAAAAGCCAACACCATGATAGCATTAATGAAAGTGTATCGAGAGGAAGATGAAGCATACCAGGAATTAGTTACTGCTGCAACCATGTTCTTCCAGTATTTACTGCAGCCATTCAGGGATATGCGAGAACTTGCAACTTCATGTAAGCTTGCTATTTTGGTACGTTTTCTTTATATTTTTACTTTATGAGATTTATTCTTTATTGTATACTATTTCTTCAGTCACATTTAAGATTCAATCTGTGTTTCCACTTTGGGTTTACCCTATATTTAGATATATTGTAGATATATTGAATTTATTATTTTTTAAATTGATTTCAGATAAAGACATTTTACATCGGTCGTCTTAATACATTAAGATTTCTGCAGATTTTCAAGGGTTACACACTTTCTTTGCTGATGACTTCTTTTTTTAATTTCAATTTTAATTTTTTGGCTGCATTGGGTCTTCATTGCTGCACGCAGGCTTTCTGTAGTTGCAGCGAGCGGGGGCTACTCTTTGTTGCGGTGTGCGGGCTTCTCATTGCGATGGCTTCTCTTGTTGCGGAGCACCGGCTGTAGGCACGCGGCCTTCAGTAGTTGTGGCGCATGGGCTCAGTAGTTGTGGCTCGTGAGCTCTAGAGCGCAGGCTCAGTAGTTGTGGCGCATGGGCTTAGTTGCTCCGTGGCATGTGGGATCTTCCTGGACCAGGGATCGAACCTGTGTCCCCTGCCCTTGGCGGGTGGATTCTTAACCACTGTGCCACCAGGGAAGTGATGACTTGTTTTTGATGTGTTGCTTATTTACTTTAGCTTATTTTCAGCCTCTAAGGACACATGCAGACTTCTGAGAAATAGGATGAAACTTTAAATAGCAAGGCCCTGGATTGTAATTCAGTAAATTAAACTTTAGTAAATGCTGTCATTGCTCTTATTTCATTGAGCCATGGAACACTAGTTGGAATAAGCATTATCATTCCAGTGTTATAAATGAATCTGGAACCAAGGTGGGTGGGGAGGTTCAATAGCTTTCTCTGGTTCTAAACCAGCTGGAATCAGAAGACAACAGAGATCTCTTGATCTCTGCCCCCTGCACTGGGCCATCCTTCCACACATGCACTCATAACCACTGCTGGGCACCATAAAAATGGTATCATGTTTAGACGAAACTCATGCCAGCCTAACCTGTGGAGAAAGTTGTTCTGTTCGTTATTTTGCAAATCTATTATTTGGATTGTCTTTACTTCCTGTGTATATTTTTTCTTTCTCTAAATAACAGCTGTACTGAGATATAATTCACAGACCATATAATTCACCTATTTAAAGTGTACAATTCAGTGGATTTTAGTATATTCAGAGTTTTGCAACCACCAGCACTAATTCCAGAACATTTTCATCTCCCTGAAAAGAAACCCCATATGCATTCCCCATTCCCCCCCAACTCCAGGCAACCACCCATCTGCTTTCTGCCTCTAGATCTCCCTGTTCTTGACATTTCATATCATATGGAATGATTTGTGTCTGGCTCCTTTCATGTAGCATCAGGTTTTCAAGTTCCATCCATGTTGTAGTGTGTATTAGAACTTCATTTCTTTCTTTGCCAAATAATGTTCATTATATGCACATAGCACATTTACATATCCATTTAGCAATTGATGGACATTTGTAACTTTCCACTTTTGGGCTATTATGAATGTTGCTATGAATATTTGTGTTCAAGTTTCTATGTGGACATATGTATTCATTTTTCTTGGATATATGGATATGCTGGACCCTACAGTAACTCTGTTTAACCTTTTGAAGAACTGCCCGACTATTTTCCATAAATGCACCATTTTACACTCCTACCAGCAGTAAATGAGGGTTCCGATTTGACCACATCATCGTCAACACTTGTTATTGTCTGTCTTTTTGATTATAACCATCCTAGTAGATGTGAAGTGGTATCTCATTGTGGTTTTAATTTACATTTCCCTGATGGCTAACCTGGGTATATTTCTTATGTCACTAAATCATGCTTGGTAGAAGAATTGGATACTAGGTGACATAGTATATGTCACAATCATTCATGTTTTAGGTTACTGTATTACTTTTGCCCTTCAGAAAAGAATCTCACTATTGAAAAGCTTCCTGCCATGCCCCTAAAAGAAACCACAGCAACAGCTAACACTTGAGTGTCATGTACCAGGCTTTTGCTGAGTGCTTAACAATACAGATCTCATTCAAACAATCGTGTATTATTACTAATAGAGAAACATAACTTGACAGCATTCCCTTATAGAAAAAGTTATTTGAGTAATACAAAGTAAAAGTAGGGTTTTTTTCCCTTTATACTTCAGAGTATCCCTTTGTCATCCAAAGGATGTACCACTTAGAGCCTTATTCATACTCAGTAAGGAACTGATGAATGAATGAAATTTAATTGACTATGTAGTAGTAATAAAAGTAGCTGAAATAATCCATGTGACCAATTTCCTTTCGATTTCCTAATGGCTCTACATTACTATTCTCCTTTACTAATATAACTTTCCCTTCTTTCTATAGAAGTCCTTGGATGAGGATGGTCTGGGTCCTAAAAGGGTAGTTGCCCTGCAGAAGGAAGCCCAAGAATGGACCAGACAGGCTGAAGAAGCTATAGTCTCGATTCAAGATATTACAGTGAATTATTTTGAAAAAACAGTAGAAGCATTAGCAGGTAATAATTTAAAATGCTATACTAAGATACATGTAATTTTCATTTTATTCGGAAAACATTTGAGTGCCTCTTAAGCACCAGGTTCTGTATTTTTTAGGTACTGGGGATTCAATATAAGGATAAGCATAAACAGCCACTGTACAGTCAGGTGAAGGGAGAAAAATCTTAATTATATTATTTATATATTCATTCAAACACATGGAAAATGGCAGTGGCAACAAGCCACATGGAGAAGAGAAACATGGGGCTCTGAGAGCTTAGGAGAGAGAAATTAGGCCCAATCAGAGTGGCCAATGAAGGCCTCTGAGAAGTGGCACTTGCCCTGATATCTGAAGGATAAATGGAAGTGGAGAAAGCAGAAAAGTGAGGGAAGAGTGTTCCAGGCAGGAGTAGCATTTGCAAAGGCCCTCTGGTTTTTGGGAGCTTGACACGTCTGAGGAACTTGGGAAGTATGCCAAGTATGAGGAAGCCATGGGCTGGAGCACAGTCCAGGCACACCTCATGTCATAGCTCATTTCACTGCACTGCACTTTACTGCACTTCACAGATATTATGTTTTGTACAGATTGAAGGTCTGTGACAGTCCTGCACTGAGCAAGTCTATTGTAAAACAGCAAGTGCTGTTTTCCCAACAGCAGTTGCTCACTTCATGTCTCTGTCACGTTTTGGTAATTCTCCTAATATCTCAAACTTTTTCAATATTATTATATTTTTTATGGTGATCTGTGATTAGTGATCTTTGATGTTATTATTCCAAAAAGATTACAACTCACTGAAGGCTTAGATGATGGTTAGCATATTTTAGTAATAAAGTATTTTTAAATTAAGGTATGTATGTGATCTCGGATGGCCTCAGCCTGCAGCAGCTTGAAGCAGGATTTCAGTTCCCCGGCCAGAGATTGAGATCAGGCCGTGGCAGTGAGGACGCTGAATCCTAGCCACAAGACCACCAGGGACCAGTGGCCAGTGACAAGGCCCTGGCCTGTCAGCTGTGTAGAAATGAATTTCCACATAGAGACAGAAAGTAGTGAAGCAAGTTAAGTGTTTATTGAAGGAAAAAGAGGACAGTGACTGTGGATAGACACACGGGTGGGCTGAGAGAGAGTCACACCCTCGTGGTAGACTGAATCACTTTTACGGGGCATTTCTTCCGGGTTTCCTTTGACCAATCATCTTGCTTTGCCTGGTTCTGAGTCCGTATTTGGTATATCTCAGGATCCTCGCGCGCGCGCGCGTGTGTGTGTGTGTGTGTGTGTGTGTGCGCGCGCGCGCGCGCATCTCTTAGCCAAGATGGATTCTAGAGGCTTAGGGTAGGTTGACATCACTTACTATGAGGTGGCGCCCCCTCCCTTTTTGACCTCCAAGGAGCCTTTCTGTGCATGTGTAGTCAGGAAGTTCTCCTTGACTTCGAGAATGAGGAATATGTGGTCTTTTATCTCTTATCTGGTAAGGGCCCAGCCTCCTCCATCATCCTTTTTTTTTTTAAATTTTTGGCTGTGTTGGGCCTTTGTTGCTATGCACTGGCTTTCTCTAGTTGCAGTGAACGGGGGCTACTCTTAGTTATGGCGCACAGGCTTCTCATTGCAGTGGCTTCTCTTGTTGTGGAGCATGGACTCTAGGCATATGGACTTCAGTAGTTGTGGCACACGGGCTTAGTAGTTGTGGCGCACGGGCTTAGTTGCTCCGTGGCATGTGGGATCTTCTTGGACCAGGGATCGAACCCGTGTCCCCTGCATTGGCAGGTGGATTCTTAACCACTGTGCCACCAGGGAAGTCCCCATTATCCTGCTTTTATGGAGTTTCTGCTATTACAGAGTTTCTGTCCACAGGGGAGAAACTGTTTAGCCTGGGGCCCGTCTATCTCCTGCCTCAAATATACATTGTTTTTTTAGACATAATGCTACTGTACACTTAATAAACCACAGTACAGTGTAAACATAACTTTTATACACAATGGGAAACCAAAAAATTCATGTGAATCCCTTTATTGTGATATTCGCTTTATTGTCGTGGTCTGGAACTGAACCTGCATTATCTCTGAGGTATGCCTGAATGGAGAATGTGGTGTGAGATAATGCCAGCAAGACAGGCAGGGATGAGACCATATGGTCTTGTGGGCTGGGTGAAGGACTTTGATCTTAAATCATTGTTGATAGTAGACCCAAACAGCAACAACTTATTGTCTGTCAGTTTGTTGAACTATAGTACATTTATAAAATGGAACGCCATATAGCAGTAAGCATGATTCTCTGTAACTATTTTTATGAATAGCAAGAGTTCCCTGATATATTAAGTGAAATAAAAAAGATAGAAAGCAGGATGATGATCCTGTGGGGGGGGGGTTTTGTTTGTTTTGGTCAAACTATATCTTCCTGTCTGTCTAGCTAAACATAGAAATAGTCTAGAAGTATATGCACCAAAATGTAAGAAGCAATTGCTTTAAGTAAGTGAGATTCATGATTTATTATTTTCTTTTTTAAAATGAAGTTATCTAAAATTTTATACCAATAACCATGCATTATTTTTGTGACAATAAAAATTCACTAAAATACAAGAATTTTTCTTTTAAAAGGGATGTTTTGCAGGTAACATGGGAGGCAATAAACAAAGAATTAGTTCAGGATAAATTTCTGTTTTTAATGAGTTGTAATTATGTTTTATTTTATTAATTACAATACAACAGGAATGCAGAAACAAATGGCACAGGATGAGAAGAGATTTGGCCAGGCTGCCTGGGCCACAGCAACTCCCAGGTTAGAAAAACTCAAGCTGATGTTAGCTCGGGAGACTCTGCAACTCATGAGAGCCAAAGAGTTGTGTTTCAGTCACAAAAGAGCTGAAATTCAGGGAAAGGTGAGACAAAGAGAAGTGAAACTTTGTTTTAAAAATACACTTTTATTTTAGGTAGAATCTTTCTTTCCAGGCATTGTGAAAGAGCTTCCTTTCTTTGCTTATTCCAACACCATCTTCCAGTAGATAAGAATTTGCAGACTGTGGAAGGTTGGCCGTGAAGTTTCCCTTTGGTCAAAATGTTTGTGAAATATTATTTTTTTAAAATTGTTTATTTATTTGTTTTTGGCTTTGTTGGGTCTTCATTGGTGCGTGCGGGCTTTTTCTAGTGGTGGTGAGCGGGGGCTACTCTTCCTTGCGGTGTGCTGGCTTCTCATTGCGGTGGCTTCTCTTGTTGCGGAGCACAAGCTCTAGGCATGTGGGCTCAGTAGTTGTGGCTCACAGGCTCTAGAGCGCAGGCTCAGTAGTTGTGGGGCATCGGATTATGCTCCGCGTCATGTGGGATCTTCCTGGACCAGGGATCGAGCCTGTGTCCCCTGCACTGGCAGGCGTATTCTTAACCACTGCGCCACCAAGGAGGTCCCTGTTTGTGAAATATTATATTGTAGGATTCACTTGACGATAACATCAAACTCAGTACTGATGTAGTACTTTAAAATCAATCAAGTACTCAGTAGTTTAAAATCAATCAAGCCGTGTTTTCAGCACAATTTTAGAATAATCAAAGAGGTGCTTTATCGTAGAAGCGTAGTCACTTAATTTTTTTCCTGTAACATTATGACTTTAAAGCAGAAAACATTTGTAAATACCTCATTGCTGTTTATTTTTCTCAAAACCTAAATGTTTTCATATATTTCAGGGATGAGATAAAGTATTTGTGACAAACATTGAAGAAGGCATTTTTATCCCATTAAATGAAATGGAAAAGTGTTTCTTCTCTATTTGCTTTTTTTATATTTGATATTGAGCAAGGAATAGAAAATAACTTGAATGCTTGTAAAGTTTGCCTTTAATGTACTAATTATTTTAACTTGCTCTTATTTTTTCATGAAAACAAGATGGAAGATCTTCCAGAACAAGAAAAAATAAATGTTGTAGACGAATTAGAAATACAATATTATGAAGTTCAGTTAGAACTATATGAGGTTAAATTTGAGATATTAAAATATGAAGAAATACTGCTTGTTACACAGTTGGACTCTATTAAAAGACTTATAAAAGGTAAAACATATATTTAAATGTATATATGTTTAAATTACACATTCAAGGAAATACAGATCATATTATCAATTATTGTATATTGTCTAATATATCTGAAATTTTCTAACAAAGTTTCCCTTTAGTAATTTATTATTCAAATAATATATTCATTGTTAAACACACAGCAAAACAAAGGGAAACTATTATTACCCCAATTAAATCATTTAGAGATACTTAGGCTCTATAGCTTTGTAGCCTTTTTTTGTATGCTGATGTTTATAAATCTTTCAATTTCTTAAACCAGAACTATGTATCCTGTTCAGTAACCTCTTTTTCACTTAATACATAATAATCATTCTTCCATTTCAGTAAGTAATAAAACCATCAAAAATTTTAATGGCTGCATAGTATTCCATTGTATAGACATGCTGGGATTTCCAGTTTTTCACTGTTGTGAACAGCATTGTAGTGAAGAACCTTCCTTTACACGTGTCTTTGTGATTACAACAGATTATTTCCTTGGAATAAATTTCTAAAGATGGAATCAGGTCAAGGACAATGCGTATTTTACATTTTGACACATACTTGTTAAAAAAAAACTACAAGAATCATTTGATATGCATTTTTCTACACCTCTATTTTCTAAATTTCTAAATTTCATTCTACATAATGGCCCTCTAGATAGGTTGTACAAAATGATGCTCCCATCAGCTGATTATAAAAATAGCTTTTTCCCCATGCTTATTCATTTAAATTCTCACCTACTTGAGAGCAAAAAATGGCATCTTCTAATTTTCATGTATTTAATCACAAGTGATGTTGAACGCAATTTTGTATGTTTACTGGCCATTTGTATTTCTTTTATTCATGGCCTATTCATGGCCTTTGACCATTTTTCTTTGGAACATTCCCTTTCTATATTAGAGATGTTATTCTATTATCTGTCATATGTTGCAAATAATTTCTCTGTCATTTGCTTTTTCTTGCCTTGTAGGAATATTTAATTATTATGAAGTCACCTCTATCAGTCTTCTGCTTTGGTGTTATACCTCCTTATCCCAAAATTATATTAGTATTTACTTATGTTTTATTTCAGTATTCTTATGATTTTGTTTTTAAAAACATTTGGCTCTTTAATCCAGGTGAAATTTATTTTGATGTGGGGTAGGAATCTAACTTTTCCCCCCAAATTGTTAGCAGTCCCAATCACTAGTTTTTAAAAACATTTTCCCCTGTTGCTTTGCTTTGACTTTTACCTGTCTCATATCCAGAATTATCATATTTGTTTTGATCTATTTATGAATTGTTATTTTCTTTCACTGATTTGTGAGTGGCTTCTGGTGCCAGTACCATGCTGTTTTTATTATTGTACCTTGGAGGTACATTTTAGTATCAGGTAAAGCAAGTACTTCCCTCATTACTTTTCCAAAAATTTTCTGACTTTTCTCACTCCTTTATTCTTCTAGATGAACTTTAGAATCATTTTGGCAAGTTCAAAACAAAAAATCCAAAAAAACTCGGAATTTTTATTGGGATTGCACTTAACATTAGAGATAATTTGGGGAGAATTGTCATCTTTTCAATTTTGAATCTTCCCATCCAAGAACATGGTATGTCTCTCCATTTACTTAAGTCTTTTTTTCCCTAAAGTTCCTCCAAGTTTAGTTATTTTCTTCATATAGATCCTGAACATTTAATTTAATCCTAGGTATTAAAAAAACTTTACAGTAGCTTCACGTTATAAGCATTTTACATATTTAGGAAAAACTTCTATTAGAAAAAAGTTAATCTGGAAGGATGCATGCCAAACTGTCCATGTTTTCCTCTGGGAATAAGATGCCAAAGAGTTGGTGAAGGAAGAGGCAAATTTCACTTTTGTGTACTTTTGTAGGGCTTGAATTTGTTACAGTTAGCATGTACTTTTTAAAAATCAATATGTAACTAAGATTAAATATCATTAAGGCACCTTAATGCTATACTGCTGGTAGAATGTAAGTTGCCTTTCTGGAGGAGGGTGATTTGACAAGAGTCATCAAGAGCCTTAAATATTCATCTGCTAAGGAAGTAATAAAAAATGTACACAAAGATTTATATTCAGATGTTCATCACAGTGAAATTGATAATAATAGAACACTGGAATATTCTAACAACAGAGAGTGCTTAAATTTGAGAATACTGTGTTGCCATTAAAATTATATTTCCATCACATGGAGAAGTTTCTCTAAGAATTCTGTTTATTGATATGTGTAGCTATATAAGTTGTGTGTGTGTGTATGTGTGTACACATAGATATACATATACATAAATGTTAATCATAATTACAAAGATATTTAACTTTCCTTACCTTAAAAAAAGTATGCATTATTTTTAATAATAAGACATGTTTTTAAGAAATCATTAATATGTTTCTAGATAAACAGGATGAAGTTATCTATTATGATCCATGTGAAAATCCAGAGGAACTTAAAGTCATGGATCATGTAATGGGGCTGCAGGATGATAAGAATTTGGAGGTGAAGGAACTCAGCCGGCAGTGCCAGCAGCTGGAATCTAAACGGGGCAGGATCTGTGCCAGAAGAGCCCGTCTCAGGAACAGAAAGGTAGGAGCGCCCAGGGTAGCTTTCTTTTCTTACCCCTTCTGGGGGTTTCTTCTTGTATGAAAGATAAAGAGGTATTGAAAATAAGGCTTTTTATCAATGATTAATTTTGTGTGTGTTTATGTAGCTATCAGTGGATACAATTAAAATACATTTAAAATGTTTTTCTTAAGAAGATTCTTTTTCCTTTTGGATTTAAGCATTTGCCATCATCTTTAGATTTTAATTAAGTCTTTCAACAACTATTTATTGAATGCCTATTACTTACACAGGTATTTTAAAAACCACAATAGGTAGAAACTTCTAATCAGCTATATAATAAATGCTGAAATTAATTTTATTGTGAACTGTTGATTATAAAATATCAGATAATATTCAGCTCATTTCAATCCTTATATGCGGTGATTTTTTTCTTAATTTTTAAACACTCTGTGATTACATAAAAAGGTAACATACTAAGAATGGCTAAGCATAATTGAGATGTAGTTTTTAATATAATTTTTCAGGTATTGTAGGTTGGATGTGTTATGTAGGTAGGTATATTTGGAGATATTACTTAGAACATTATGGGGAAATGTGTTTAAAACAATTGCATTGAAACAGATCCTTAGGACACATCCCACTTAGGAATGTGGGACTGCCTGTATGTCCTCTCATTTCCACTTGTTTGGAGGATTTGCTTTTTCATCTCTCAAAGCACTAAATCCCAGCCGTGGCCCTCCTGCCGGGAAGGAGGGATTCCCGTAAGCAGCCCACTGCCCCGTATCACGTGACCGAGGAGAAGGCAGAAGCACTGAGCCACACCATAACTCCTATTAATAAATGCTTTATACTGCAGCCCAAATGCAGTGCTTTTTTCTTTTAACCTTTTATGCTATAGCCCATGGTAATATTAAAAACCATGTGGCGTTCAATTTATAACCAGGTGAAAAACAGATCTATGAAATTATATTATTCCCCCAGGATCAATGCAAAGAAAATCATCGACTCAGATTGCAACAGGCTGAAGAAAGCATAAAATATTTTCATCAGCATCATAGCGTTCAGAGGGTGAGTGGTTGAAGAAAAATGTTTTATATTCGCATAACATGACACACGGGCTTAAGTTTGTGCAAAGTGGAGCTCCACTGCCCCGTCAGCCTTGATCCTGAGGGGACAGCGCAGTCTGGCCCTGCCGCGTGGGGGGCAGACGTGGGGGCCAGAGGAGGCAATAAGGTCAGGTGACAGTCCCTCTCTTTCTCAGGACTTCTGAGAAGTTTACAAATATGTGTTTGTTTAAATACAGAAAAGAGACCAGAAAAAAGAGGAGGAGCAAAAGAAAAAAGAATGGATAAACCAAGAGCGCCAAAAAACACTCCAACGATTGAGAGCATTTAAAGAGGTGAGTTCTAGAAATAATCACTTCACCTGCATTGTCTGGAGAAATAAACGAAGATCACCCATCCTAGGAGAAAAGTATAAAGTATTAGGAACAGAAGTTTGGGACATAAAATGTTTCCCAAATGCCATTATTTGTAGCCTATAAATAAAAATCAAAAATATTAGAAATATCATGATGTTTTTGACCTTGCCGCACACTAGGGTTCCTGCTCTGCCCCCTGACCAGGTGGCGTGACTCTGCTCACCGTGGTGTCAGCTGGCAGGGAAAACTGAAAATAGTTAAATTGCCCTTAGATTTAGCTGTTTCCTCGTTTGTAATAAAGAAGTCTTTAAAATTTGGTCAAGGAAACACTGTGATGTAAGTATAATTTTGCACCCTATTAAAAGTGAATAGGTATAAAAAAAAACAGTAAATACTTATTTTAAAGTAACATTAAATTTGTTGAATGTAGAACATAAACCTGGTCTCATCACACACCTGCAACACACACCTTCATAATGACCCAAAAGAGAACACCACCCACTCCCAGACATAATTCTGGGATGAGTACTGAAGGTGCACTGTGTGATACCAACAAGAAAAATAGGGGCCACCAGAGTGAATCAATCATGTCCTACAACTTCATCTTGTTTCCCGATATGCTTTCTACTCTGATCACTGCCGTATACCAGGCATGTGCTAGGCACTTACATTCATTCTCATTTAATTCTTAAAACAACCTTGTGCGATATCATCACCACTTTAAAGATGAGTAACTGATGCTCAGGGTGATTACACAACTTAGATGAGGGATATACAGAGTCAGAGCCACAGCAGAGATTCTCCAACCCGGGCAGCACATCAGAAGCACCTCTGGAGCTTCTAAAGAATACTCATGCCCAGACCCCACCTCCAGAGAGTCTGCTTGTCCTGGGTGGGAGCCTGGGCATGAATGCGGGGGGCTGCATGAATACAGATGAGCCAGGTGGACAGTAACTTGCTGGTCAGCTGTCACCAGAGGGTATTGATCAGTGTGGAAGAAGGGACTTCAGGGATGCAAGTCCAGCTCCGTAGCCCTGAACTAGTCAGAGCAGTCATGAACTTTCAAATGTAGACAGTATGAAGATGGTATGAAGGTGACAGAAATCAGGCTGCCTAAGCTCTCAACAAACTGGAACGAGTTGACCTCAAATTGGTAAAGGTTGCAGTTTTTTTGGTCCATGGAGGTATACATCCCTCAAGATTAGGTCTTTGTAAGGTTAGGTTTTTCTTTAGTAAACTATACCTGCGAGACCAGAACTTCTTTATTTTTTTTATTAATTAATTTTTATTGGCGTATAGTTGCTTTACAATGTTGTGTTAGCTCCACTGCCCAGCAAAATGAATCAGCCATACATATACATATATCCCCTCCCTTTTGGATTTTCCTCCCATTTAGGTCACCACAGTGAATTAAAGAGTTCCCTGAGCTATACAGTATGTGCCCATCAGTTGTCTATTTTATTTTATTTTTATTTTAAAATTTTTATTTATTTAAATATTTTTGGCTGTGTTGGGTCTTCGTTTCTGTGCAAGGGGTTTCTCTAGTTGCGGCAAGCGGGGGCCACTCTTCAGTTGTCTATTTTATACATAGCATCAATAGTGTATATGTGTCAGTCCCAATCTCCCAATTCCTCCCACCCCACCCCTTGGGGTTTCCCCTTGGGCATCCATACATTTTTCTCTATTTCTGCTTTGTCTGTGTCTCTATTTCTGCTTTGCAAATAAAGTCAACTATGCCATTTGTCTAGATTTCACATATATGCATTCATCAGAACTTCTTTAATTCACATTTTTAAATTATAAAATTTGCTCTAAACATAAAAATTAGAGAAACATCCATAATTCCTGTTTTAACTGTCACTTTGAGGTCCACCCTGCTGGTATTTTTCATACCTCTGTTTTTTACCTGGTTATACATTTAACACCAGATCATCTGCATTTTTTAAGGATGTTTCGGACTTTGCACTACTTACGATTTTTCATGGCTGCCTAATACTTTAAATTCACCGTAATTTTTTCCACCTATCGTTGATACTAAGTTTCTGATTTTTCATACTAAAAATATGATGAATGTTTTCATCTGTATATATCCTTTCATATCTTTATTACAGAGAAAGTATTCTATGAAAGGACAGAAATGCTTATTCCTTAATAGGTAGATTTAGTAGCAAGGGTGGCGGTACATGGTGAGAAGGAGCCACTTTGTGAATTAGAATAATCCACGCACAGAAATGCTTCAGTGTTCACTTACAGAAAGCTTCAGCATTTTGACGGTTTGCGTTTGTAGCAAGTTTCTCACAACAGTTTTTCATTTTCAGAGATGTCCAGGTCGCTCTGTCCTAAAGAGCTCTCGCTCACAACCTGTGGCTCCACACCTGCCGAGTGGACTTCCCCGGCAGACATCCCTGCCGACTTCTCAGATGACGGCGGGGATCCATCCGTCCTCTAGGAAAACCAGAAGCGCTCCCTTATCTGAAGTTAGTAACGTGATAACCCCTGAGCCTGAAGACTGTGCTAGAAACATCCCTGTTCAGACTTTTGTTCCAGCTGGTGCCCATACACACTGCAGATCAAGTGAGGAGTTGTCACTGCCGCCACCTCCTCCACCGCCACCGCCGCCACCGCCGCCACCACCACCACCGCCCCTCCCTGCTCCGCCCTTTTCTTCTCAATCTGCAAATCATTGGAATTTACACTTCAGGACTTCAGCGAAAGATGATCAGCCGCTTCCTCTAGTGTGTGAATCGCCCGCTGAGAGCCCGTGTGGTTTCTCAGACAGTCTTAGCTGCCCAGGTAATCTGCCGAAGTGTCCCTGCTCACCAGGGGTGGTTAGGTGGTTGGAGCATTCTAGCTTTAGGAGCCTTCATCTTCAAATCAAAATCTTTTTTAGAACTCTCTACAATCTTAAAATATTTCAGCATTTTTTTGCCTTATCACTCTTTTATTGCAAAGTTAGCATAGCCTAAATCTGAGTTTGATAAATGCTGCGGGAAATCTTTCTAAAATGAAGCGGTCAGAAAAATAGTAGACCACTTTTTTGCATTTGCAAGTATAGCACAGTGAATACACTTGAATATTTCTGTCTAATGAGGGCTATAGTTCTACTCATTATTCTAATTATGATTTAGACATTGACTATGGAGGAGACGGGCTGAAATCTGCCCAGACTCAGAGCCCACTGCTCTGGAGTGTATTTGTGTCTGTGTTTAAATTCTATCGAAATGCTGTGTACACTTGTTTTAAAGATTATGCCTGAGTACCTATGCCTAGAACATACAAGGCGATTGTGCTAGGTGATGTGAATTATACAAACAGAACAGTTCCAAACTGTGGTTCTGGTTAATGCGTATTCTGGTTATTCGGAGTTCAAGGTTTCTTTGCACCTGGAGCCGGGTACAAATGAAAATGTGCACGCTCTTAGGTAGAGACTGGAGGCCCATTTCCATGGGGTCTGTGGCAACATCGTGTAAATGAAAGCGAGAGCTCACGTGCCTGGGCCCAGATGAGAGATGGGACGTGGCAGGGCTTTGCGGGGGGCACCCTGTTCCCGGCCTGGTGTAGCCCACAGTGTGGGAAGCCCTGATCAGCTCACACACACTGCCTCAGTTCACTGGAAAGAATAATAAAATGCCCTCGATGGTGAAACTTTGTCTTATTACTCCTAGAAGGGAAAAGTAATAACAAGTTATAGGTTAAAATCCAAAGTGTTCTGTTAGCCACGGCATGGCCTTTCAATTCTGAACTAGAAATGACCGTTCACCTTGAAGTCTCATATAGAAGATCCCTAGATGAGTGGCTACAGTCATGCCCCAGTCTCCAGCAGGTGGTAAAAGATTTTACCCCCGCAGGGGTCTCAAGGTGCCAGAGTGAAAAATAGCTTCTCTTCACCAAGGACTTGAAACTCTGATCTAATCTGTGTTTTGACAGCATTTCACACCCTCAAAAGTAGAGCACATAAGTTACGTCAGGGTAATGTAGGTGGAATTAAACACACTATATACAGAGAAATGTGCCAGTGCCACCCACTCTGGGTTCATTGAGCTACTGATTAAAGTTTTGCTTTAAGCCTTTTCATGTGTAGAAACCTACTCGCTTCATTATTACAGAACGAGTCATCACTGACTAATATCCGAGACTGAAGTTGGAGAAATACAGTGGGGTACGTTAAAAAAAAATTTTTAAGTGGGAAGGGAAATGGAGGAGATACAATTTTAGAGCTGTCAATGCACATTGGGTTGGATTACTTTAATACCCCAGGAATTCATAACTATCTTCAGGGTTACACAAAAGGATGATAACACCTGTGTCTTGAGAAACAGAAGGTATGTTGACTTTTGACTGTGCCTGGGAGTTGCTATGGATTTGAAGAAGTAGTGGAAAATAAGTGGTCAAGGTAAAATCTTAGCAATTAGACTATCCTGGATTCAGAAAGGGAGCTGATGGTCGACCTCTCTAGCAGATAATCAAAGCATTTGTTTAATGGAATGATGATGATTTGTTTACATCATCGCATTAACTGATGGGTGACGTAACCCTGTTAACAAGTACAAAAAAGTCTCAGCATCTCAGGGAGAAAGAGTATGATTTCGTGACTCCTTGCTCTGTTTACTCAATTTCAGGGTCAATGGATGAAGTGCTGGCCTCCTTAAGGCATGACAGGGCCCCTCTCCAGAAGGTGCAAGCGCCCACTTTGTCCCCTCCCCGTGCCTCAGTCAATGAGCACATTCTGGCTGCCATAAGGCAAGGGGTCAAACTGAAGAAAGTTCACCCTGACCTTGGCCCGAGCCCCAGCAATAAACCCACCAGCGACCTGGAGAGGAGCATCAAGGCAGCGCTCCAGAGAATTAAGAGAGTATCTGCTGACTCGGAGGAGGACGATCGCGATGAGCAGAACCCCGGCGAGTGGGACCGTTAGCCTCTTCGCCAAGGCCCAAGGCTCGTTCTGGAAAAGCATGTGAATGGGGTGCTGGTAGACTGGCCACATAACACCCCGAAAGATCAGCAGGGCTGGGTGTGTGACGTTGCAGCTTTATTTAACGCTGCAGCTCTTAAAGTCAGGGAAGGAAGGAGAGACGTGGTGCCTTTCACGCATCTAAGAACGCACGGTGAGCACTGCTGGCATAAGAAAATGGTAGTTATTGTTCACCACGGATAATCTAGAATCATTCCCTTATTCTGAAAAACGTTTACAGTGCTATGGTAAACAGCACTACTGACCGTTCCTCCCGAGTGTGTGTAGTGGTTTCCTGGGATTGAAAGGTTTGAATGTGAACATTATTTTAACAGTCATCCGAATAAGTTGCTTATAAGCAGGAATTATTTTAAATATTTTAAAGGAAATGTATTTCATGTATCAGGCAGTATATAAACTCATAATAAAGAACTATTTATAATGCATCAGTGTCACTCATGAGGAAATGAAACATAATATATTAACACAGCCATCCCTCCCTTGGCTGGGTTTAGCTGAAATCTTATTGAAAACATTAAACGGGACTTCCCTGGTGGCACAGCAGTTAAGAATCCGCCTGCCAACGCAGGGGACACGGGTTCGAGCCCTGGTCCAGGAAGATCCCACATGCCACGGAGCAACTAAGCCCGTGCATCACAACTACTGAGCCTGCGCTCTAGAGCCCACGAACCACAACTACTGAAGCCCGCGCGCCTAGAGCCCGTGCTCTGCAACAAGACAAGCCACTGCAGTGAGAAGGCCGCGCACCGCAACGAACAGTAGCCCCTGCTCACCTGAACTAGCGGAAGCCCTCGCGCAGCAACGAAGACCCAACTCAACCAAAAACAACAACAACAACAAAATCCCCAAAACGTTAAACATTTATTTAAGCAACTACTAAGGGTGGGGGAAGAGTGTTGTTTCCCTCAGGCACTCATGCTGGAATCATTTCTCCTCCTTGCTTTGTGTTAAAATTAGGAAAGGGGAAGAGACCCATACAAGGCAGTCTCCTCATTTCTCAAATTGTCCAAAGCATCCCCACTAATGTCATCACCCTCACTCTTGCCATGGCAATCCTGGGTTACAAAGAACAAGATGAATCGACCCTCCTTTTCCAAAGAAAAGTTATAGACCAAAACCCTTCCTACTTAGAGTTTCTTCTTAGCTAACTCCAAGTGGCCTCAGCTGGCGTAGCTGGGAGGGGTCTGGGTCCTTCAGCAGCTGCAGCCTGGACCTCGGTGCATGGCTGGAGATCCTTCAGTGTGGCCACTGCCAGGTCACCCGTGGCTCCGTCAGGTGTCCTACTTTCCCTGACCTGAAGTGATGCAGACCCAGACCCAGCTCCTGTACACGAAGGTGCCTCACTCTGCTCCCGGGGCCCAGGCCTTGGTGCCCTGACCCGGCATTAGCCTCTGTTCCCACTGTTCCCTTTCCTTTTTGCAGGTTCCCGGTGTGTGTGTGTGTGGGGGGGGGCGGTGCTACAGCACGGGGGACAGTCCCTGCTGGCTACTTGCCGGGCCTCAGTCGAAAATCCCAGCGGCAGGCCAAGTGGCAGCCTCCCAGGCCTCTTTCGCCACCATAGACAGGCCGAGCTCAGCACAAAAAGTTTCTCTAGAAAGAATCTGGTATTTTTAAAAATGGCAACATCAGAGCTCTGCTGGACTTTCTTATGCTTATTATGCAATTTGGTATTTTTATTTTAATTCTTGTAATTTCAGTATTTTGAGACACCAGTGAGCTTACTCAGACTTGGATAATTCTCAGAATTTGCTTTCTAAGGCCTGCCAAAGATGAGAAGACTCAAAAAAAAAAAGATCCTTTTCCAGAGAGTTCTCCAATTGAAACCCCTCGCCCAACTGTCTAACGAGCACCCAAACTTCTCTGGAATCCTCTCTCCCTCATTTCTCCATTTCCCCCCTTCTTCCAGCCAAGGCTTAAGTCCAGACTCTGGCCTCAGGGGATCCAGAGCCGAGGGGAGGGTCAAGTATTGTCTGCTACTGTCCAGCTTCAAACCTGTGCAGTCCACCCGCTAAAGTGCCATCAATCCATCCCCACCTCCCCCCTCGACGTCCCGCTCCACTCTCCAACCCACACCGGTAAAGGCCTGCCCCTCAGAAACCTGGCTGCTGCCCCTCCGCCCCTTCCCCACCACAGGTTTTACTCCAGCAATACCAAGCAGGCTGCCCTCAAATGGCCCTGCTCTCCTAAGCCTCAGCACCCAGGGCATCCCAGCCCTCTGCCACCCGTCCGGCAAATCCACACCCACTTCTCAGTCTCAACTCCATCGCGTCCTCCTCTCCAAAGTCTTCCCGGGCCCTCCTCCACTCTAGGACCACTGCCCCTTGTCCTGGACACCAGTCACAACGCCTCCTCCAACCCACAGCCCTGGCTACAAGGGCAGCCCACTTTGGCCACGTTTTAGAGCCTGAGTTGGGCCCTCTGGCTAAAGCTGATGCTAGGACAGCCAATCCATAACTGGAAGCCTCCTATGGATTGTCTCGGAGTGAAAAACCATGAGCCGGGCTGATCAGACTGACTTATTCATTTGTTCATTTGTTCCCTCTCCCGCATTTGAATTGGGGAATCAAGCAGGTAGTTGCAGGGCCAGAATCAAGAGGTTTTTGATTAATGACCACCCATCATGTGAAACCATGTAGCTGAGTGAATTTATACAGTAAGTCCCCTACATACAAACCTTCAAGTTGCAAACTTTCAAAGATGGCAACATGCGTTCGCAGGTCCAATCATGTAAGTTAGTTCACGCATCTGGCGTACATTTTCATGTGCATGCATCTACTACAAGTGGTTGTGCTTTTGTGTACTTTACCGTACAGTACTATTTGTGTGTGTGTGTGTGTGTTTTATGTATTATTTGTGTGAAAAGTATTATAAACCCATTACAGTACGGTACAATATAGCCGATTGTGTTAGTTGGGTACCTAGGCTAACTCTGCCGGACTTAACGGACAAACTGGTCTTATGAACGCACTCTCAGAACGGAACTCGTTTGCATGTCGGGGACTCACTGTACAGCAGTTTCTCAACTCTTAGATATGTAAACTCATGGGAGGCGCGTATCAGGTTTCTATTGCTGCCAGAACTAACTACCACAATTATAGGGGCTTAAAACAACACAAATTTATTATCTTACCGTTCCATAGGTCCGAAGTCCTACGTGGGTCTCACTGGACTAGTATCAAGGTGTCAACAAGGCTGTGTTCCTTTTTGAAGCTCTAGGGGAGAAGCTAGAAGCTTTTCCAGTTTCTAGAGGCTGCCTGCATTCCTTGACTTGTGGCCCCTTCATTGATCTTCAAAGCCCAGCAACATGGTATCTCTTTGACTCTTCTTCCATCACCATCTCTTTCTGACCCCAGCCAGGAAAGGTACTCTGCTTTTAAGAACTCATGTGATTAGATTGGGCACCCCCCGGAGATAATCCAGGATAATCTCCCCATCTGAAGGTCCATCTGCAAGGTCCCTTCTGGCATGAAAGGTAACACATTCATAGGTTCTGGGGATTAGGATGTGGACATCTTGGGGAGCCATCATCTTGTTGTCTAGCACAAGGAGCTTCTAGAATGCATACTGCAAGGCCTGGCCTGCAAAAATGCTAATCCAGGAGGTTTTTCTGGGAAACCCAAGATAGCTCTGAAGCAGCTGGTCTGCAGACCATCCTTAGAAAAACACGAATATATACAAGTCAGACAGGAAATGAGGGGGCTGTGAAAGGGAAGAGTGAGGCAGGCATACTTAGAGTCATTGCAGGTTCCTTCCAAGATGAAAAGCCTTGGAGCTGGATGTCTCACAAAGTCTTCAGAGTGGCCCAGGGTCACCCCAGCTCTGGAGAAGCAGGGTGTACCCTGACACCTGTTCTTGAACACCTGTGAGAGCCCTGCTTGAGGGGGAGACTCACAAATCCTCCATCAGCTGAGTTCCATTTGCACCTGCAATGTATCACCTCACGGCTCCACTGGAACGTAATAGATTTGCTGAAAATATCTGTGTCTTTTCACCTTTGTGTTCCCAGGGCCTGGGGCATAAAGGTGCTCAAGAAATATTTGTTAAATGAATACACGAATTAATGATTTAAGAGCTGTACGTGCGTAGGGAGGGTGGGAGGGAGATGCAAGAGGGAGGAGATACGGGGACATATGTATAGCTGATTCACTTTGTTATAAAGCAGAAACTAACATACCATTGTAAAGCAATTATACTCCAATAAAGATGTTTAAAAAAAAAAAAAACAAGCTGTAAGTGTGAAAAGAGCTCTCCAAGAAGCATGAGACGTCCCCTGGAGTGGCTGATTTTAATCTGGAGGGCCTAGGCCTTTGAGCTGTGTCTAAGAAGAGAAATGGGGTTGGAAACAGGAAAGGATTCCAGGCAGCGGGAAGAGCAAGAACTAGAGCACAGAAAGGATGCACCAGCAAGGCCTGGGCAGGACCAGGGAAGGCGGCTAGTGTGACCTCATGGGGGGAGGATAGAGAGAGGGGATTAGAACCTGATGACTCAAGCTTTAGGAAGAGGCCTCTGGAAGCTTTACCCAAAAGGCACCAGACGATGGAGGAGATCCTGGAGTGAGGGGATCAGGAACAGGATAGGGACTGTCTGGTGAGAGAAGCAGTGATGGAGTGAAGAGACTGGGATAACCAGAGGAAGAAGCATAATATGGTGACTCATTGTGCAGGAAGCAAGGGCAAGGATACAGATGGTGCCAACACCTGGAGGGGGGAGGTGCCACGGTCAGGGATCAGGAGGGGGCAGCACTGGACAGAGGGGAGCTGACTCCAGGAGGCTGGGACAAGGTGGAGTGGGGAAGCCTTGGAACTGCCAGGGGAGAGTGTCACAGGAAGGTGGCCCAGGCCGGATCCTTGGAGACCCCAACACTACAGGGCAGGAGGAGGAGGGGAAGGAAAAGGAGTAGTCAGGAGCAAGACAAGAATTGGGAAGGAAAGCTTCATTCACGGGACGATTATTGCAAAAGAGCGAGGTCAACTTTCCCAAGCACCCCGGAGAAGGGAAGCCTAGGACCCGATTGGTGTTAAGGAGGCCCCTCTGGGAGGTGGTTGATGTGGGGATCTGGGCCAGAGCCCCTCCCCGCCCCCTGCAAGTGAGCTGCAAGGGCCTGCAAAGCAAGCGGGCATGGGTGGCCACAGAATCACTTCCGCTCACTAGCGTGCTCTCTTGTGCAAACACGCACTGGTTTATCTAGCGGTCCCTCTAAGTTAAATCACCCTCCACCCGAAACCTTTGCTGCCAAACGTGGGAT
Organism: Phocoena sinus; assembly: GCF_008692025.1. NCBI lineage: Eukaryota > Metazoa > Chordata > Mammalia > Artiodactyla > Phocoenidae > Phocoena > Phocoena sinus. The sequence goes on along the minus strand of NC_045764.1, from coordinate 36,128,970 downwards.
GGCTGCGTAGAGAGAGGGCCTCAGACAGCCTCATGGAGATTTCTGCAGCACAGGAACCTGTGAGGAATTCTTGTGACACAGCGGTAGTAGAGTGAGAGGGCAGGAACGGGGGACATCTCAACAGACATAGACCCCCTGACCCCCACCACCCTGGGAATACGCAAGCCCTCAGCCTTCGAAAACTCACGTCTGGAGAAAAGGGAGTCCTGGGATTGACTGAGATCCAACTGCATGAGCCTGGTAGAACGAGGGCCCAAAACAGAAACTTACTTGAATGAAGGGAAAATAGAGAAGGTGGTATATCTTTCACTCCTGAGCTGTGGGTTGAGATTCACACCTCCTCCACGTGTTTGGGAAAAGTTGGTTCGCTGCCGGGCACAGACTTTGCCATGTGAAAAATCTGCTTGAATAGCTCTGGAAAAATCTTTTCTGGTAGAATGAGTCTCCGAGATTAGCTTTTCCCCCAACAGCCAGGAACATAAGCATATACCCTCAGCTGCCTTCTGCTCAGAAGGCCAGCCCTGCAGAAGAAAAGTGCCTCTTGGGTTAAGAAAAGCTTCAGCATTGACCCCATTGAGGCAGGCGGTGACCAGCTGGAGGGCAGGTGACCCCTAACCATACCAAGCACGGGGCTGCCCTGAAGCAGACACTGGAAATGTTGGCAAACCACCCCAAACCCTAATTCTGTTCCAAAGGCTTACGTGCCTTAACCCACACTGCCTTCCTTGCTTTGACTCAGGAAGTCACCCTAGAGAACATCAACCTACCCTTGGGGAGATCCAGAGTTTCCAAAATATCTTAAGACACAAAGGGCTTCTGAAAGATTTTTGTTGACTTAAAAACAGACACAAACATTTTACTGAACTATGTATTTCTACACAAACAACTCTGTTACAACAAAATCAGGTAAAATCCACAAAGGTAGACAAGTCTTTAAAGGAAAATATTTTTTCCCTTAAGTATAAAAAGATAATTTGCCAAATAACGTCATATGGAAACACATAAAGCAAGAACTGTTAGAAACACAAGAGAAATAGACAGAAATACAACAGTAGTCTGAACACACTTTCCTTAGTCTTTAAACAAATCAGGTAAGCAAAAATTAAAGGTCCATAAGATTATAATTAATAAGGTCAAATTAATACATACAGATTTAATTTTGTTCCCTTCCAAGAATATATCTTCTTTTCCAGTTTCCTGGGAATATTGATTAAAATTAACAAGTTATTAAGTCCCAAGAAAACATCAATAAAGTCAAAAATGCAGAAATTGTACAGGCCATACCCTCTTTGACAACACTTGTAACAAATGTTAATAACAACAACAAAAAGTATCAAATTATCTAGAAATTTAAAAGTTAATTTCAAATAACTCAAGTAAAAAAAAAGTCAAATATGAAATTACAAGTTATTTATAACTTAGAACACCATAGCTAAAAATTTAACAGAAATGGATAAAGAAATATTCAGAAGAAAAGTCATGTAGCCTTATGAGTACTAGTAACTATATCTACTATTAAACAGGAAAGAGTTAAAATGGCATCCAACTTGAGAAGGTGAAAAAATAATAAAAAAGGAAGAAAATTAATAAGAACAAAAACAAACCAAAAAAAATCATAAAATGGTAAAACAGTAAATTAAGATTTAAAGTCCCAGAATAAAAAGGGAAAGCACAGACACAGAACGTTATGAATGAGAGAAGAAAATACGACAGCTCCAGGCTAGCAAATTTGAAAATCTTAACAGAATCATTACTTAGGAAGTTTAAGTTGCCAAAAACTTACAGAAAAGGAAGAAAGCTTAAAGAGACTAATGAGCATGGAAAAACATTGAAAAAATTGTCAAAGAATTATTTCCTAAAAAGGCACTAGACTTAGACAGATTTATACATGTTATAAAAACTTAAGGAGCAAAAAATTCTAAATATTATTTAAACTGTTCAAGGGCATAGAAAAAAAGAGATAGAGCTTCCCAAGTTCTTTTTTTTTTTTTTAAAGAAGTTAACACAAACCCAACACCAATACCTGATAAAGACATCAGAAAAAAAAATTACATAACTATCCACCTAAAATTTTGAAAAATTCCAAAATAATAAGAGCAAACCAAATCCAGAGTAATTTTCTTATTTTAAACCTCTTACTATTATTATACAAGTAATATGAGAGCCATGTAGAAAAATCAGAAAATACAGATAAGAACAAAAAATAAAAGTCTACCATAAACCAACCCATCATAAATAACCACTGTTAACATTGAGTGGAGACATATATTGAAAGAATAATATACCATGACTAAATCAGATTTTTCTAGAAATGCAGACAGGGTCTGACATTAGCAAATCTATTTAAATGATTCATATTAAGTTATGATAAAGAAAAACCGGGCTTCCCTGGTGGCGCAGTGGTTGAGAGTCCGCCTGCCGATGCAGGGGACACGGGTTCGTGCCCCAATCCGGGAAGATCCCACAGGCCCGCGTACCGCAAAAAAAAAAAAAGAAAAACCATTTGATCATCTTGACAGATGTGAAAAAAAAGGCATTTAATAAAATTCCAACAACCATTACTGATAAAACTTTCAGCAAACTAGAAAGAGGAGGGCATAACTTTAATATATAAATTCAAATATTAAGAATATCTCACACTAAGTGTCAAATTTGTACTTTTGGAGGAACACTAGAGGTATTCTCACCAAGTAAAAAATATATATAAAGAAGAATGTACAATACCGGCACAATTTATATAGGTGTTATTTACCATTGTTCAAAAAGTGCTGGTCAGTGTGATAAGGAAGTGAAATAAGATTATTAAAAATATGGAGGTAAAGTTATCATCACTACTCAGAACTATTAACTACATGAAAAAGCCAAAAGAATTAACAATAACAACAACAAAACTATTAAAACAAAAGGAAATTCAGTAATTGGCTAGCTACAAAATAAACAAATAACCAATTGCCAAGTTAAACAAACTAGTAAACAACCAGAGAACTCTCTATGCAGAGTTAAGAATGAGGTAGATTGATATGGTACCAACAGGAAGATGTCCAAGATCTATTGCCAAGTGAAAAATACAAGCAGCAGAAGGGTTCTATCATATGGTCAAAATGATACAACATACTTTAGGAAAAGAAGATTTGAGGACTATGTGTCAACTGTTGACTGTTTATCTTGGGGGCAGAGGGATTTTAATTATGGGGGACTTTCCGTTTCCATATTATGTTTTTTCATAATGCTTCCATTTACACAGCTTTTGTTTAATATTTTAAATTTTTAAAAATCAATGGATTTAATTTCCATTAAAAAAAAAGTAGTCATGTACCTTTATACTAACAATAAGCAGTTGGAAAATATAATGGACAAAAGAGCTCATTTACCATAGTAACCACAACTACAAAAAATTACCTGTACTAGAAAAAATATACTGAGGAACATAATACTTTATAAATTTACTGAAATGAAAGGTTAAATATTATGAAGATGTTAATTGTCTCTATAGTTACCTATAAATTTTACACAATCCAATTTCCAATTCTTCTAAATGCTACAAAATGATCCAGAATTTCTTTTGGAACTGTCAATATACAAAAAGTACTAGGACATTTTTGAAGACGTTTAATTAATGGCGACATTTAGTCTAAACCTGAGATGATCAAGCTATGTGGTACCAGTGCCAGAATGTACACAATAGAAAGTTCAGAAGTACGCTTAAAGAAATATAAGGATTGAGGGCTTCCCTGGTGGCGCAGTGGTTAAGAATCCTCCTGCCAATGCAGGGGACACGGGTTCAAGCCCTGGCCTGGGAAGATCCCACATGCCACAGAGCAACTAAGCCCGTGTGCCACAACTACTGAGCTTGTGCTCTAGAGCCCGCAAGCCACAACTACTGAAGCCCGTGGGCCTAGAGCCCGTGCTCCACAACAAGAGAAGCCACTGCAATGAGAAGCCCGTGCACCGCAAGGAAGAGTAGCCCCTGCTCGCCGCAACTAGAGAAAGCCTGCGTGCAGCAATGCAGCCAAAAATAAATAAAATAAATAATTTTTAAAAAAAAGAAAGAAAAGAAAATGCTTTCTAAAGAAAAAAAAAAAAGGAGGGGCTTCCCTGGTGGCGCAGTGGTTGAGAGTCCGCCTGATGCAGGGGACACGGGTTCGTGCCCTGGTCTGGGAAGATCCCACATGCCGTGAAGCGGCTGGGCCCATGAGCCATGGCCACTGAGCCTGCGTGTCCGGAGCCTGTGCTCTGCAATGGGAGAGGCCACAACAGTGAGAGGCCCGCGTACCGCAAAAAAAAAAAAAAAAAAAAAAAAAAAGAAATATAAGGATTGGATATATAGTGGAAATGGGATTTTGTATCAGTGATGTTGGGGTAATTTAAAAAATAAATTCCACACGGATCATAGATTTAATTGCTTAAACAAAACAATAAAAGTACAAGAATAAAATACTGGTGAAAATTCATAAAACCTTGGAATCAGAATTGCAAAGATCTTCAAAAGCATGACAGCAAAGGCAGCAACCATAAAGGAAAAGATAGATTTGACTAAAAAAAATTTTTTTTCAATCTATGCCATATATTGAGCTTTTTTAAAAATAAATTTATTTATTTAATTTATTTATTTCTGGCTGTGTTGGGTCTTCGTTGCTGTGTGCGGGCTTTCTCTAGTTGCAGTGAGCAGGGGTTACTCTTCCTTGTGGTGTGTAGGCTTCTCATTGTGGTGGCTTCTCTTGTTGTGGAGCACGGGCTCTAGGTGTGCGGGCTTCAGTAGTTGTGGCACACAGGCTCAGTAGTTGTGGCGCACAGGCTTAGCTGCTCCGCAGCATGTGGGATCTTCCCAGACCAGGGCTCGAACCTGTGTCCCCTGCATTGGCAGGCGGATTCTTAACCACTGCATCACCAGGGAAGCCCCAAATACATGCAACTTTTAAAAAATAATATTTATAGGGAAAAAAAAAACTTCTTAGAAATCAATGAGACACACAAACACCTTGTGAGAAAATTGGCCAGAGAAGACGAATAGGTCAATGACAAAAGAATATAGTCTAATAAATATGTTGGTTAGGAGGGCCACACTGTCATCAAAAGAATGCATATCAAAACTAGCCCCCCAGTCCCCATGGGAACACCAGTGTGAAAGAGGGGAATCGGACATTCTCACACATTGCTGGTGAGAGCATAATTTGGTATCATCTTTCTGGAAGGCAATTTGAGGCAAGATATATTAAAAGTCCCCAACATGTGTGCACCTTTTTGTTAGTCAGGATATGTTATGCTGCCGTAACAAAATAACCCTGACATCCCAATAGTGTAACACTTAAGGTTTATTCTCTCTTCACAGTACAAATCCACACAAGTGGGGAGGGGGGTGTCATGACGGGAGAAGGGGAGCTCTCCACACAGTCACTCAGGGACCCAGGCTGACAAAGGCTCCAGCTGACACAGGCTCCAGCCCTGGGACATCACCACCTGTGGGGCAAGGCAACAGAAAGACTGGAGACCTGCCTGGGGGCATGTCACAGTCTCAGCCTGGACGTTGCACATGTCACTTCTGCTCACACTTTATTGGCCAGCATTAGCACCAGGACCCTGAGTGACTATAGGGGCTGGTAAGTGGCATCTCCTGTGTGCCCAGGAGGGAGAGGAGGAGACGGAGCAGTGCTTGTAGCACCCATTACACTTTTGAGCCAGCAAGTCCAATCTTAGCAAGTTATCCTAAGTAAATATTCTGAAAAGTTCATGAAGGTGTTAGAAGAAAGGATTTCCATCATATCCTTGAGTACAACAGTATAAAACTGGAAACAAGTACCCAAGGTACAACCTACATAGATGTTAAAAATGATGCTGTTACATATTTACTGACATAGAAATATATTTACAATATAGTGTTAAAAGGGAAAAAAGCAAGTTATAAAACAGTATATGTATAATATGATTGTATCTCATGAAAAAAGTAATAAAACAGCTATAGATGCATAGAAAAGAAGTCTGAAAAGATATATACCAAAATGTTAACAGTGGTTATAATCAGATGGTGTAATAACAGGTGATTTTTTTCATTTCTTCTTAGAAAAGTATATATTATTTATGTACCAAAAAGGCATTTGAAAAGGGAAAAGAAACAAAAAAACAGTATTCTTGGGAGAGTCCCTTTATCCACCTCATGCTAATCGTTAAATTCTTACATTTGAGGCAAGAAGTGCCTAATTGTCTGTCACACCATAAGACATTGCTACAACAATTTATTTAAAGTCAGGATTTTATATTAAAAGTGGTCCATAGGGTAAGAACAGTGACACATTCCCCACAGCTGCATATCATTGAACCTGTCAGTCATCCGCCAAAATGTCCCACAGTCTGGACTCCACCGTGGTTTCTCTGGGCTCCTGGCAGGTGCACCCGGGGTCTGTGTGGCCTGGGGGTGGGGGCACTCTTCACAAGGCTCTGCATTCGTCAAAGAGAGTAGGGCACTGTACAATTCCGCTCAAAACAAAAGACCCACAAGCTCTTCTCAAAGATGGATTCCAGAACATATAACATCACCGCCAGGATTATTAAAGACTCCTCTTAGCTATACATATATTTTTTAATTGAAAACCCTTCCTTGTCGTTTCTCCTGCTTCCCCCTGCTGCTTCCTCCCCCAATACACACACACACACACACACACACACACACACACTCACATACACACACACACTCCAAAAGTTCACTAGACCATATCATCTGGCTGCCAAATTCTTACCATAATCACCTTCTTCCTGGCTGGTGTTTAAAGAGGAACTGGAAAAACCCATATTCTTGAGATAGGTGTATGAAAAAGACACGTAAAACAACACACATTTCTATACAGGATTCTCTCTCCATGCCGTCACCCCCACCATCCCAAGAATATATATTTATTTGGGGGAAACTATGTATGCAGAAATTGGAATTCTTTTAAACCATGCATGTCATTTAAGAATATATATGGATGTTGATTTGCAGGCTTCTAGTTTAAATCACCAGTGCTTCAAAATCCAGTGATCTTTCGAGTGAATGAAAGAACCCATAGCTTTTAGATGGACACATGGCACAAAGAGCCACTTTCAGCAATGAGCAGAATGCAGCGGCTGGCTCTGTCTTAAAGGGCAACCTCTGTCAAGCGCCTCTGCTAAGTCCCATCCCGGCTGCCTGCCTTCTAAGGGCACACCTGGCCACACCTGATGTCCCTGGCACTCCCTGTGGTTGGCTTTGGCTCTCACCCAAAGTTGCCCCCCATTTCTATTGAAAAGCAGTCTTGCCTATAGAAAAGGAGTCCTTTTACAACAGGCCGATCGTGACGCCTCTGAGTAGCACTATATCCCACACCCTTTATTTGATGTTTTACGTCAAATGTAGTAAATACTGGCCAGGCGTTAGCCAACCACCGTCCAGGCTGTGCCCGTGGGCCGCCCAAGTCTAGAGATGTCCATGATGAGACTGCAGGATGGAGACCAACTACCCACTGTGGACATTCCTCCCGGGGCCCATCAGGTGCCACTCAACCTGCTCTAACCACTGGCTGGTCTGCTCCCTCCCCAGTGCTGGCTCCTGTCTGGGAAGGGGCTGGGCAGTGATGGGCAATCCCCCCACACCCCACCTGCCCCGCCATCACTCTGTTTACTGCTCTGCCATTTTGGGGCCTCCTGCTTGTTTTGAACAAACTGCTTTGCCTCCACGAAAGCCATCAACGAAGAACTCAAAATGTGTCTCATCGCTCTGGCCTCTCAAAGCACCAACATCATTTTAACCAACAATCTCTTGGAAAGATCCCTACAAAAGCAGAATCATTCAAAAGTGGAACTTACTGCTGTAATGAATGTAAATGTAATTCTGATCCATTCATTTATAAGTTGTCATTTGCTGTGGACATATATTAAAACAGTGTAACTGCAATGTGCTCTTATCAGGACACAAGAGAGTTTTTTTTTCTTGGCACCCAAAGGTCACTAAAGGGAGAAGAGAGCATGACTCGTAGAAAGACACTGGACCAAGGTTCAGGAGACCCAGATGCAGCCCGCGCTGCTGCTCACTAGCTGGGTGACTCAGGGTGAGTCACCTGTCTCTGCTTCCTCTGCAAAATGGGGAATGATCTCTGCCCCGTTCTCTCACCCAGTTGAGGTCTAAAGTGACGGCATGCAGGGGAGCGTGGAAGGGAGGGAGTGTACAAGTTCTGGGTCTCATGTGGACGCTGGCTCTCTTTCAAGGCCTGACCACACTGTCCCAGCCTGTCACTCAGGTGGCTTTCTATTCCCGAGGCACTAGGAAGACTTTATCTCCCCTTGCCGCTCTCAACTGTATCACGCATCCAGTGGGTCTTTACTTGGAATGAAAATTATTTTTAAGGATCATTATGGTTAAAGGATTCCAAATTTTCCGTTGCTTTTTTTAGGCCCCAGGTTTCACAGATGCAGAGGAAAAAAAAAAAGCTAATTGAGGTTCAGGCAGCCAGTCTTGGAGATGTCAAATCAGGAGACATCACTTGGAAACAAAGACGCAGTCCTAGCTCTAAATCCTCCAGCAGCACGACGGGGCTGGGGTGTTTGTGAGGCAAGGGTTATGCCCTGCCTGCACTTGGCTTCAGATCACGCCAAACAAAGGGCATCAGTGCTGAGACTGGAGCTGGACGTCCTAACAAACGAGGGCTTGGCTCAAGGGAAACTGGGATGAATTTAGCGGGTCATTCTCCTTATGTCCCGAGGCTGTTAGACGGGGCTAGCCTCTCGACAGACTGTCTAGGTTGGCCCCAAGTCTTTTTTTTTTTGAAGAAAGTAAATGAAGAAACCTTAAGACCTTTAGAGAAAAGCAGAAGGAACTGAAAGTCCAGGGCTTTTGTAAAGGTGTGCTTTCCCTGCTGAGCCCAACTTAGCTTCTCCTTTAGAGGAGCCCCTACTGCTCTTAGCTCCTGGGCTGCATGGTGTAAAGCTGGCTGGGGCCACACAGTGTGGGGCTCTCAGCTCCTCACCTACTGCCTACAAGGGCTCACCAAAGTCTCCACGGTTGGTGAGCGTGGCGTCATGGGTCTCAACTGTACAGGGACACAGCAGCCCACCGTGGTAATGGCTCTACTGCTGCCACTAGTTCTCCAGTCACTGCCCGGAATGTGCAAGTAGCTTTGACAACTCTGTCCTCCGATGAATACGTCACCTGAGCATGTCCAGTCAGTCAAGACAGCTCCTTCTGGAGGAATAAGCTGCCGCATAGACAGGGGTGGTGGGCATCAGAAGACCCAAGCTGAGGTTTCAGAATCCCAGTGTCTGCTGCTCCTGGGCAGGTGGACTGGCCTAGCCTGAGAAGAATCCTCTTGAGCCCACTGCTGGGCCACAAAGCCAACTCACGGCCAGCCCAGCTCTCTGATCTCCAGGTCAGTAGAGCTGCTACCACTGTCCTGAGAGCCATCTGGAGCTCCAGGGACAGGGCAGGGCCAGCAGCGCCCAGTCACAAATCAGCAGGAGGGCTGACCACGCTTTCCATTTCCATCTGCCACCAGCCCAGTGAACTCCACCCCAGCTGCCCCACTCAGCCTGCGGGTCTCCCCTACATGTCCTGGTGCTTTCCCCATCCTAAATAAGACCTCCCTGCTCAGGGAGATGGTCTCAGCTACACGAAAGAGAGCAGCAGGACTTGTAAAGTCACCCTGGGGCCCGGGGCCACATCCGTGTGTACCCTACCCACCTCCTCAGGCTATTTTATTGTTTATCTGAACAATTCAGCAGGGAGCAATTCTAATGTGTGAGAAAATCCTTCTAGAGGGGGAAGTTCTCTTAGTGGTTCTCAAAGCAGGTAAGGGGGCAGCAAAGCCTCCCCCTCCTTCAAAGGGATTTAGAAATGCCGACGGCCAGGGATTCAGACCATCTTGCCATGCATGGGGCAAATGAAATGTCCACTGGCCCCACTGAGAAACTCAGTAAGAGAGAAGAGGTCCATGGCTCTGGTCCCTTCCTTAGCAGGAACAGGGGGAGGCAGACCTGGGCAGAACTGCTCTAAGGCCAAGGCTCAGCCACTTTGAGCCCACTCCTTCCCTCACGGGCCTGTGTGATTTCTTTTTCAATTGTCTAAACCCAACAGAGGATCCCACCCTAGATCCCAAGCCCTGGGCAGCCCTTATACCAGGGACAGTCAGTGGTCCTAGAATCCCTAGGCCACCGGCCACACTCCTGGAAAGGAAGGGTGATCTCAGTGTCAGAGGCCCCCAGGGGCAGAGCACCATGGATGGGCTGCTGGGAGGGGGGGACCTCAGACCAGCTCCTGCTGCTTCCACCGCCACCCTCCTGGCCCCAGGGCCACCTGAGCCAACCCACGAGTCTGTCTACAAAGTCACATACATGCCTGATAATGACCCAGTGCACCAGGACGGTGGACTGTCCAACAGGGGCTTGATGGGGGATGTGATGAAAACACTAAATTCTGTTTATACGTTTAAATGAACAAATATTTATTAAGCACCTACTTTGTGCCAGGCACTGTGCTAGGCACCCTCGCTGCATGCTGTCCCCACAGCACAGTAACCTGCTCAGAAATTAAAACCAAGAAAAGGAACATTGTCGCAACCCTACAAACTGGGGGCGGGTAGAAGTGGGCGGAGTGGATGCAGGCGATTCCCCTGCCAGAAAACGCCTCCACCAGAAATGTGTTTTCTCTCTTGGGACAAGTCTCTACTAAGTGGTTTCTTTAAAGCATCTCTGTATATACTGAGAGGGAAAACTGCTATCACCACGCCCCACGCATTGGTGCCTGGTGAACATTCGAATACTCTGAACGCTACTCAAAAAAAAGGAGTTGGAAAGGGTATTCATACTTGAATTAGAAAAATACTTTTCCAGTTCATATGGTTGCAACAGCCCTTAAGAAAGTTATAAACATCCCTGCACCTGACTGCGTAAATGTTAAGGTAGGACCTAGTTCTGGATTCCTGAGTCAGAATCGTCCAGTTGTCCATGACCTCGCAAGGCCAGAGAAGCAAGGGAGGTTTCTATTCTGGAGAGGAGAGAGTGGACGGCACCCCTGGTTTGGAAACGTGACAAACTGCGCCTGCATTTACAGAAGCCACGCGAACGGGAGGACGTCCTAGTGCTACTCTGTGTCCACACACCCTGGGGACTCACGCGCAGCCCTAGTTGTCGGCGCCCAGCTTGGAGAGGCCCCGGCGGAAGTTGTGCAGGTCATCGATCTTCCCGTCCAGCACCTCCAAGAAGCTCTTCAGCTCCTACCTTCAGGTGGCGCTGGCGGTACTTGCTCTCCTCCATGTCCGTCTTCAGGGAGCGCACTTTGTCTTCCAGGTTTCTGATTGTCTCTCTCTGCCGCCTGAAGCAAAGCGAGAGAGAAAGAAGGGTCTGGGGACAGAGCGGGAGGAGCCCCGCTGAGACCTGAGACAGCCAGGCTGTCCGTCCCCCTCGGGCGGGCTGCCTCCCTGGAGGTGTTAAGGTGTCCTGCCCCCACCCCCCTGGCATCAGGTGTGTGCCCCTCCTTCCTGCTGTTCTCTGGCAGAGGTACCAACAGCCAGCATCTCGCCTTAATACGATGCCCCCACAGAGAACACAGAACTCAGCATCCTGCCCAAGGGAGCCTGGTGCTAAGTGATGCTTTCACAAAGTGCCCAGCAGAGGAAGCCTGAAATCCCAGCACATGGGGTTTTTCAGCCCCAAGCCCACGGTGGTCAGCAGAGGCCCCCCTTTGGGTTCCATTCTGGGAGAGAGTGAGAAATAGCACAAATGGAAGAGTGACTTGTTTCTTGCCGGTTCACTGAGAAGGCGAGGTCTCCTTGGCCCCAGGCCAGCCTCTGGCCGTCAGCGAGGGAGGGACTGGCCATGCCAGACGCAGGGACAGTAGGTCTGTGCTCTGTCCGTCCCGTGGTGTTGCCATGGAGATGTTGAAGCTCCCGATGGCGGGACTGCTGTGAGTCCAAATAAGAGCTTTCATCTTACGGGCATAAAATGAGAATTTCTGAATGGGTGTACAAGAACCGGGTTACTAATACCAAGGTTGTATATCTGAAACAAAGAGCTCTCGAAGTGAGGAGAACCTCGGAGGTGAAGGAGGATCTGAAAATTCTCCTTCAGATAATGCAGCAGGTGGATCAGAAATCTGAAGCCAGCGGGGGGGGGGGTGCAGGGGGGGGCTGTCCAAGGTCATGTCCAAGGTCACTGGCTGGGGAGGTACAAATTAGCCCCTGGGTCTTAGGCTCTCAGCCCTCCTTTCCGTCCCCTGCTTCGCACCCTTCTGTGGTTCTGTAGGGACTTCTGTGGCAGGAAACAGGTCACCTACACTATGGTTATGCATAGGCCACCTTCGTATAAGTGGAGAAAACAGAAGACAAAACACTGCTGAGTCTGCACCCGGGAGGAAAGCTGGCATCTGGCGTGTAGTTACGCTGGCTTTCTAGGAATACAAAGTCTCCCTTCTTTACAAGCCAGGCGTGAAAGGGAGAGGCCTCAGGAGAAATGGTAACACCAGTGGATGCCTTCTCATCTGAGCCCAGGTGGACGTGCTCCCCGCCCTTACCTCTAACTTCTCAGAGACGTATTCACACTCCGACATGAGCTGAGGTATGATTTCACTTTGTTTTCGGAGGTCCGTCAACTCCTACAGGAGACAGAAATTGGAAAAAGAATGTGAAAGCAAGTCAGATAAAATGTATTCTTGAAAACCCCCAACTCGTGCATACAATAATGGAAGCAGCTTTCGGAACCTGTGTTGTCTGCGTAAATAATAACGGCGATGATGTTATAACTTAACACACGAGGTAATTCTAAAGGCTGAGTATGTTTCCATGAATGAATGCATGAAGGCTGAACACCACCATGAAAGAGAAGGTATGATTCCTGTTTCGGAGATGGGGAAAACCGAGGCTGAGAGAGGACTGTAACTTGCCCATGGTCTCCACCCTCTGTATACAGTAAGTCCCTACATATGAACTTCAAGCTGCGAACCTTTCAAAGATGCAAATGTGCGTTCACATGTCCAGTCATGTGAGTCAGTCCACGTGTCTGGCGTACATCGTCACGTGGCGAGGCATCCTCTACAGTGGCTGTGCGTTTGTGTACTTCACTGTACAGCGCTGTAGAGAGCACAGTCCTACAGTATCTTTATTTCATGCCCAGGATGTCCGGAAGCAAGCGTAGAAGCAGCAGTGATGTAGCTGGTACTACTGTACTTTTCAAAGTACTGTACTGCAAGGTTAAAAATGTTTCCTTTGGTTTTTGTGTGTGTTTTTTATGTATTATTTGTGTGAAAAGTATGATAAACCTATTACGGTACAGTAGGACACAGCCGGTTGTGTTAGTTGCACACCTAGGCTGACTCTGTTGGACTTACGCACAAACGGGACTTAGGCAAGTGCACTCTTGGAGTCGAACTCGTTCGTGGGTAGGGGACTTGCTGTACTTAGCGGTCCTGTCCCCCAGAAAATAAACGACTCTGTGACAGGGGGTTCTTGCTGCATTAAGTTGACAGCAGAACACAACTTCTGATAAAAGACCACCTATGAAAGTTTCCGAGTGCTTTTGCTCATGTTCAGCTCTCTCTCGGACCTGAGCGACTGATTATAGAATAAGTACAACAAGGAGGCTGCAGAGGGTAATGGTCAGGCCCTTTGCTCTGGACTATCTGTGCCCTGGTGTAGCTTTTGGCTCTGTCTCTGTGCTGAGATCCGGGCAGCTGCCAGGGCCGGTCACATGCCCCACAGCTGCCTGCCGTGTCCTTGGGTGGAGATCACCCGCCAAGGCCCAGGGGACGCCAAGCAGCACCGCTCGGAGCCCCACGACCCACCGTCTCCTTTTCTCGGAGTTCCAACTCCAGCTCCTCAATTCTTCTCTTCAACTGGGTATTCTTCTCCTTCTCTCTGTTTATCTCGCTGCACTGCTCTTCCAGCTCGTCAATCTTTAATGAATATCACATGTTAAAGCAGGGATGCCAGTTTACTGTAGTCATTAAACAAAAGATCACCACAGCTCTTTTAAAGTAAACCATAAATTAACCCACTTATAAATTTTTCCTTGTGGCTACAGACAAACTCCACGGGGCTCCCCCCTGGGCTGTTTGCTCCTGCGGGCACAGGATGCCCTCATTTAACACCAACAAAGCCACAGAAGTCACAAAACCTGGCTTCAGTATGCTCTGGGCCTCTGGTTTTCTCTCACAGTCACAGGACGGTAGCTTTAGGTTTGCTTTAAGGATCTGTCACAAGTCGGGGCCAGACATCCCATGAATCTATCTGCTTCTTCGCAGAATGACTGTCACATCATTTTAATCATGTCCTGAATGATTCTGTTGCTCTTCAAGGGGTTAAGCAAGCAGGGTAGAGAACCGAGCAACTCTGTGGGACAGTGGCTACCAACTGGGACTCAATGACATTTCAAACGTTTTAAATCAAGATGACCTTTCCCCACTGATGCACGCAGAAGGGACCTAGCCCGTGGGCCTCTTCCTGGAGAGATGACAAGTGCAGGCTGAGGTACATCCAAGCCTGACACCTCTGACACTGGGCATTTCCCAGGGGCCAAAGCATGGGTGCAGAGTGGACGGCAGGGGTGTAACCAGCAAGTAACACAAGAGCACCATGTTGATGGGGTTCCCCACAAGCAGGCAGCGGCAGTCCTCAGGGTGCAGGGCACTAGGGGGTCAACATGAGGACAATTCTTAGAGGTGACCTGCACCAGCCCTCAGGATCTGAACCTCCAGCCACAGGAGCTGCCGGAGATCCCACCAACGTCCACATCCCGCCCTGGGAATCAAGTTCCCAGTGCTTCCCGCCCAGGGAAGCTGACGCTCCGCACGGGGAGTAGGTTCCACTGCACGCATTTCCTCCACGCCCCCCCACCCCACCCCCCGCACGGCTCTTTGGTTCTTACACTCAGACGCAAAGTGAGAAACTCAGCTCTGCCCTTGGAAAAGGAAACAAAGGGCGATCAATCCCTCTGCCAGCCTCAGAAGGGAAGGTGCAGAGTCAGCACTTGGCCTGCGCCCCTCACCATCAGCACTTTATGAAAAAACGACACGAGGCAGTTTCACATGCCACCTGCTCCGAAGTAAGACGTGAAGTAGGGGAGTGGTTCCCAGGGGCTCCACTCAGAACGGGTGGGCGGGTTATACACGGGGGCAAGGGGAGCGAGTACCAATCTCAATGCGACCCGTACCCTGAAATCCTGCATTTACGGAGCAGACTGTGTTCACCGACTGTGGGATAAAAATGCTGACCAGCAAAACAGCACAGCAACCCCAGGACCTCACCTAGGAACCCGAAAACAACCGCATCAACTCAGCCCAACTCCAGAGCATGAGCGACTAATGACAGGGAAGGGCGGGGGTGAATTCTGAAAAAAACTGCAAAGCCCCCATGTCAGGGTAGGAGGGTAGAGGGCACACGAGGCCCGTCCGCATGGGCCCACCTCACGCATCAAGGGCCGTATTCCTTTCCTTGCTGCCTATCTCACATTTTAGAAAGAGCAGTTTGCAGGGAAGCAGGGTTTCTGAGCAATCATGCCTCACCATCTCCTGAATCTATTTTCTTCACTCACCCTCTGGATCCCTTTTCTCTACCGAAGATCACGGAACCACAGAAAATGCCAGAGGGAGGCCACCCACGAAAGGCCAACCCACAGCTCGCATCAGAGGGTGATCTTTGCGGGAGACAAAGCTGCAATCTCCCATTGATTTCTCTTCTCCTTTGCGATTGCAATTTTAAAACTTGGTTCAGGAAAGGTAATCAGTCAGTTCTGTACGTAGTAGCGTTCCCACTAAGGCAGGCAGGGAGGCGGAGGGGAGGACAAAGGGAGAAGCAGCGGGTCTTCCTCCTGCCCCTGGGACATGGGACCGAGGGCCAAGTGGGAGGCAGTGGGGAGAGGAAGGTCACGGCCACCCCGGCCCTCCCCACCTTGTTCCGGAGCCGTTCATTCTCGTCGTGGCAGAGGGAGAACTGCCTCTTCCACTGCTCCACGCTGGCCGCCGAGTCCTGTAGTGCCGTGGTCAGCCGGGCGTTGCTCTCCCGCAGGGTCTGCAGCTCGATCTCCCATTTCTTCACGTTGGCGGCGCTGCAGGACGGGGGCCAGGCGGTGACCGGGAGGGTGGGCACCGTCCACCCGGCTGCCCTGCGGAGGGGGCACCCGGCCACCCCCTCAGCCCATGCCTCGGGGCCACACCCTCTCCCGCCGGTGGCCTGGCAGCGAGAACCACGTGCTGAGAGGGCCTGGCACCTCCCTTTAGTGGGAACACGCTGCCTTGTTGGGTGATTTTCTCAAGGCATCACTTTAGAAGAGAACAGAATTCTCAGAGAAGGAAGAGATGTAACTTAGAATGAACTCAGCCATAAAAAGGAATGAAACCATGCCATTTGCAGCAACATGGATGCAACGAGAGATTATCCTACTAAGTGAAGTAAGTCAGACAGAGACAAATGCCATATGATATCACTCGTACGTGGAGTCTAAAATATGACACAAATGAACTTATCTACGAAGCAAAAACAGGCTCATAAACATAAGAGAACAGGCTTGTGGCTGCCAAGGGGGAAGGGGTTGAGGGAGAGATGGATTGGGAGTTTGGGGTTAGTAGATGCAACCTATTATATACAGAATGGATAAACAACAAGGTCCTATTGTATAGCACATGGAACTATATTCAACGTCCTGGGATAAACCATAATGGAAAAGAATATAAAAAAGAATTATATATATATATATATATATATGTGTGTGTGTGTGCATAACTGAGTCACTTTGCTGTACAGCAGAAATTAACGCAACATTGTGAATCAACTCTACTTCAATTAAAAAAAAAAAAGAAACTAAGAATGAAGCCACAGACTGTGGTAGAGACCCCTCCCCCATCTGCTCCCTACTGACCCCTGGCCGCAGGACTGTTCCTTCCTGAAATGAGCCTCAGGGATGTAGGTTCTGAAGTGCTGGGGTGGACCCCGGGCCCTCTGACACGCTCATGAAAGCTGCGGACACTTTCAACAAGCTCCTGACACCCCCTCTCTGGAGCCCAACAACCCCAGGTTTAAACAAACAGCCTGGGTCCAGATTTGAGAGCTGAGGACTTGAGGACAGAGGAGACAGGGGCTGGGAGTCCCCTGAGGGCAGAACTGGGGTTCCAACCACAGGATGTGTGAGGGAGCCCTGGCCGACCCTAGGTCACCTCAGGTCCGAGGGACGCCTCTGCGTTATCACCAATCCACATGATAATCCTCTGTGATCAGTGAAGTTTGAAAAAACAAACTGGAATCAGGTTGCCCTCAGTTGCCGGTCCCATTCAACGCTTCTTTTGTTTCCTGTTTTGGAGACCAGTGTTCACTGCGGCACTATTTACAATAGCCAGGACATGGAAGCAACCTACATGTCCATCAACAGAGGAATGGATAAGGACGTGGTACATACAGACAATGGAATATTAGCCATTAAAAGGAACAAAACTGGATCATTTGTAGAGACGAGGATGGACCTTAAGACTGTCATACAGAGTGAAATAAGTCAGAACGAGAAAAACAAATATCACATAATATCGCTTATATGTGGAATCTAGAAAAATGGTAGAGATGAACTTATTTGCAAAGCAGAAATAGAGACACAGACGTAGAGAACAAACGTATGGTTATCAAGGGGGTGAGGGTGGCGGGGTGGGATGAATTGGGAGGTTGGGACTGACACATATACACTACTATGTATAAAATAGATAACTAATGAAAACCTGCTGTATAGCCCAGGGAACACTACTCAATGCTGTATGGTGACCTAAATGGGAAGGAAATCTAAAAAAGAAGAGATATATGTATAGTTGATTCACTGTGCTGTACAGCAGAAACTAACACAACATTGTAAAGCAACTAAACTCCAATAAAAATTAATTAACAAAAAAAAAAACCACCTCAGACTTAGGCACTCTAAAAAAAAAAAAAAGAAAGTTTTTGGCTTCTAATCAATACTGCCTGGCTGAGGAGAGCTGTGTCTCTAAAGGCTTCTTTTTTTTTTTAATTTTTAAAAAAGTAAATACAACTGTATTTTAATAACCTGCATTATCTTTCATCCACCTCAAGGTCCTAGAACTGTGATTGGAAAATATATACTTTTGGTTTCAAACCACAGACTGAAAACATAGCAAAATATTGTTATGTGATTAATTTCAGAGTTAATGATTGAGCTGATTTCGGGAAATGGCTTCACACCCATTCCTGTAATTCACTCGTCCATTCAACTGGGATTTAAAAACATTTATTTTTAGGGGTGGAATGTTTTCATCCAGGCAGCCCACTGTGACTCAACCAAAAATAGTCTTCATGATCACCTGATGAGTAAAAGAGGCTGGTCACAGTTTTGTCCTTTGAAGTATCTGACAAAACCCAGGGTCCAAAGAAGGTGGCTGAATCTAAGGGTCCTATGTTCTTTCTGAAATTCCTTAATTCCTGTCAGATCACAGGAATTAAGCTCCACGCACACTGGTCAGGCTGGCTGGGTTGCAGAGGTGGGTGCCTCTGGGAAGATTTACCAGCCATGTGACCTTGGGCAAGGGCTCACTGTACCACCTGGGACTCAGTTTCCTTACCTGTAAAATGGGGGAATTAATATGATAGAGTTCTTAAACGGGGCAGGTCTGAGGAAAGCAGCTTCTCAGCCACAGAGAGGCTGGGGGAAGCCGGCCGAGTCCCCTGCCAGGTGAGCAGAATGACTCCCAAAGACAGCAGTTCTGAAGGTGCTCATGGGGCCAGCCTTACACCGTGAGACCCAGCCTAGCCTTTGGGAAACAGGCCACATTCTCAAGATATGAAAACACAAGCACAGGGCTTCCCTGGTGGCACAGTGGTTGAGAGTCTGCCTGCAGCTGCAGGGGACACGGGTTCGTGCCCCGGTCCAGGAAGATCCCACATGCAGCGGAGCGGCTGGGCCCGTGAGCCATGGCCACTGAGCCTGCACGTCCGGAGCCTGTACTCCGCAACGGGAGAGGCCACAACAGTGAGAGGCCCGCGTACCGCAAAAAACAAACAAAAAACAAGGAAAACACAAGCACAGCTAGTATTGTCATTAAAAGTTAAAATCTTGTTGATATCGTCATGGAGGTTGTGTTAAAGTTGTAGATCAATTTAAGGGAAATTGATACTTTTTAAAATATTGAGGCTTCCTACCACTTCCCAATAGACTTTTTCTATTTGTTGAATTATTCACGTATGGCCCTCAAAATCATTTGAGTTTTCTTCACAAAGATCCTGTACATTTCTTAAGTTTATTCCCATGTATTTTATGGTTCTAGTTCATATTGTAAAGGAAATCTCTTCTTCAAATATATAGTCTACGTGATGTTTGTTTGTATATAGAAAAGCTACTAATTTTTGTGAGATTTTATTTTATTTTCAAGATAGTTTCTTAGGTTTTAATATGTTTTTCAGTGTTATCATATATGAATAAATGATAAATTTGGCTACTCAAAAACCAAAACAGGGACTTCCCTGGTTGTCCAGTGGTTAAGACTCCATACTCCCAATGTAGGGGGCATGGGTTTGACCCCTGGTTGGGGAACTAAGATTCCCTCATGCCGCATGGCACAGGCCACCCCCTCAAAAAAAATGAAACGTAAGCACTGGGACAGGGACTTCCCTGGTGGTCCAGTGGTTAGGACTCCATGCTTCCATTGCAGGGGACCTGGGTTCCATCCTTGGCTGGGGAATTAAGATCTCACAAGTCTTGTGGCATGGCAAAAAAAAAAAAAAAGCACAGGGACACCTCTCTCTTTCTCACACACACACATAGATGCTGATGTGCACAGAGAACAACCATGAAGGCAGCTGGTCTTCCTTTGGCCAGGAGTCAAGACCGGATGCTCTGAGCAGGACCCAGTCTCCTTTCCCAACTTCCTGAAACCCTGCCCAGTGGGAAAGGCTGCAGGGAAGTGCTGACCTGGGAGACAACAGCACCTGGATTTGAACATGCTCACCTCTGTGTCAGAGCGATCTTCAGCTTGTTGTTCTCAGACTTGAGGTGTGTGTTGGCAGGACCCGCAGAAGATGCCTTTTCATCGTCCGTTCCGTTGATGCTGGATGCCTGAGTGGAAGATGGGGTTTCACACCCAGATTCCTGGCCAGACTGAATCACTTGCACACCTTATCGCTTGTCCTCACAGCGGAAGCAAATCAGGCATGATGAGGAACTGTGTGGTTATGAGTGTGGGAGAACCAACGCATCCAACCAGAATGCAGCAAAGACTAACAAGTCCACAGACTAATAACAAGACTATCCGTGGAGACTCCACTTGGAGTCCAGACAGTCTGTGCATTTTACCCACAAGACAGCATACCGGGCCGTTATGCAGAACCTTTTCACTCAAACTTTACAGGTAAACCTAACAAGCCCGGATACCTGATCTCCTTAAATAACACAGGACAGAAGCCACAGATGGAAAGAGGGGGAGAGTTTTAGGGACTTCCCTGGCGGTCCAGTGGTTAAGACGCCGTGCTTCCAATGCAGGGGGAGCAGGTTCAATCCCTTGTTGGGGAACAAAGACCCCACATGCTGCAGGGCATGGCCAAAAGAAAAAAAAAGAAAAAGAAAGGGGGGAGGAGGGTTTTATAATAAGAAACAGTGAATGAGTTAAGAGAAAAAGTATAAGAAGCTGAGATGACTTAAAAATCCCGGGGCTACAGAGAGATGAACACACTCATTTGAAAAAAAAAAACAAACAAACAGGAACCAGATATGGGTGTCTGCGACTATTTAGCAATGTGATGAATATTCTGAAATGTTTGCTGTAATAAACCATACTACATGGAGGTGAAACCTCATCTGGTCTTGGATAAGATCTTAGAAAGATTTTATTTCGTCCAAGAAGAATAAGGGCAAAGGAAAGACAAGAAGGGAATGACGTATGACTAAATTTCTACATCGCAAAAAAGTGCCATAAACGATATCAGAATGTAAGCAACAATGTGGGGGAAATATTTTCAATGCATACTAAAAACAAAAATGCTAATACTATTCCTATACTAAAAAACCCCTAGAGTCCTCAACTTTTAGAGTGACGCGCTGAAATATTTATGGATGAAATGATGTCTGGCACTGGCTTTAAAACAAAGACGGAGGGAGAGGGGGGGTGTAGATGAAACCATTGGTCATAAAGTCCTAATTGTTAAAGCTGACCTATGGGTCCATGGGGGTTCATTTACCCAGTTCTGCCTAGTTTTGTATATATTCAAAACTAACCATGTTAAAAAATAAAGTTCTTGGAAATGAACACAAAAAAATGGAAAGGATATGCAATTGACATTTACAGAAGAAGAAATACATAGAATTAATAAACAAAAAAATTTAATCTCACTAGTAAAGAAATACAAAATTTAAAAAGCCAATAAAGTACATTTTTCTTCTGTCAAATCAACAAAGCTTTGTTGGGGAGGGAACGGGAGGGGAAAATGCTCTCATTCACTGCTGGTGGGAGTCACAATTGTACATTTCTGTAGGGATGTTTGCAGTGTGTGTCAAAAGCTCTCAAAACGTCCTACCGGGCTTCCCTGGTGGCGCAGTGGTTGACAGTCCGCCTGCCGAAGCAGGGGACACGGGTTCGTGCCCCGGTCCGGGAAGATCCCACATGCCGTGGAGTGGCTAGGCCCGTGAGCCATGGCCACTGATCTTGTGCGTCTGGAGCCTGTGCTCCGCAACGGGAGAGGCCACAACAGTGAGAGGCCCGTGTACCGCAAAAAAAAAAAAAAAACAACGTCCTACCCCTTGCTGGGAAAACTGGACAGCCACATGTAAAAGAATGAAATTAGAACACTCCCTAACACCATACACAAAAATAAACTCCAAATGGATTAAAGACCTAACTGTAAGACCAGACACTATAATACTCTTAGAGGAAAACATAGGAAGAACACTCTGTGACATAAATCACAGCAAGATCTTTTTTGATCCACCTCCTACAGTAATGGAAATAAAACAAAAATAAACAAATGGGACCTAATGAAACTTAAAAGCTTTGCAAAGCAAAGGAAACTACAAAACAAGACAAAAAGACAACCCTCAGAATGGGAGAAGATATTTGAAAACGAATCAATGGACAAAGGATTAATCTCCAAAATATATAACAGCTCAGGCAGCTCAATATTAAAAAAACAAACAACCCAATCAAAAAATGGGCAGAAGACCTAAATAGACATTTCTCCAAAGAAGACATACAGATGGCCAAGAAGCACATGAAAAGCTGCTCAACATCACTAATTATTAGAAAAATGCAAATCAAAACTACAATGAGGTATCACCTCACACCAGTTAGAATGGGCATCATCAGAAAATCTACAAACAACAAATGTTTGGAGAGGGTGTGGAGAAAAGGAACCCTCTCTGCACTGTTGGTGGGAATGTAAATTGATACAGCCACTAGGGAGAACAGTATGGAGGTTCCCTAAAAAACTAAAAATAGAACTACCATATGACCCAGCAATCCCACTACTGGGCATATACCTGGAGAAAACCATAATTCAAAAAGACACATGCAACCCAGTGTTTACTGCAGCACTATTTACAGTAGCCAGGTCATGGAAGCAACCTAAATGCCCATCAGCAGATGAATGGATAAAGAAGATGGGGTACATGTATACAATGGAATATTACTCAGCCATAAAAAGGAACGAAATTGGGTCATTTGTAGAGACGTGGATGGATCTAGAGACTGTCATACATAGTGAAGTAAGTCAGAAAGAGAAAAACAAATACTGTATATTAACACATATATATGGAACCTAGAACAACGGTACAGATGAACAGTTTTCAGGGCAGAAATAGACACACAGATGTGGAGAACAAACGTATGGACACCAATGGGGGAAAGTGGCGGGGGTGGTGGTGGTGGGATGAATTGGGAGATTGGGATTGACATGTATACACTAATATGTATAGAATGGATAACTAATAAGAACCTGCTGTATAAAAAATAAATAAAATAAAATCCAAAAAAAAAAAAATTGTTGACCAGAAAAAAAAAAAGTCCTACCCTTAACCTAATACTTCCACTTCAAGAATTTATGCTGCAGAAACCATCAAATGCACAAAAGGTGTGCAAGAATGCTTAGCATGGTGTTATTTATATTAATGAAAAATTAGAAACAACACCGATGTCCCAAATTATAGGAGGTTAATGGAATAAGTTGTGATACAAACACTGGAATACTATCTAGCCATTAAAATAGTTTTGAAAAGGGATATTTGAAAACACAAGGAAAGGATCATAACAAATAAGTTTTTTAAAAAAAGATCAAAAAGACAAAACACAAAATAACACAAAAATATACTGGAAAGCTATATTAGGAAAAAACACACAAAAACATTAACAAAATATCTTTGGTAACTCTTATTGTATAATAATCTTAGCATTCCAAAAAAAAAAAACACAGAGAAAGTCCTTAGACTATGGACCATTTCAAGTGCCCAATTTTACAGATCCTCAGCGATTACTCAGTACAATAATTAGTATACTAAATTAACAGTATCATTTAGATGTCATTAAAGATGATTTACAAAGATTCGGGAAAGTTCCTGCCCACTTGAAGTCTAATACACATTCATTTCCATAAATCCCTAGGGGCATCTTTTATAGGATTCAGCTTCAGCTAGTGCTGACGGCCAAGTCTAGGGTGTTGATCTTGACTGCTCAGGAATGCCCACGCCTCCTGTTTCTCTTTCCACAAGCTGTCCCGACATCCATCCATAGCTGGTCTGGCCCTGGCCATTCTCCACCCCACAGCCTCCTCTCCGATCTTCCTGCCCTCAGCTCCTCCCTGACTTCCTCACCACCCGCATGCAACCTTCATGCAATTCCTGATCAGTAGCCATAAACATCTCCAATGTCTTCCCATTATCCAACAATAAATAATTAAGTAAGAATGATCCACCCATGAAGAATTTCAGGTCCTCCACAGTACCTCCAAGCGCATCTCTGTTCCTCCCACGGTGCACCTCACCCCTAGGCAGGGAGACCCCTGGCTGCCTTGCATTTACATCATGCTTACCCCTAATCCCAGACCCCAGCTCCTACGTCTCGTCAGGTCTCCCTTTCCCTGTCTCTCTACACATAACCATGTCACTAGGTCAAGGTTTCCACCTACCACTACATACCCCAATCTAGACGTCAGGAAGGCAGGTATTTTTATTTCAGGTTAAAATAGGTCCCTTTTAGTCAATTATCACACTTTTAAGTAGACAGATAACTCAGTTCCTGGCAAAGCCACATTTACGTTGGCTAAACCAGAGCTGTTGGAATACACCTCCCACCTGACTTTGTTATAATAGGGAGGACAGACGAGGACTCTCTGGCATCGATCAAGTTTCTCTGTCATGGGCACAGGTACCTGCATTTGTCCATGAGCATCCTTCATGCAGACCTCACCTCCCAACACAGAAAGAAAACACTTCACCTTGGCTTTTTTTTTTTTTTTTTTTTGTGGTACACGGGCCTCTCACTGTTGTGGCCTCTCCCGTTGCAGAGCACAGGCTCCGGACGCGCAGGCTCAGAGGCCATGGCTCACGGGCCTAGCCGCTCCGCGGCATGTGGGATCTTCCCGGACCGGGACATGAACCCGCATCTCCCGCATTGGCAGGCGGACTCTCAACCACTGCGCTACCAGGGAAGCCCATTGGCATTGGTTTTTAAACCGTGACCAGAGGACATCCCAGACCAGGGACATGCATTAACTCTAATCTCATCAAACGTTTTCCATCCAAAATATATCACCACATCCTGAAAAATTCAAGAGTCTCTTACATGTCACATTCATCTCACTGTGAGCAGGCTAATAGTTGAAAAAGTTTTCAAAATGCCCTACTGCGAAAATTTCCTATTTCTTGTCAAAAGTGACAAGGAACAGAGTCTCAATCGCTGATTATAGTCATTCATTTTACGGACAAATTACTTACTTGGGAATGATTGCTCGAGGTCTCGATTTTCTCCTGAGATTTGTCTCTGGCTAGTCTGGCAGCTTCTTTCACCTCCTGGAACTTCTCTGCAAACTGAACATGAAGAAGAATTACTAGGGATTTCCTTAACCTTACACATGGCTGATATTCAGAACCTACCTTTATTATTTTGCATTCCTTTTAAGCCAATAAATCCTGTATAAATCCAGAAGAAGGATTTTATTTGAGATTTAAAAGAAATGAATATAATGAATGCTTTTTCCAAAAAAAACCACTATTGGCCAAGGTCAGATCTGAACGAATTTCTAAGATACTGAAGCTAGATTTGATGGCGAAATATTAAAAACACATACCTCTGGCTAACAGCACCTAATACAAATGCAACAAAAGAAATTTAGCTATAGTGCAAAAGGAATCCACGAAAAACTTCATAATCCCTATTGAAAAATCCAAGAACTCTTACAAGTCAATGTCATGAAAAACAAAAACACCCAAAAAGTTGAGAAGGAACAGTCCTAGATTTTTTTTTTTTTTTTGCGGTACGCGGGCCTCTCACTGTTGTGGCCTCTCCCGTTGCGGAGCACAGGCTCCGGACGCGCAGGCTCAGCGGCCATGGCTCATGGGCCCAGCCACTCCGCGGCACGTGGGATCCTCCCAGACCAGGGCACAAACCCGTGTCCCCTGCATCGGCAGGTGGACTCTCAACCACTGCACCACCAGGGAAGCCCAGTCCTAGATTTTAAAGGCCTAAGATATAAAACGGCAAAATGCAACGTGTAGCCTAGGACTGAGTCCTCTTTTGAACAGACCAAGTAGAAGACTTCTGGGCAAAAAGGAGGGAAATGTGAGCATGGACTGGATAAGATGACACCAAGGAGTTACTTTATTTATTTATCTATTTATCTATCTATTTATTTATTTATTTATGGCTGCTTTGGGTTTTCGTTGCTGCGCACGGGCTTTCTCTAGCTGAGGCGAGCAGGGGCTACTCTTCGTTGCAGTGCACCGGCTTCTCATTGCAATGGCTTCTCTTGCTGTGGAGCACGGGCTCTAGGCGCATGGGCTTCAGTAGTTGTGGCGCATAGGCTCAGTAGTTGTGGCTTGCGGGCCCTAGAGTACGCAGGCTTCAGTAGTTACAGCGCGCAGGCTCGGTAGTTGTGGCTCGCGGGCTCTAGAGCTCAGTGGCTGTGGCGCACGGGCTTCATTGCTCCGTGGCATGTGGGAGCTTCCCGGACCAGGACTCCAACCCGTGTCCCCCACATTGGCAGGTGGATTCTTAACCACTGCGCCACCAGGGAAGTCCAGGAGTTATTATTAATTTTGTTAAAAGTGCTGATGATGTTTTGGTTGTTGGGGAATGTGATTCTTTAGAGATCAACACTGAAGTATTTAGGTGTGAAATGTCTCGATGTCTGTAATTTACTTTAAAGTACTTCAGCAGCAATAAAAACAGATGAAGCAATGTGGCACAGTGTTCACTGTTAAATCTACGTGATGCGCATATGGGTGCCCACTACACTATGCTCTCTGCTTTCAAAAATGTTTTAATATTTTCTTAAAAGAAAAAAATTCTTAAAATCCCAGGGCAATCATATCAATCACTGCTTTATAGTCACTGACAAGGCAACTGATTTTAATCAGCCAATACGTTGTTTGAACAGAGAACATTCTATGATAGCTAATGCTGACATCACACAGCAAGAGAGAGCCAAATGTTGCTGAGAAACGAAAAACAGCTGGCCAAGTGGCAAGCCCACCAACAATTCTGTGGCTTTTGCTGAGAACTCTATTTCTGAGCACAGGCCGCCCTCTGAGTGCTTCACAAAGCCAACAACAATGGTCTGCTTTGGGAAACCTTGCCGGGTGATAGCCGTTGGTCAACCAAGCACCCAGTAGAGGCAGAGAAGGTCAGTGTGGCAACACTGGCCTGTGTTGCCCCCACAGGCCTGTAAATAAAGCCATAGCTACAGGGCTTCATTTAACCAACCTAGAGCTGTCAGAGAAAAATCACATTACCTGTTGCTTAAAAGACGTGAGGTCTAGCAAGGATGGACAAAGCACCCGCCTTCCTTTTAGGGGCCCCGTAAGTAAAAACATCATGTCATGAACTCCTTGACGGCAGGGTCCACGCTTTTCCTCTTTGCACCCTCCCCTGACACCTGGCAGAGAGCAGGCACAAATAAGTTTGTTCAGTGAATGAATGAGCTCTGGGTTCCAGATTTGCACACCTACGCCCACTTGAAAAAAAATCATGTCAAAGTACAGGCCAAACCTAAGGACCTAAGAAGGTACTGTGGTAAGTGTCTTGGGAGTATTCTGCCCCATCTTTCTGCTTCCTAAGCTTAACTGATTGGATCAACCTAGGAACTAGATAGAGCATCACTTGGAATATGAACATTATCCCGGAAGAGATTTTGTGCAGGCACTATAAAGGCCTTTCAATCTTATTAAGACATTAAAAGATGCAACTATTAAAAGGTATGATCTTAAATGTTTTTGTGCCCCACTATCAACTAAAAGTCAAACGTGATTTGAAGAAAACGGTAATGCATGTGGTTCTCAGTAGACACACCTGCTAATGGAGTCCCCCCATGCTGTGCTTAGGAAGGTGAGGCTGGCTGTCTCCCACAAGCCTCTCAATTCACCAGGCTCCCAAACCAAAAGTCATTGTTCTTTACAGCCTGTCCTTGTGCCTGTCAGGGTCTCTTTCTCTCAGGGTCTTATTCGAAGTTGCTTGTAAACTAGATTGGACATGTCATCAGCCAGGGTCATGCTTATTCAGTCAACAAACATGGTCTGAGCACCATTCACACCTTCAGCAAACAAAAATTTTCACCATGAGCTGGGCCATGCCCTAGGTTAGGTGCTGCGGTGTGAACACTGTGTATGTATCAGATAGAGGGCGAGACTTGGGTAGCAGAGATAGTGGCAAAGAAGTCAGCAAATAAAGCCCTGCCGGGCTTTGATAGAACAAGTTGCCTCTGGATGGAGCTTGGGGGCCTCCATTCTGTCTGTCTCCTCCTACCTGACCCTGAACATCTGGGATGACCCTCGGCGCAACTCTTGGAGACTCAGCCCAGAGCACAAACCTTCAGTTCCAATGGGCCCTTCTCTCTTTGTCACCTGGCACCCATCATGGTGGCCCCTCCAGGTGTCCCACAGTTTTGTCTTGGGGTGGGCTACTTAGTACCCTCTTCCCCTAGACCCTCAGCATAGGCACATTTACAAGGTAAGGAGTTTAATGGCTTCTTAACAGACATTCTCTTGTTTGCTCCTCTCCATCCTCTGTAGGACAGGAATTTCTTTTTTTTCTTAATATTTTATTTATTTGGTTGTGCCGGGTCCTTAGTTGTGGCAGGCGGGCTCCTTAGTTGTGGCATGCTCACTCTTAGTTGTGGCATGCATGTGGGATCTAGTTCCCTGACCAGGGATCGACACTGCATTGGGATGTGCGGAGTCTTAACCACTGTGCCACCAGGGAAGTCCCTAGGATGGGAATTCTTATGTATAGTTTCCTGAAAAGAAAATGGAGTCTTAGAGAGGTTAAAATTTGCCCATGGTCACATGGCTAGTAAATAATAAACCTGAACTTGAGCCCAGATCTGATTTCCACACAATCATCCACACATCCAGTTACTTTCGTGTGTTTATAAGAATGCCAAGAGTCTTGTCCACAGCCGTTGCTAAACACTTATTGATTGGATTTTCCATTTGCAAAGAGATGCCCTTACCTTAAAATAGAATTGTACTCACTTCCTCTTTAAAAGAAAATTCTAAAAGCTTTAACGCCATGGGAACCTTTAAGGCAAAGACAAGGCCTGAGGATTAGAATAGCAGATACAGAATGAGGGGCCCAGGTGACAAGTTCTGATTTTACAGCTCTCCTCAGCTTCACTATTTAGCTGTTCTTTTTCTCAGTTACAGAAGAGGGGCAAGGAACAACTGTCACACATACATCAAAACACACATCCTGATAGGACCTCAAGGTGACAGTGCTACTACACAGGCAGACCTCACTTTATCACATTTCACAGATACCGTGTTTTTTACAAATTGAAGGCTGGTGGCAACCCTGCATCAAGCAAGTCTATCGGTACCATTTTTCCAACAGTATTTGCTCACTTCATGTCTCTGTGTCACTAATTCTCACAATGTTTCAAACTTTCATGGTGACCTGCCATCAGTGATCTTTGCTGTTACTAAAATTCAGTGACGCCTCAGATAATGGTTAGCAATTATTAGCCACAACGTATTTTTTAAATGTAGGTATATACATTGTTATTTTAGACATAATGCTAGCGCACACTTAACGGACTACAGTATAGTGTAAACATAACTTTTACATGCACTGCGAAGCCAAAAAATTTGTGTGACTTGCTTTATTGCAGGATTTGCTTTATTGCGGTGGTCTGGAACCAAATTCACAATATCTCCAAGGCACGCCTGTGAACAGTAACAGCCTAGAACATCTCAAAAAAGGGGAGAAAAGGACATGTATTCTCGACTCCTAGGGATGAGATAAGACACTCGGTTAGAATGTACAGTCTTACTGTGTACTCACAGCTACCCTGAGGTCCTCTTACTACTGTCAGTATACAAATGGGGCACAGATGGGTTTCGAAACTGGCCAAGTTCACACTGGGACTGAACACAGGCCATCTGAAGCCAGTGCTGGACACTCCAGGGCCCTATGATTTATCTGCTTAACTGCTACCTTAGCTAAGATGCCCAACTCTGACACATGCCTTTCAAATGCGGGCAAATGAACTGCTCTGTACCTTGGTTTCTTTATACATGAAATGTGGGTACTAATACACGGATCACTGGAGGATGAGAGATGGGGGCTTTGCTGGGTGTATGATAGGGGTTCAACAGAGAGAGAAGCACAGCTTCTCTGGCCTTGATTGGACTTAATACCACGAACTTTAGTAAAAGAATGCCACAAAAGGGTGAATTCATTCAGTCAAAAGTATTAACTAGTTATCTCTGTGTGCTAGGGACTGTGCTGGGTACACTGAAATACCCAAGAAAGACTTGGTTCCTGTCCTCAAAGGAATTCTGAGTCTGTAGGGGATTTCGTTTTATATTCAAATGGGTGAGAATCAAAAGAATTTTTATCAGAAAATAAGCTTAAAATGTAATGAAGTAGGATAAGCTCTACCAGATACATTTTACGTAAATAAATAATCATTTAAAAAGAGGTGGCATTATGGGAATAGGCCCTACCATTTATATAAAAAATAGCTATGACAAAGGAGGAATCATAAATTAATGGAGAAAATTATTCAAAAATATGACTGAAGGCCTTCCCTGGCGGCGCAGTGGTTGAGAGTCTGCCTGCCGATGCAGGGGACGTGGGGGTTCGTGCCCCGGTCCGGGAAGATCCCACGTGCCGCGGAGCGGCTGGGCCCGTGAGCCATGGCCGCTGAGCCTGCGCGTCCGGAGCCTGTGCTCCGCAACGGGAGAGGCCACAACATTGAGAGGCCCGCGTACCGCCAAAAAAAAAAAAAAAAAGCAAAAATATGACTGAGATAATTTTGGTAAACTGAGGGGAAATGAATTTAAATCCTTAGGTGAACCAGTAGCGTGACAAATCAACGATGGGTTAAAGGGGTAAGTTTTTTTTTTTAAATCTGGATGCAAGCAGAGTTGAACATTCATCAGACTTCTGCTTGAGGGGTGAGAGGGTAATTTTCTAAACTTGTAAGAAACAAAAGAAAATCACAAAAGTGACAGACTTGACTGCCTAACAATTCAAAGCTTTCGCATATAAAAAGAAAAAAAAAAAAAAAACTAAATCAGAAGGGAAACAACAGCGTGGGGGAAATATCTATAGCTAGGCCAGTACAACAGAAAAAGGGCCATTATCTTTAGTATAGAAAGAGTTTGTACAAATTGAAAAGGAAAATATGAAAACCCCGAGAGATAAATGGCAAAATTCAGGAATAAAAAATACAACAAGTAGGGCTTCTCTGGTGGCGCAGTGGTTGGGAGTCCGCCTGCCGATGCAGGGGACACGGGTTCGTGCCCCAGTCCGGGAAGATCCCACATGCCGCGGAGCGGCTGGGCCCGTGAGCCATGGCCGCTGAGCCTGTGCGTCTGTAGCCTGTGCTCCACAATGGGAGAGGCCACAACAGTGAGAGGCCCGCGTACCGCAAAAAAAAAAAAAAAAAAATACAACAAGTAAACAGTTTATAGAGAAGATCGTTCAGCCTTGCTGGAAATGCAAAGCAAAATACTGAGGCACCATTCTTTGCCTGCTGAATTAGCAAACGCTAAAAACAATTATAATATCCTGTGCTGGCAAAGGTATTCCTGGCAGCATTGTGACTGGTACAGCCCCACCGAGAAGCAATTTGGAAATATGTATCGTAAGTGAGAAAAAAATGTTCCTACCCACTGACCTA
This sequence comes from Phocoena sinus, assembly GCF_008692025.1. NCBI lineage: Eukaryota > Metazoa > Chordata > Mammalia > Artiodactyla > Phocoenidae > Phocoena > Phocoena sinus. Next base: position 36,097,672 of record NC_045764.1, on the reverse strand, counting down.
GTGAGATCACTTTTGGGAAACTATTCTTCAAAATAATTGGGACTATGAAAAAAAAAAAAGGCCTTAAATATAAAGATGTTAACCTTAGCATTAACTATAATCATGAAAAACTGGAAGCAATCCAGGGCGCCCTGGGAGAAGGATGGGAGGTTTCCACTCACAGCCTCCAACTGTTGGAATGAAAGCAGTCTTCACTGAGCGAGGTGCCAAGATGACCGCCCTTTGGTGAAAAAGCCCCTCTCTCCAAGTCTTAAGCTTTCTCATATTTCCCCCCTTATTATAAAAAAAGCACACATGCTTGTACATTTAGTAAGTATAATTTAGGAAAAAATATCTTTTTAAAACCTAGAGTCCCATCACCCAGAGATAGGCATTAACCATATAAATTTTTGATTTTTTTCCTATCTGTAGACATGCATCCACTACACATATTCGTTAAAAAATAGAATACTGTACATCTGCTTTTCAAGCTACTTTTGATATTAACGATATGACAATACTTCCATGCATTTATATGATCGCCTATTACATTACCTGAATTGCTGCACATATCACCCTGAAGGATATACTGGAGTTTATTTAATTAATTTCCTACGGCTGGACACTTAGGCTGGTGTTTTTGTCTTTCTGTTTTTGCTATTATAAGTGATGCTGCAAGGAAAATTCTTGTAGCTAATTCTCTGGACGCAGTTACAATTACTTCCTTAGAACAGATTCCTGTAAATAAAACTCATGGATCAAAGGACATTCAAACCACAAATGTTTCTTAATATAGGCCAAATTCTCATGTCTTTTCTTATTAGGATCATTTTCTATAGTTTTTAAATGTGTGGTAATAATTTTGTAATCAAAATCATCATCATCATATATTATGATAGAAAATGAAAGACTATTGTTTTATGTCATTTGTGGCTTTTTTGGCCTGGGTCTTTGAAGACCCTAGGGCAGACGCTACCTATTTGCTTATTCAAAATCCATTTCTTCTTTTCCCTTAGCTTAACAGAATCTCAATTTGTCTAGAGCAGGACATTTCCCAGGTGGTAGAGAATGAGAACTGATCTAAGCTGACCATGGTAAGACATTTGTCTGCCTCTATTTTTTTTTCCCTAAAGATGGGTGTGGGAGGGTGGCCTAGGGACCCAAGACTGATAACAGTATCCCCAAAAGAAATCTGCCAAGGGAGTTTACAGGGAGGGTTGTGGTACCACCCTCCTGCCATGAATGCAGACGTGATGGATAGAGCTTAAGAAGCCATTTTATCATCATGAGGAAAAGGATAGTCAAAGAAACAAAACACACAGAGCCCTACACCCGATATCACGGAGCCACTGTACTAATGCTGGCAACTGCCTGCCTTAAGACTTGTCTTTTGTATGAAAAGCATAAGCCCTCTTTGTTACTTGCAGCCAAAAACGTTCTAACTAGAACATATCAAAAGAATGTTCAATATCCCCCACTGAAAGAAAAATTAGCCTTTTAAATCACAAAGGTAGGAGATAGAGCAATGCTCTCACAACTACACTGAGTTAATGAAGTGAGCGTAAGGACACAAATTTGAATTTGAAATGACATAACTGAAAAGGGTCAAAAGCAAACGCCACATATGGGCCAGGGTTTAGACGGACCAATCACAGAGCACTAGCAAGTCCACCCTGGATCACTCCGCTTCGCGGCAGAATGTGTTTCCTTCTGCCTGCAATGAGTGAGATGGACACAAACATCTCAAGGTCATATGCCAGAAACCATCTAAACTTTAACAACTGGATCATTCTTACACTTGGTTCTCCTTCCTTTGATCTCTTCAGAAGCCCTTCCTTTTGTCAGAACACGTAAGTCCCTTTTCAACATTCTTCAGTAGGCTGAGGCGTTATGCCCTCTTCAGCGGGTGGACAGACTCCCAGCTTACCTCCGGGAAAATGTAGCTCCTGTCATTTTGGAAAGCCTATATAAAGAGCAGAAAGTGTCCCTGTAATACTTTCTGGATTTTGGTGTGAAGTGGTCCTTATAAAGGGAGCAGTAAAGACAAAGGTATCTATTTTCCTCCTGGGGGGTAAAAAGAGAAGTGTGTATAAAGTGTTCTTAAATGAAAACATCCACACTGGTGTCCCTTTTTCTAGCCTAGTTATAGTGTTTGATTACCAACTCCCCTTTCAGGTCTGTGGGTGGCTGCTCTGTGAAGTCGAGAATATTCAGCCACAGCTGTCCTCTCAGCAACACACCTCGGGAACCCGTGAGGCCCAAGTTCCTCTGTGCTAATTGCCACTTGTCGAAGAGTGCCAGCCTCACATCATGGTAATTTATCAGTGTGTGGTTAATAGTTCCCTTCAAAGGGAAGGGGACAAGTTGATTTGAAACATTCTGAACAAAGGAGACATCTGAGGGCTTCTTTGGTACGGCTTTGTGACAATGGCAGGTCACAGTCACAAAGCGGGACTCCAATGCCGCTGGAGGAGACCGGGTAACTCGGGAAGACAGGGCACTCCCCTTTAATGATAGGACACCTTCTTCTGTCTGGGAAAAATTAGAAGTGGCCACACCTGGAAGCAGGCGCAGCCCAAGGTCTCTTCAGTTCTCAGGGGCACAAAGAATGGGACTTTAACAACTTGTTCTCATTTTTGTTCTGAGTTCTCCCTCCTTTCAACTCTTTTCATTGATACGCTACCCCTTATCCTTCCTAGCTACTCTGAGTCCTCCAAAGATTGAAGAAATTGTTCCAGGCAACTGAGAGTAACCCTCAAACCATCCTAGGCTTCCGTGAAGAACTCCAGCCCTGGGTGGGATCAGGGGCCGTGGAGCCAAGGTGGGCCTAGCCAGGACACCTTCGCTGACAGAAGCCCCCCATCTGACCCTGCCCAGCAGTCTGAGGCTTCCAGGCATATCAGTCTGGATAGGAGACACTTGGCAGGGGAGGCATTGCTCCCACCACCCCTCTTCTCCCCACCAGGCACTTCTTCAGAGGGAAAAGGCATGCAATCCCCAAGAACCACTTCAGACAGAGGTTCTGGTTAATTATTCTTGCAACAAATCACCATCATACTTGCTTCCACTTTATAGAAATTCACTCTGATCCTCACAGCACCTATTCCTCTTCCTCATTTCAGACAATGGCATCACATCATCCATCCATCCCCACCCCAGTCTTTGCCTCCCACATCAACTCACCGAGTGCCACCAGTTTAGCTCCTCAGTATTTCTTAAATCTCTCCAACTCTTACACAAGCCCTCATCATCTCTGATCTGGACTAACACAAGCGAATCTGTCTTGATGCCAGAAAATAATCCACCTAAAATGAAAATCTGATCATTTTTTTTCTTGGCTTAAAATCTTTCACAGGCCATAGGATAAAGTCCAGAAACTCTGGCATGACACAGAAGGCCTTCCAACAGCTGGCCTCTATCAGCCTTCCCCACCCCAACACCTGGGCAACCCTGTTAACAGTGAACCGTTTGCAGTTTCCCTCACACAGTGTCAGGATTTTGCCTGTACTCCTCCCGTTGTCTGGAGGATGATGGAAAAGGGAAATCCTCCCTGTGGCACGACGTGGAACATCTCATTGTCCGGTGTGCACAGGAGAGGTGACCTGGAGTTGGAGTCTACACTGAACCCTGGGGAAATGGTTAAGGGCCTAGCTGCATGGGAGGGATTGGGAAGAAATCAAGCTGGAGGGGTAGTGACAAAGAGATCTGGGAAATGGCTACAACAATGGGCCCAAATCGAACCAGAGCCTGGAGATATTCACGTTCCCCATGAATGCTTGCAATGGACTGAAAGTCTGTGTCTCCCTCAAATTCATATGTGGCAATCCTAACCCTCAGTGGGATGGACTAGGAGGTGGAGCCTTTGGGAGGTGACTGGGTCATAAGGATGGAGCCCTCATGGCTGGGAATAATGCCCTTATAAAAGAGACCGCAGGGCTTCCCTAGTGGCGCAGTGGTTGAGAGTCCACCTGCCGATGCAGGGGACATGGGTTCATGCCCCGGTCCGGGAAGATCCCACGTGCCGCGGAGCGGCTGGGCCCATGAGCCATGGCCGCTGAGCCTGCGCGTCCGGAGCCTGTGTTCCGCAACGGGAGAGGCCACAACAGTGAGAGGCCTGCGTACCGCAAAAAAAAAAAAAACAAAAAAAAAAAAAACTAAAAATAGAATTACCATATGACCCAGCAATCCACTACTGGGCATATACCCTGAGAAAACCATAATTCAAAAAGACACATGCACCCTAATGTTCACTGCAGCACTATTTACAATAGCCAGGACATGGAAGCAACCTAAATGCCCATCAACAGAGGAATGGATAAAGAAGATGTGGTACATATATACAATGCAACATTACTCAGCCATGAAAAGGAATGAAACTGGGTCATTTGTTGAGATGTGGATGGACCTAGAGACTGTCATACAGAGTGAAGTAAGAAAGAGAAAGACGAATATCATATATTAACGCATATATGTGGAATCTGGAAAAATGGCATAGATGATCTTATACCATTTTTATGCAAAGCAGAAACCGAGGCACAGACGTAGAGAACAAATGTATGGATACCAAGGCGGAAAGGGGGGGGGTGGGAGGAACTGAGAGATTGGGATTGACATATATACACTATTGATACTATGTATAAAATAGATAACTAATGAGGACCTACTGTATAGCACAGGGAACTCTACTCAATGCTCTGTGGTGACCTAAATGGGAAGGAAATCCAAAAAAGAGGGGATATATGTATATGTATAGCTGATTCACTTTGCTGTACAGTAGAAACTAACACAACATTGTAAGGCAACTATACTCCAATAAAAATTAATTATAAAAAAAAAAAGAACTGTGAGAGGCTGTTGTTTAAATACCCAGTCTATGGTATTTTGTTATAATAGCCTGAACAGACCAAGACAATGCTCTTCGGAAGCCTCCACCCTCCAGCAAAAAGAATCCTTAGAACTAGGGGCAGGAAGGCTGCTCTATGGGTACCCAGTCATTCTCTTCCCCAGGCAGCCTGGCCCTTGCTCAAAAGGCTTACGGACACACTGGCCTTGGTGCCGGGGAGAGACTGTGGCGTGGCCTTGACAATACCTACTCCTGTCATGGCCACCCTGACCTCTGGCCCCGTTGAGTATCAACTGCCAACAGCAGTGACCCACCCTGAGGCCCTGATTCTGCATCACACTTCTAAGTGACCAGCCAGCTCCCTGGTGGAAAGCTGATTACGCAGGGCCCTTCCTCCAGAGCACACAGTAATTTACCCTCACCAGGACAGACGTATACTACGAACTGTCATGCCTCCCGACCCCCCAACCCACAAACTTACTTAATGCCTTCTGTACCACACAGCACCACCTCCAACTGTAAGGCCAACTGGCCCGAGGCAGGGGAACACAATCAGATTCACAGGTTGCATCAGACCGAAATTCCCCGGACCACCCAGTTCCAGAAACTGCCCTGGAGACATTGCGGACCACCACCCAGTTCCAGGAACTGACCTGGGGACTTTGAACCCAGCCCAGCCTTCCCGCCTTTTGAGGGGCGGGACTAACGGTCCCCCAGGATACCCGAAAAGACCACCAAATAAGGAATACCCTGCGCCCTCCCAGATTCACCACACCCCTTTCCCTTCTTCCCCTATAAAGTCTTGCCCAACCCTCGCCCGGGTACGACTTCTCTGGCCCCTTTCTCTCGGACCAGTGAACCTCGCCCGGGAGCGCTCCCTCATAAAGCTCACTTGAAGCTTTCCTCTGTTTTGTGGTGCCGTTTGTTAAGATCCGACCTTACACCAACCAACCAACCAACTTCTCTGCAAATGAAATGAAGCAAGGTCTACTTGCCACAGGATTCTGGATCCTCCCACAAACCTTATCAGCAGAAGCAGCAGGCCTTCCAGAACTCCGCTGTGCTGCCCGCTAGAACACCACATCTTGCAGAGTTGTGGGGCGTGATGCTTCTCCTCAGAGCCGCAGTCCAGGGACTGAGGGATCAGGGATGGAGATGACATCTCCCATGTCTATACTCCGTGAGCTACCCTTAAGATTTCTGCTTCCTGCCCCATGTCGCTGAGCCCTGGCGATCTGGAGATTTTAGTACCCAGGAAAGGATGCTTCTAGGAGTGGGTGGCGTAAGAGAATGTGCGGCGTGCCACCAGGCCATTTTGGGTTTCTTGGGCTTCTAGGGAACAGCATACCCCACAACAGACTGTGGGGTACCCTTCCTTAGGGGGCTTGTTTGTGGCTGGGTCTGTGGGCTGGAGGCCTCCTTAGAAATGTGCATGTGTGTGTATGTGGTGTACAAACACACATGCACACACACTGGACAAATGAAAGGTGCACTTAGCAAGTTCCTGCCAGGGTGGCTGCCTGATTCATCTTAAACCCCCTGTGAAAATAGTCCTTAGTGTACACAGGGAACCCAAGCAACCAAGTCTGTACTAAGCAGCTCTGTCAATTCCCCAGGCGTCTGGAATTCTGTAAGGCCCTCTGGGGACGGGACCACAGCTCTGCATCCTTGGTGCCCAGCACGGTGTCGGCACAGCAGGAGCTCAATAAACACCTGCCCAGCAGTCAGTGGGACGGTCAAGGCAATGGCCTAGAACTCCTTTAGCCAAGATTCCCAAAGCCAGCCTGGCTCCAGCCCTTCCTGGATTTTCAACTCTCTCTTGGATTCCTTGAGACACTCTGATAGTCTTCCAGTAAGTTCTTGTGTCACATAAACTAGGCAGTCTTGCTTTTTGTTTTGTTTTTCTGGCTGCGTCGGGACACGAGGGATCTTAGTTCCCCGACCAGGGATTGAACCCGGGTCCCCTGCAGTGGAAGCACGGAATCCTAACCACTGGACCGCCAGGCAAGTCCCTAGTCAGTCTTGCTTTTAACCAGTACGTTTTCAATACCTACACAGGACTCTCCCCCATCCTAAAAGGAAGGCTATTCTCCTAAAACAAGCTTCTGGCCCCTTCAATCGGCCAGGTGAGGCCTCTCAGAGGTGGTCAGTTTGTTTCCTCGGTCCTTGGGCTTCTCCAAGTCTGTGGTCAGTCGTGCTCTGCTCCTTAACACCTTTTTAACTATCCACAGAGCGTGTCCCAGACCCCTTGGAAAGCAAAGCAAAGCTATAAACGCTCTCCCTAGAAAAAAAGCAACACACACACAAAACACTGTGTGACATTTTAAGGGTTGTGGGGACTCCAAGTTAAGAACTTATGATCCTATGACATATAAGAAATATGTATCTTGTCTTCCTCCACGGTTCCTGGCTCACAGCTCCTGAGCGCTAAGAGCAATGCGAGCATCTTTTGTCACAATATTTGGTCTCTTGTCCTCAGTTCTGAGTTCAGAGCCATAAAGGTGAAATGGGTATCTTATTATTCATAACAAGCCCCTTTCTGTCAAAACTGGCTTTATGTCAATGAGGTGACTTTTGCAAAGGACCTAAGGATGGGGGGCTGGTTTCCAGGGGAACCAATCATGAATAGAGGGGTGAAACTTTCAGTCCCTCTGGGGAGGGGAGAGGGCTGGAGGCTGAATCAATTACCAGTGGTCAGTGATGGAATCAATCATGCCTAATTAATAAAGCCTCCATAAAACCCTAAAAGGATGGGTTTGGAGAGCTTCCGGGTGGGTGAACATGTAGAGATTTGGGGAGAGTGGCAGACTTCAGCAGGGGCGTGGAAGCTCCGTCCTTTCCCCATACCTTGCCCTATGTCTCTTCCATCCAGCTGTTCCTGAGTTGTACCCCTTTATAATAAACTGGTAACCTAGTAAGTAAAATGTTTCTCTTTCTATAAGCAGCTCTAGCAAATTAATTGAACCTTAGGAGGGGGTCACTGGAACCTCTGATCTATAGCTGGTTATTCAGAAGCACAGGTGACACCCTGGGCTTACAACTGAAGTCTGAAGTTGGGGGGATCTTGCAGGACTGAGCCCTTCACCTGTGGGATTGGATGATTCCTCCAGGTAGGCAGTGTCAGAATCGAGTTGCATCGCAGGACACCCATCTGGGGTCTGAGAAGTGCTTGGTGCTTCGGGGTACCCCTCCCCCCCACCCACATGCATGTTGGAAATTGGGAGCAGAAACCTTTTAAAACTCTTACTGAGCGTGAGTCACCTTACTCCCCCTCTCTGAGGGCTCCAACCAGAGTCAGTGACACTGATGGCTGTCAGACACATCCTGGGTGCAGGAGCCGGGCGGACACCTGGGGAAGGAAGACTGGCAAGGCTGCGTCCTGGGGCTACACCTCAGGCTGTGAAGCAGCATTTTTAGAGATGTTTTCCTTCTCTAAACAACATCTCCATTTTCAAGGAAACTGATGTTTCTAAAAGGTCATCTGGTTTGGCAGCCCTGCAGCGCCAGAGGGGAGAAAACTGAAGGCCAGAGAGGAATCTGCTCAACCAGTAGTAGCAGCACCGGATCCCTCAGCAAGCAATTACCTACTGCATGAGAAGAGCATTGGACGCGGCACCCACGGCGCTGCGGGAAGGACCACATTACCTTTGTCAGCTGCTGCTCCGAGGAAAACCCCAAACCAAACACCGTGTTGGCTCTGCTGTCGGCCCACTGCCCAAATTTCTGCGATGTTTTGGTGAAAGTCATATTGGGTGTGATTGTGCTGTTTATGATCACCTGCAGCGAAACAGCCCAAAGAGTCGACATTTAAACACTGAATTAGACACCAAAGTAGCTCCTTAAAAACTCCTCTGTTGGCAAAGCTAGTAGGTAAAGCCTGCATCCCCACTGTTATATCTGGTCCTGAGTTCTTCCTCTCCTGGCACATCCCACGCTGAGTCATATACACACAACCATGATAACAGGCAATTGCAGAGACTTAAAAACAGACAGTCAGCCTAAAATAAGATCTCACAGGTTATCAGTGGGAGAAAGTCTCTCCTAGGTAGAGAACAGTTTCCAAAACTGCTACTTTTTTCCCCAAAGGTGTCGCACATCCGATTGCCCTTAACGGCCAGCCATGTCACACATCCTCTGAAGAACCACGCTGCTTACCTTTTTTAAGTGCCTGGAGCCCCCGGGGTCCAGCTCAAACCATTTAAAATTTCCATGAGCAATGGGGGCTTGCTGCTTCCCCACGGGAAAGAAAAGGTACACTCTAATTGGGATAATTTGTGGAGGGTTAATTTACAGACTAATCAGACAGGTGTGAGCTGGGTGTATGGACAGTGCAGGGACCTGGTGCTAGCTGCTGCCACCTCTCCTTGGCTTTAAAGGATGAAGGGGTGAAGAGGCTATGGGATGTGGAAGGAAAGAGTCATGGAGCACAGGCTCCCTTAACGAGAGAGGAGACCTTCTGTTGAGGGACACACCAGCACATGGTGACCTCACAAGAAAGGGAGCCAGTGGGACAAATGCCCTCGCCTCTGCCGTTCTGACTTCCCGCCACTGGACAAACCCAACCAGAAGCCAGAGGCCCCACAAGCCCACTGATGTCATCTGCGGGTCAGCCCCTCAGGGACCAGAGCAGGGTGAAGAAGAGCAGAGGATGAATGTGGAGGTAAAAGGATGATATCCAGCACACAGTACATTCATTCATTCAACAAACATTCACTGAACATTCACCATATACCTGGTATTCTGCTAACCAAAGACACAAAGAGGAAGGAGTCAAGATTCCTGGTCTTCAAGTTGCAGGTAGTCACGAAGAGGGTAGAGACATGTAAGTAATCACTAAACAATTGATCAGTGTTATAAAGTATCAATAACAAGCTCACTCGGCAGAAATCCTTGGCAGCCTGAATACTAAATTACTGAAGACTAAAAAAACTACTTATATCAGCTCTTAAGTCTTACAACAAGCCTATGAGGTATGACTACCACCTTCATTTCACAGGAGAAACTGAGTCGGCAAGTAGCAAAGCCTAGAGGTAAAACCCAGATTGTCTGACTCAAAGTCCTGTATTCTGAACTTCTGTATGACGTGCTTCTCCTGTTCTTGCCCCAGCTATGAAGTACTGATGCCTTCACCGCACTCCAGGTTGCTTTTCCTTCCTGTGCTAGTTCCTCTAATTCTCAAGACTGTGTGAGCTAAGAGACTTTTATCACATGTTTTTCAGATAACTGAATGCAACAGTTAGTAAAGAGCTCTGCCTGCTGTCACTGGACACTATCAAAAAATGGGGGCAGGGCTTCCCTGGTGGCGCAGTGGTTGAGAGTCCACCTGCCGATGCAGGGGACACGGGTTCGTGCCCCGGTCCGGGAAGATCCCACATGCCGTGGAGCGGCTAGGCCTGTGAGCTATGGCCGCTGAGCCTGCGCGTCTGGAGCCTGTGCTCCGCAACGGGAGAGGCCACAACAGTGAGAGGCCCGCGTACAGCAAAAAAAAAAAAAAAGCAGCAAGACGGACAGCTGGGGCAATCAAGCCATTAAAAAGTGGTCAATCCCAGGACCCTCTTCTTTCACTTCCCACTAACATGGAAACTCTGTCCTGTGCTACGCTTGGCTCAACCCACCAACACCAAGTCCTCCTGAGAAGTTGGGCAGATCGAAGCTTCTAAGGACACATTCCTTCTGTGCGTGTTCCTCTTGGGTTCCCAAATCATTTCTGGCTAACTGCGCTTGCACCTGGAATCCACCTTATTGCCTGTTTCTCTTTGAGGCTCTGACTCATCTCTGACTTTCACCCTCCTCAAGCATGCAAGAAGTGAAAGGAAGTGGACACATATGACCTTTTGTCTACTCTGGGTCTGCTACGGTTGAGTGCCCAGTGCAGTTGTGTGAATGGGAGGGATATTCTGGGGGTGGGGGTGAGGAGATGGGACCTGAGGGAGGTTTAGTTCTGGCCAGGTGAATGGACCCCTCTCTTGTGAGACTGGAGAGAATGAGGGAGGTTGAGTTTGACGGACATAAGCTACAAGCTCAATGTCACTAGGAATGTGGAAACTGCATTACCATTACTACTATATACTCACCAAATTCAAAATATGTCTGATGATACCAAGGGTGGGGGTGAGGATGTGGGGCAATGGGTGCTCTCACATATTGGCAAAATCACTTTGAAAAATAATGTGGCTTTCTCTGATAAAGTTTAAAATGCACATTCCCTACCACCCAGCAATTCCACTCCTAAGTATATATCTGAGAGAAACCTTTGCATAGGTACACAAGGAGAAATGCACAAGGATGTTCACAGTAGCCGTGTTTGCAAACATAAATGTCTACCACCAGCAGAATGGATAAATTATGGTATATTCATACAACGAAATACTACCTAGCAGTGAAAATTAACCAAAGCTATAGGTATCATCACGGATGACGACAAAAACTTAAGTTAAAAAAAAGTCACAAAAGAAGACATACAGTATAGGTCTCCGTATGATTCTATTTATGTAAAAATCAAAAACAGGCATAACTAAATAATATATTTAGGGCAAGGGTCAACAATTATAGCCCTCAGGCCAAATCCTGCCTGTTTTTGTAAATAAAGTTTTATTGGTACACAGCTTCACCCATTCAGGTACATATTGGCCTCTGGCCATTTCCTTGCTATTGATACAAAAGAAAAGTTGAAGAGCTGTGAAAGAGATTGTACAGCTCATAAGAAAATTACTATCAGGCCCTTTAGAGAAAAAGTTTGCCAACTTCTGGCTTAGGGATATATACACAGGTGGCAAAAGTATAAAGAAAGGCAAGGGAATGTTTAACACGAATTTCAAGAAAGTGGTAACCTCTTGCAGGGTGGACGGCAGGTGCCTCTATTAGGGAGAGGTCCAGAAAGGGACCTCTGAAGGACTAGTAAAGGACAGACTTCCTCAGTTGGGTGTTGGGTACATGAGTATTTGCTTTGTTATCAGACATTAAATGGCACAGATAAACAGTTAAAAATAAAGCACATGCAAAGCTATAACAAAGCTGTCAGGGAGACGAATCCCCCGTGGGAGCAGAAGCTTGTGAAAAGGGAAGGCGGTGCCCTGTGCATGGGGACACTGGAAAACCGTGTTGGGGTCAGAGGAAGTGGCTGGACCTGTGGGTTCTGGCCTCAGGTAAGCGGGGGGAGGCTCAGCAGACTCTGGGGTCACAGGAGTGGAGGATGTCACCCAGCAAGAGAGGACAGAGTTTCAAGGGAAGAGGCCTGGGTAGAAAATGACTTTAGAAGCACCAAGGCAGGGCCTGAGGAGTGAAGGCACGCAGAAGGGACAGTCAGGAGGGAACAAGAAAGAATGAGGCCTTGGGTGTGGAGAGAAAGGGCACGCATGGGTGTTCGATGAAGCAGACGGACTCAGCAGGACCAGAACTGGTGCCTGCCTGGGGACTTGGGAAGGCTGGGGTGGGGGGGCCGGGGGGGCAGGGGAGCACCCTTAGAAAGTGAAGCTCAGAAGGATGAAGGGGCTGCTTTAAAGCACAACCTTTAATATGGGCTCCTGACCCCTATGCCCACCCCCTTCCTCTTTTTTGTGAATTCTCTCTGAAACGTTCATGGAGGAAAAAATAAAAGAGACTCCCCAGTAAAAGACTCAGTTCCTGCAGATCACTGGAACCCACTTCTCAGACAATGCACAGAGCACATGCAACCAAGAGGTACCTGGAAGAAGCAAAAAGCTAAGCTCCTCCAGTCCCTAGTGCAGCTCGGGCTTCAGAGGAAGCTGGAGGCAGGCCCCCTGGTTCCTATTCAGGGCAAGTCCCCAAATCCACAGAGATGGAAGTCAGAACGCAGAAGAGGCTGGGGACGAGTTACAGCAATTAAAAGACTTGTTGCCTGCTTCCAGGAAAGGTATTAATAGATGCTTTTATTCTTTTTTTTTTAAAACCATAGTCAGGGAAGAAGAGAAACCAACATTCATTGAAAATCCTACTGTGTGCTGAGAACCTTCCATATGTCTGCTCCCTTAACAGAAGGTGCTCTGTATTTATCCAAAAGGGGAAACTAAGGACTTCGCTGGAGGTCCAGTGGTTAGGACTTCGCCTTCCAATGCAGGGGGTGTGGGTTTTATCCCTGGTTGGGGAGATAAGATCCCACATGCCTCATGGCCAAGAAACCAAAACATAAAACAGAAGCGATATTGTAACAAATTCAATAAAGACTTTAAAAATGGTCCACATCAATGAAGTGAGAGAGTGGCATGACATTTACACACCACCAAACAAATGTAAAATAGATAGCTAGTGGGAAGCAGCCACATAGCACAGGGAGACCAGCTCAGTGCTTTGTGACCACCTAGAGGGGTGGGATAGGGAGGGTGGGAGGGAGACGCAAGAGGGAGGATATATGCGGATATATGTATATGTATAGCTGATTCACTTTGTTATACAGCAGAAACTAACACACCATTGTAAAGCAATTATATTCCAATTAAGATGTTTAAAAAAAAAGTCCACATCAAAAAACAAAAACCAAACAATGACCAAAAAAAAAAAAGAGGAAACTATACTGATGGGTGGAGGAGGGGACCCTGACTGTGTTCTTGAAAGCAATTTCACATTCCCAGACAAAACACCAAACAAGTCTGAGTTTCAGAGGCTTATATCCTCCAAACCATTGTGATTAGGCAGAACACAGCGGGTGCTGCTAAATATCTGTAGAATGGATGACCTCTAAGGTCTCTTCCAATATAGGCTTCTGTGATCCTATAAATAACTGAGAACCCAGGGCAGGGGAGGCATCCAGAGCACCCGGGAGAAACACCTGCTCCAGGCAGGTCTTGTCCACAGGTGCAGGCAAGGCAATTCCTCATAAGGATGGCAATGATTAACTCAGTCTGTAAAGAGTGCCAAGAGCACAATGAAACCAAGTGCTGCGGCGGCTCAACTCACAAATGCTCTGGAAATGGAGTCGGCTGTTCCGCACAAAAACTCACCATCAGTCACACGGCTGTTGGTTACGGCTGTTGGTTGCGGCTGTCGGTGATGTGATGGCTCACATCAGCGCTCTGGGAAGCTGGGAGACGGGATGTGCCCTCATGTGGCTCCCATCTGTCCATGCACAGGGCTGACCCTGGGTGACATTCTGAGTTTTTGGTCCTGGTTCCCTCTTGGCGGTGATCCTACTCTTGCCCGCTGTCCCGCTGCGGACACGGCACACCTCCTGCAAGGATGTGGCCAGGCCTGACCTCGTCATCCACCCATGTCTACGGCGTGGCCCACTCTAGCTCGATGCTGAGACTCCAAAGATGGGCCAGGCCCGTTCCTCAAAGAGCACAGTCTCCTGGTAGCGCCCCCCCCCCCCCGCCCACAGACATGGATCCACAGAACCCCCAGGCAATGCTGGAGCTACGCACCACAGTATTCCCACCCACGTATGTCTTGAGCAGCAGCTGCGACTGACACATGAAATACTTTCCCTGGAAGAAGGAAGAAAAGGTCTGCACACAGATTTTTCCTACGATGAGCAGCACCAAAGGCTCTCAGGGGAAGGAGAGGGCTTCCCCGCATCCTTCCCCAAGTAGGGCACGACCAACGCTCGGACGGGAAGAGGAGCTTGCTACGCCTGGTGTGGAACGACAGCTGCTGAAGCTGCTGGCTGCACCTCCTCCCTTCACGGGGGGCCCATGCTCTGTGGGCTGCCCGCGGTTGACTCAGCGGCTGAGTCCACTGTGGTCTTTGCTCACAACCACCTCCAAGTCCCTTCCACACCAGCAACCTGTTCCTGAAGCACATCTACTTCATTTGGGAGGGGCAGAGCAGGCTTCCCCTTCCAGACCGCAGCAGCCTCCCGCCTTGGGAGGGAAGCTGGCCCGGAAGCACCAAGCAGAAGATGTGACATGGCCAGGCCAGGAGAGAGAGGCAGGACCGGGGGTCCTAGAACTGCCCAAGGTCAGAGGTGTAGCCAAGACACCACCCCAAAGGCTAAAAGCATCTGACCATCTGTCATCTTAGTTCCTTTAACATTTGGAATCAAAGGCCTAAAACCAAGTGGGGTTGTCTCAACATGGTGGAACGCAAGGATGAGGATCCAGGGGCAGGGCTGGGATGCAGAGGGGCAGCGGACGAGAGCCCTGGGACAGCGCAGCACTGGCATCAGGTCAGCAGACTGCGCCCTACTCCAGCCCCTAGGGAGGAAGGAGACCCATCTGGATTATTGGGGCAGGGCAGAAGCTGGGGCTGGGGGATCAGGAACTCAGCAGTGGGTGGGGAGGAGGAAGGTGCAGAAGACCGGGCAGTGTCAGAGCTGCTACCACTCTGGGGAAATCACCATCCGGAGGTCTTTCTCCATGTCTCACCTGACCTGCGGAGCAGCTGGAGGCACAGGACCTGACCTAGACCTGGCCTGTTGGTTTTGCACATTGTTGCTGAGCAGCTCCAGGCAAGGTGCAGCTGAGCTGAGGAGGCCTGGGGACCACTGTCTGGTATTCTGTGCTCCAGTTCTCAGGCAGGACAGTTGCCACCCACCGTGGCCCCAAGTGCCAGGCACAGGCACTAAAAACAACTAAGGCTGGTCCCTACCCACTCCCCTGGGCCTTATGCTCTGTCACAGGACACTCCCTTTTGCAGAACAAGGCCCCATCACAGTGCCTGTGCCCCGCTAGTAAGGCAGGAACTCCGGGTGGGCTCCTGGAATGCCAGGTGGTGTGGCGCTTAGGAGGCGTGGCCAGAGGGCCGCGGGCTCCATTGCTGGATTCCAGCGGCACCCCACAACCTGGGTTCCCAATTCCCACTCTTTAAGTGACTCCGTAACTTGAAGGATCCCCCGCACTGAGCCAGAACTAGCTCTATTCTTCAGCCAGGGGATAGCCCACCCTCCTCCACCCACCTGATTTCTCAGAGCTGGCTCGTTTGGCTCGGACCCCACCACTGTCACAGCCTTCAGGAGCTGCAGACCCGTACAACGCAGTGGCTGACACACTGACAAATTACTCAAAGCCCAGCTAATAGGACTAAAGCGCTTTCTCTACAAAAGTGCATTTTATCTGTATTTAAATACAGATAAAATGCACTTTATCTGTATTTAAGCCCACTGTGTCCTGGGATAACTCAACTGACAAAAGTGCAAACCCATCTCAAGGGTTAGCAGATGAACTCACAGAATCTACAGATAAAAGAAAGCAAGTCAGCTTGATTCACCACTGCTAGCAGAACATCCTGGCAAGAGCTGAGAAGATTCCAGCTCAAAAGCACAGAGAAGGAAAGTGGTAATACAACCGCCATATCACCATGTCTCCCAGAAGAAAAGAAATAATAAAGGCATCTTTCAGATAGTCAATCCTCAAAGACAAGGTGCCTACCTACTATGCGCCAGGCACTTCTACAATTCCTAAGCGCTCATCAGAACCCTGGTCAGTGGAGGCTTCCCGTGCCTCCTGCTCTGTGGTTCTGGGGTTGTGGAGGGAGAAGCCCACAGCCAGGCCCCATTCTACTACCCAGCCCTGACCCAACTCCCCAGGAACGCTGACCTAGAGGCAGATTGCAGGCGAGAGGAGGCCAGTCAGAAGGCTACTGCAACAGTCTGAGCAAGACTGTACCAGGACAAGAGTTATGGCCTTGAAACAAAGCATTAGGTATAAACGTGAGACACTTCAAAGACAGATTCATTTTACCAACTAAAAAGGGAATGACTGTGCTTTTCCATTTCCTTCTTTCTTTCCTTCCTCCCTCCCTCCCTTCCTCCCTCCCTTCCTTCCTTCCAGCAACAAGTGACTGGGAAGTGAAAATGGAGAGGTGGTTTAGAGGGCAAATAGGGGAATTCAGCTTCAGATACACTGAATTTCAGGTCACAGCAGATTATCCATGTAAAAATGTCCATCAGGATGAACACAGATTAAAGACAGAAAAGAAACTATAAAGCATCAAGTCTACTTTTTTTTTCTTTTGTAAACTTGGTGATACATCTACTGATAATCCTTCTTTATTCTGCTCCCATCATAATGTGGCAAAAATATTGAGGAAGACAGCAGCATAATGAAAACACCAGAAAAAAAGTATCTCAAGAAATACTCCAAAACCATTTAACGAAATTCAACTCCCATGCCTAATAACACCAAAACCAGACTAGTTACAATACCCAGTGCTGTCGGGGGTGCAACAAACTGGCATTCTCATACATGCTGGAAGACAGAACTCTTCGGAAAGCCATTTGGTAATAACCATCAAGAGCCATAAAGCGCTAATATCTTGACCTATAACATTACTTCCATAAATCTATCCTAAGGAAATATCCAAAAGGCAATAGGCATGATGACCAAATGGGGTTATCTGTTTCATGAAGATGCTCATTATCTATAATAGTAAAAAAATTGGAAGCCACTTCAGTATCTAACCATAAGGGGAGAGATTAAGGACATTATAGGTCCTTGGTGGAATTATTAAAACAGCATTAAAATGCTAGTTATGAAGACAGTGTGCTAACAGGGAAATTTTTTTTAATTGGCCATAATTTTAAATGAAAAAAGAAAAAAAGCGGGATCTGTGATTATAAAGACATGATAACAATAACATCTCTGTTAAGGTGGCAGGTTTTGGGGTGCACCCTTTTCCCTCCACTTTTCAAATGTATCGTATTGCTTTTCATGAAAATAAGTGACTTCAAGTGAGCCGGCGAGATGGTACCTTGGCTCCATCCACACTGATGATCCGATAGCTGTTCCTTGTGACATCGTAGAAGTAGGAGACTGTGACGGCCTGCTTGCTCGCAGGCACCCAATTCTTCTTGGTGTTGGGGTCGATCTGGAAAACGTGGGCTCGGGTGGTGAAGATGGGCTGTTCTCTGCAAGAGGAGAGATGGGCCAATGAGTTGATGGAACTTTATGTATAATTTATGATTTCTAAGCCACCTAAGATTTTAATCATTTATGGAGAAAGATACTTACGCCTGAGAACAATTAAAATAAGAAAAGGGAAGAGAGGAGAAAAACAGAGACACCAGCAGGAGTAGTTACTGAAACCCAACACCCTGAAGCTGCGGGGCAATTGGCCTAATGAGAAATTTGCTTAAAAGGCAACTCCCAATCCAAGAACATGGTGTATCTCTCCATCTATTTGTATCATCTTTAATTTCTTTCATCAGTGTCTTGTAATTTTCTGCATACAGGTCTTTTGTCTCCTTAGGTAGGTTTATTCCTAGATATTTTATTCTTTTTGTTGCAATGGTAAATGGGAGTGTTTTCTTAATTTCACTTTCAGATTTTTCATCATTAGTGTATAGGAATGCCAGAGATTTCTGCGCATTAATTTTGTATCCTGCTACTTTACCAAATTCATTGATTAACTCTAGTAGTTTTCTGGTAGCATCTTTAGGATTCTCTGTGTATAGTATCATGTCATCAGCAAACAGTGACAGCTTTACTTCTTCTTTTCCGATTTGGATTCCTTTTACCATAATTCAAAAAGAGTCATGTACCAAAATGTTCATTGCAGCTCTATTTACAATAGCCAGGACATGGAAGCAACCTAAGTGTCTACTGACAGATGAACGGATAAAGAAGATGTGGCACCTATATACAATGGAATATTACTCAGTCATAAAAAGAAACAAAATTGAGTTATTTGTAGTGAGGTGGATGGACCTAGAGTCTGTAATACAGAGTGAAGTAAGTCAGAAGGAGAAAAACAAATACCATATGCTAACACATATATATGGAATCTAAGAAAAAAAAAAAAGGTCATGAAGA
Source organism: Phocoena sinus (assembly GCF_008692025.1). Classification (NCBI taxonomy): domain Eukaryota; kingdom Metazoa; phylum Chordata; class Mammalia; order Artiodactyla; family Phocoenidae; genus Phocoena; species Phocoena sinus. The sequence continues at coordinate 36,079,147 of NC_045764.1, read as the reverse complement.
ACCTAGGGGTAAGACGGGAATAAAGACACAGACCTACTAGAGAATGGAGTTGAGGATATGGGGAGGGGGAAGAGTGAGCTGTGACAAAGTGAGAGAGTGGCATGGACATATATACACTACCAAGTGTAAAACACATAGCTAGTGGGAAGCAGCCGCATAGCACAGGGAGATCAGCTTGGTGGTTTGTGACCACCTAGAGGGGTGGGATAGGGAGGGTGGGAGGGAGGGAGACGCAAGAGGGAAGAGATATGGGAACATATGTATATGTATAACTGATTCACTTTGTTATAAAGCAGAAACTAACACACCACTGTAAAGCAATTATAATCCAATAAAGATGTTAAAAAAAAAAAAGGAAGGCAACTCGCGGTGCAGTGTTTTTGCATCTCCGTCAAGTGTCCTATTCTTTTTCTGACATCCTGTTGGCATTTTTAGGATTTTGCAACAAATTCACTGGGGAGTGGGGAGGATTACGCAACAGTTTTAGGATTTTGCAAACCATTTGTGACATCATATTATATTTCTACTAAATATTTCTCAGATTTGCAGCATTTTATGAATGATGCATTCATTTATAACTGACTGAGCCTTAAAGTTTTATGTTTCCAACTTATAAATCTTTGGGTTTTATCAAATCTCTCTCTTTTGTTATTCTTGCCTCTGTATTGTTGTTGCTTTTTCACTCACATGCCTGTAAATTCTTCATGCAATTATTAACCGAATTAGCACAGTATCTATGTTTCTTTCTGTTGAGTGAGGAATTAATTAGATCTTGACAATAAGCACTAATAAGGCAGGTGGATAAAAATTGTAATGGATTTCACTGCATTTCATATTTTAAGGTATCTACTTCACAGAGTAACACAAAATAAATCATAGACTCATTACAAAATATGATTTTTTTAAATATAATTATTTTTGAAGAAAGGGTCTTCAGGCAAACTGGCTCGCAAATCCTTTTAAGTGGTCCAAAATAAGACAAAATGGGTAGGGGGAAGCCAGCAGGATGTAAAAATAATCCCATCATTCATAAAATACTATAGATTTAATAAGCACTTATTAGAGGTATAAAATTAAATCAAAATCAGAAAAATTAAATTTTTTTAATCCTCATAATTTCAAAGAGATGACATAAAAGGATACCCAAGCGGAAACAAAAAATAAAATCAAAAGGAAAGGTGAATTTTAAGTGTTCCCGTCTCTCGATGGAGTGGTTTTAGGTAAAGCTGTCTTTCAACCCATCCTGGCTATAGAAGGCTCATTAAAGAGAGAAACTTTTTCCTAGAAAAGCAAATACTATTTATTTGAGCCTCATGCAAGGAATACTGAATAACACCATGAATACTGGCATTAACCATCAATTGTGGATGTAGATAAATGCAGAAACTTTTTCATGACTATTTCTCTGAATCAATAAAAGCCAAGGACATGCTCTTCCTGCTACCTCAATGCAGCTGTTTCTAGAATCCAGCCTTCCAGACGGACACAGCCCAGCATTCCTAGCCCCCTGAAGCTTCCCTTCTAGGTCCCAGGAGCTGGGCAAGAGCCTCTGGGGTGTGGATCACTAGGCCGTTTGTCTTCCCTCAACAGTGACCAAGTTCACCCACCCACTCAATTCTAAATCAACACCCTTCCAGCCGCAGGGTGACAGCTGTAGAAACAAAAGGAATATTCTCACTGTAATTTCCTGCATCTGTTGTCGAGAGGGGCCAGCCCGTGGGGGAACGTGTGTGCCTGTGAATACCAGCCCTCCTAATCAATCCACGTGGGGAAGCCTGACATCTGCATCCCCCAGCTGTGGTACTGCAGCCCTGGCACCATGTTTTGCTAATCATCCAAGTACAGCACCATAAAAGAAAGCACTTGCTCACATGGAATTCTTCTGCATATTTAAGAGGAGGGAGCAATTGAAAGGGCAAGAATACAGAAGAGGTTTTTAAAAGAACCGAATTATGCAATGTGTACAAATATTGAATCATTACGTAGTGCACTTGAAACAAAATAATGTTAATATGTCAATTATACCTCAATTTAAAAAAGAGAATTGAATTATGCTAAAATCTCTGCCTCTCTTTTACAGAGCGCTACGAGCTGGGCAGGGACCCATGGTCACCCAGGAGCCCTCCCAGGGTAAGCAGCCAGACTTTCGGTTCTTCCCTTGCGTCCTCCACACCGAGGAAGAGGGACTGGGTCTAGGTTTTAGGACCTTTAGACCAGTGTTTCCTAAACCTCTGAGAGGAATTAGCTGGGGCATTTAGTAAAAATACAAATTCCTGCACCCCAATCTATCCCGGCAGGAACCTGGCTGTCCAGGGATGGGGCCTGGGTAGCTCTATTTTTAACAAGAGCTACAGGTGATTCTTATCCTCTAGGAAGCTGGGGAGATACTCACATTAGACATTATCAGACACTCTAGAAATAATGGAAGAAGTCACCCCTACAGCTGTCATCTCTCCTCCAGAATGATGGAAACGACTCCAAGACATCCTTCCACAGCGTGAAGGGGACAACAGAGGGACAGAGAACAGGATCTTTGGGTGCAAAGGCTGGGGGGAGGGGCATGGAGAGGCAGAGGTGCTCTGGTCAGGACAGACAGCAGCCTGTGGTGGTCAAGCAGCGACCTTCTGAAAGTGCTCTGTGTGCCTGAGGCCTACAGGAGCGAGGGAATAAGGAAAGCAAGGTGGAGAGGGACGCTGGGGGAGGGACAGGGAGACAAGAGAAGCTGGTAGAGATTTCTGACCACGGATAAGCCAAAGCCACAAGTCATCTGCTTGGCATGATTCAGGTCAAGGTGAGCATGCAGACAAGAAGGACCCCATCTCCAAATCTGTCCACTCAGCTCTGTGGATGGAGTGACACCATGGCGGGACCCCAACCAGAAATGCAAGGATGTTGGGAGACATGGTTGGTTCAGCTGGCCATACCCTCAGTGGCTGCAGCCCTGGTCCCGCGGTCACGCCTCTGAAGGGGAAGTGGCTGCTCCAGCGTGGAGACAGCATAGTGACCCAGGAAGGGAGACCCACAGACCCCATGCTGAGGATGGGCACTATGGGAAGAGCCACAGCCCTTCTGAGGTCAAAGACCTGCGATCCTCAGGCCTGGGGACCTGGAGGCCAGCTTGACACAGCTTTGAGTCCAGAAAACTACCCACAGTACTGGGATTTCCATGTGAATAACCAAGTCCTTGGCCACTGGAGAGTTCTATTTTATTCTTCTAAAATTCAAAAATCGAATGGTATTTAAAGAAAAAGAAAAAAAGGGGGGGATGGAAAGAAAAGCCAGTTAATATTTAGCTGATATTTAGTTTAAAGCCAACTAATATTTACTGAGTATTTACCATCTGCCAGGCTTCACATATGAGCTCTCATTTAAGATCCCAATGATCCTATGGGGATCCAGGTGGGGAAACGGGGCTCAGAGAGGCCAAGGACCTTGGCCTTGTGTTATACAGTTAGTAAGTGGCAGATCTGAGCTTTGAAGTCAGTTCTAAGTGACACAGACAACACCCCCCCTTAGCCATTATACTCTCTTCCTAAAGTAATACCTGTCTGTAGTAGGCAGTTCTGATGTGACTCCTGTGATCCCCTGTGTAATCCCCTCCCTGTGAGCATGGGTGGGACCTGTGACTTGCTTTTAACCAACAGAATATGGTGAAGGTGACAGGAGGTCACTTTGAGCAAGTGACAGAGGACTGTGACTTCTGTCTTGCTAGCAGACTCCCCTGACTGACTCTCTTGCTGGCTTTGCTGAAGCAAGTTGCCATGTTGGGGAGGACGATCCCACAGCAACTCCAGCCAGAGAGGGTGACCTTCAGCCAGAGAAGAACGGAGGCCCTTAGTCCAATATCCTTGAGGAACTGAAATTCTGCCAACAACTGCTTAGAAGCTTATCTGTCCACACTCGAGCCTTCAGATGAGACCCCACTCCCGGCTGACACCTCGATGACACCTCCTAAGAGACCCTGAAGCAGAGGACCTAGCTAAGCCATTCCCAGGCTCCTGACTCACAGAAATGTGTTTTTTTGTTTGTTTTTGTTTTTCTGTGAGTAGGAATCAGGTCTCCTATTTTTTTATTAACAGTTTTTCAATAGATAATATGTGAACATGGTACAAAATTTCGATGACACCAAAGGGCATACAGTGAAAGGCACAGCTCTCTCCTGTCTCTATGCCTTCAGTTCTCTCCAAAGGAAACACTTATGTAGTTTTTGAATATATCTTTCTAGATGTACTTTATAAATATCTACTGGCACTTATGGGAAGTGCTTGAAGTAACCTACCTTTGTCTCTGAAATCTTGGCCTTCAGCCTGCTTTCAAACTCATTGCCTATAAATTCCCTTTCAGGTCATAACCACTCTGCTTTCAAAACCAGGTAAAGGCAATGCAGATATATTTTATCCTTTTTTTTATTGCCAAAAGGGGTTATAATGATGAGAGCAGACCCACATATTTTGATTTAGACTACAGCCCTCTAACCCGTTAATTCTTTGTTTCAACAATTGTCCAGGATATACACAGAAATGTGTTTTAAGCTACTAAATTTGTAGCACTTGATTACACAGTGATAGGTAACTAACATATTGACCTTCACAGAAAATTTACTGCACCCCAAGCAGACTGTATATGTTCTCAGAGGGTTAAAACCCTCTGGACAGAGCTGTGAGTGGGCAGCATTCTCCCCGTAGAAAACTGAAGGTCACAGGGTGATTTCAGGCAACGTGGACAGCAAATCTTTACATCTTTATGAGCAAAATCAGAGAACAAACCTCACCACAAAATACAGAAAAGCAGACCCCAACTCTGAAAGAGCACCTTGCCCTACCTGAGAAACTAAAAGAGCTGGAACTAGGACACAGAAGTCAGTTCCTGGAAGTGTGCAAATCAGTATAAATAGAAAAATTCAAGAGAAGCAGAACTTTCCAAGCCAAGAGGCCACCTTTCCTTCCCAGCAGGGAAAAGCTGAAGAGAGTGTGTATCAGAGAACAGAAATTACCTTCATATCCAATTTTATTCTCCTTTCTTTGGTGTTTGATGCTTAGGGAGTATATTTCAAATATACTCCCATTCCTTCTTCAGTGCTTTAAATAGAAAGCAGATGTTTCCGGATGGCAGAACGTTTCTTTAGGCAGACAATAACAACCTACTGTTCCCTTGCATAGTCTTTTTAGAGCTGAATAAACACCAATTGTTGCTCATTGAACACATTTTGGAACCTGACAGTAATTGTCCCCAAGAATAATTAGACACTGTGAAACAGACATATGCCTGGAATATGAAAAACACTCGGCAGACAGACCACTCCCCCTTTGAACGATTTCTGGCTCCATGTGAAATGATTCTGAAAAGAACTGGCATGACTACTTTTTGCAGAAAAAATAAAATAAAAATGATATTTTAATTTATTATAATCCCTCACTTGCAATGTTCACCAGGCTTTTCCTGACAGGAACCTGTAAAACCTCATGGTTCTTATTATTCCTGCTTCTACCTGCTTTGAATTAAAACAAACCATTCAGACATTACCTTACAGACATTTAAACACGTTTCAGAGTCTCAGAAGACTCTGAAAGCCCTAATGAGCTTACCTGGCTTGACTCTTGAATCCTTCCGCATATCATTCATACAGCACCAAGAGAAAGGTGCAGCCCCAAGCTCGATGGGCATGGCACTGCCCACCCGGCTTCAAAGACCTTCCCTGGCTCTATGCCCCATAGGACCAGCTCCAAGTGCATCAGAATGATCCACAGACGCCTGAGCACCTGTCCCTGTCCCCTCACCAGACAGGCTCTGCTGCTTTTCGGCTAGCACTTCCAAAGCACCTGCATTTTCACAAGACCATGCACGTGCCCTTCACTGGGGCTAAAATATCCTTCACCCTTGACTCGCCAGAAAGGCTCTCCCCCTAGTCCTTTGAGTTCTACCATAGCATCTTTTCTTCTTTTTTTTTTTTTTAAACTTGGGCAAGGTAGTTATCTTTCTCTCTCTCTCTTTTTTTTCTTTTTTAATATTTATTTATTTGGCTGTGCCAGTTCTTAGTTGCAGCACGTGGGATCTTCACTGCCTCAGACAGGATCTTTAGTTGCAGGGTGCTTGATCTTTTAGTTGCGGCATGTGGGATCTAGTTCCCTGACCAGGGATCAAACCCAGGCCCCCTGCATTGGGACCACGGAGTCTTAGCCACTGGACCACCAGGGAAGTCCCCTACCATAGCATCTTGAGACGTCTAATTTGTGCTCTCAGGATACAGGCCCTGGACTGAGCACCTGTCACGAGGGAACAGAAGCATAGGCTCATCAGGCTCTCAGCCCTCATTCTAGATGCTCAACAGGCCCCTAGTTGGCAGGGTCAAATCCCTGAGCCCAGGAAAAAGATCTGGGGGAAAAAGGAGATAATAGACAAAAGGTTTAGCACAATTCTTTCATGCAAAGAATCTGCCAAACTCACAAGTATATTGTAGTTCTACTTTCACACAAAATCCCCATAATAAAGTTACCATTCTTTGCAGATAATAGTATCACACATCTAGAACACCTAAGAAAATCAACTGAAAAGGGAATAGGAATAATGAAATCCAGTAAGGTGACTAGGTACAAAATTACTAATAAAAAAATAACATCAATAGCCTTTCTATACATACAAACAACCAGAGAGACAATATAATAGATTTTAAAAGATCCCATCTAGAGTAGCAGCCAAAAAGATACAATTTCTAGGAATCAATTTAAAAAGTAAGCAAGATCTGTACAGAAAAAGTAAAGATAACTTCTCAGGCATACAAAAGAAAACTTTAATAAATAAGACATCCTGCTCTTAAATGAGAAAATTAATATACGCAGATGTCAATTACCCCTGAATACATACATACATTTAACAAAATACAAATATTAACGGAATTATTTTTAGAACTAGACAGGGTTATTCATGTGGAAAACTTAACATGAGAGGACAGCCAAGAAAATTCTGAAGATGAAGAGCAATGAGGAGGTTTAGCCATAATGTAGGCAGATATTGAAATGTATTACTATAAAGTTACAGCAAATGAAATGAAGAGCTATGAGCAAAGAAATAGACTAATGGTACAGACAGAATCTAGAAGCAGAAGTCCAAGGAATTAAGTATATGATGTAGGCAGTATTACCCATCAGTGGGGACACAGAAACCATTCCATAAACCCTGTTAGAGCAATGGACCAGCAACTCCCTGGGGAAAACCTGCACCTGCTGGACCTTAGCCAGAAGTCCATCTCCTTGTCTGGTCTGAGCCCCCTGAAGGGGGTCACAGCAGACCCATTCTATTGAAGTGATTTCCATCTGTCCCAAAACTGCCCAGATTAACAAAGCTGATAAGTGAGAGATATCACATAAGTCACATTTGTCACAAATCTTCTTACTCCACTGACTAGGGATTCCCTTTTTGGGTCACATTTACATCACGGAACAGAATGAGAAAAGTACCCCTGATGAACACTGACAGGCTTTCTTGATGACACTACCTTTATCATAGAGGGCTTGACAGTTTTTCAGGAGCTCTCAACCCACGTTCTCCTGCGGGTCTCCTGTGATGTGGGTTTGCCTAAGTTCTGGGACTGGTTCACAGGCTGAGGGCTGCCCCAGAGGGCCCATGAGGTCCATTGCCATGTGCTTTGGAAAAGGGTCCGTACTCTCCAAAAGGGGTGGTGGGCCCAGAGCAGTGGGCGAGGATCCCAGTGGTCGGGAAGGGGAGAGGCAGAATTTCAGAAAAGCAAATCTGTGATGGAAGGCAAGTATTTGTATGGGGTGGGTGAGGGGCTTCTCTGAGGATGCAGGATAGGTAAACATATGATGGGAAGATGAGACCAAGGACGGGATCAAGGAAGAAAATAAAACTCACCAGCAACACTGCAAGACCATCTCGTGTTCAAACAGCACCCTTCTACTCCGGCACAGAAATTCCTCCCCCTCCTCCAAACGTCCCCCTCTACCCCCGGCCCAGAGTCCAGCAAATCTTCTGGGTTTAGCACGTGAGGGGAAAATGACTCTGCAGACATGAGAGGTGTGCTCAGAGACTGGCAAGTGCTATTTGTGGCTACAGGAGTGGGTGGCAAGAGATGAGGCCTGGGGACTTCCCATGGCTAAGACTCCATGCTCCCAATGCAGGGGTCCCAGGTTTGATCCCTGGTCGGGGAACCAGATACCACATGCCCGACGCAACTAAGAGTCTGCATGTCGCAACTGAAAGATCCTGCATGCCGCAACAAAGACCTGGTGCAGCCTAAATAAATAAATAAATAGGTTTAAAAGAAGAGATGAGGTCTGAGAGTGGGCTGAAGCCAGATAGCCATGGATTCTGAATGACACGCTAAGGAAACTGGTCTTTATCTTGGGGGCCACCGTCCCCAACTGTGCTCAGTGGAAAATTTATGTCAAAGCTATTTTCTCTTCCAAATACAGTCTAAGAAATATATATGTAGGAAAAATGTTAAATGCACTTGGATAGTTGTTCTCATAATTATGGGATATCATCATTAAGAGATTGTGTTCTCTATCCAAGACTGCTGGGTCACGGGTGATGCACCAATGCCCGTCTTTTGAGTTGCACATGGGCGTGTCACCTGCACTTACAAACCAGCCACCGAATCAACAGGCACCTTCTATGCATGATATTTCATCTATGGAAGGTATCCTAGGATTTCAACATACATTTGTGATTTTACTCTATATGTGGTATATTGAACATTTATACTAAAAAAAGTCATTCCACCTGAATCTATGTGATAAATGGGAGTTTTAAAACAAAAAGCAGAGTTTTATGATTCACCTGCTATGAACACCAAAAGCCAAGAACCAGAAAACATCCAAGTGATGATTTCTAAAAAGTCAGGTGGCAAGCAGCCAAGTCATAACGATTAATGATTCCTGGGACAGCTAATTCAAGAGAGTGCAAAATATTGCCGAAGGAGCAGTTTGCGTTCTTCCTTTTGCTGTAACACATCTGTGCACACAGATTTTCCTGTTACACTGCAATGCAAACAGAATATAGAAGACTTTATTCTGCGTCTGCTATGAGGGTATGACTTGGCAACATCATTCCTAATTAAGCAGATATGATTTTCTTATAAGACTGGAAAAATAATGTTCTCAATTTTAAATGTTGAGGGCTTTTGTATTCATCTACAGTAAACATAAAATGCGGGGAATGGGGAGTGACTGGTAACAGGTTCTGGGTTTCCTTGAGGAGGGAAAAATGTTCTAAAATTAGACTGTGTTGATGATTGTACAAGCTCTGAATATAGTAAAAAGAAATCAATGAATTGTATATTTTATATAAGTAAACTGTACGGTGCATGAGTTTTATCTCAGTAAAGCTGGGTTTTTTTAAAGATCAAGTGTAGAAAAGGATAAGAGGGAAAAAGACCCAAGTTTTCTGGCTTGGGCAGTTGAGAGGAAATGTGAGTCATGATGAGTGGACCTTGCCTGTGGACCATCTGGAAGAGAAGTTGGAAAGCAAATGGGGGACTTCCCCGGTGGTCCAGCGGTTAAGATTCCACGCTCCCAATGCAGGGGGCCCGGGTTCGATCCCTGGTCAGGGAACTAGATCCCGCATGCCGCAACTAGAGATCCCGAGTGCCGCAACTAAGACCCGGCATAGCCAAATAAATAAATAAATTTTTTTTTTTAATTTTTTTTTTTTTTGCGGTATGCGGGCCTCTCACTGTTGTGGCCTCTCCCATTGTGGAGCACAGGCTCCGGACGCGCAGGCTCAGCGGCCATGACTCACGGGCCCAGCCGCTCCGCGGCATGTGGGATCTTCCCGAACCGGGGCACGAACCCGTGTCCCCTGCATCGGCAGGCAGACTCTCAACCACTGCGCCACCAGGGAAGCCCAATATTTAAAAAAAAAAAAAAAAAAAGAAGGCAAATGGGACCTCTTTTCAGGGTGACTCTTCAAGGTTAGAAGACTAGACTGGGGAACCCACTGCAGCAGCTGAGCAGAAATCACAGGTGGATGAAACCACTCAGGGTGCGTACACAGGGAGAGAGGAGGAGAGGGACAACTCAGCTGGGGGACAACTAGGACAGGGGCAGGAAGAGGACCCATCCTTAGAGATGAAGTACAGAGGTCAGGAAAGCAGTAGGGGAGCCAGGAAAGCGCAGCGGAGCTCAAGAGTCCTCAGGGTCATTCAGGCTGACAGAGCTTTCCAAAAATCCAGTTGGCTTCATATCATATTGGAAGCCACCATGTAGCCCAACCTTTATCGGGAAAGGAAAACAAAGTGGTGGACATATGAAATATATACCAAAACGACTTAACAGCCCTTATTTCGCATCAGGAACATAACAGGGTTTGGTTTTACTTCTAGTTCCTTTCTTGGCTCTTTTCACCTGTCAGAGACAAAGCTGAAGAAGAGGAGGGCGGCTCCACAAAATCGTGCTGCTTCTCTTTGTTGAGAGTAAGCGGGAGGCGGGGGGGGGGACGGGGGGGGACTTCCCTGGTGGTGCAGTAGTTAAGAGTCTGCCTGCCAATGTGGGGGACATGGGTTCGAGCCCTGATCCGGGAAGATCCCACATGCCACAGAGCAACTAAGCCCGTGCGCCACAACCACTGAGCCTGTGCTCTAGAGCCCGCGAGCCACAACTAATGAAGCCCACACGCCTAGAGCCCGCGCTCTGCAACAAGAGAGGCCACCGCAATGAGAAGCCCAAGCACCGTAACGAAGAGTAGCCCCCGCTCGCCACAACTAGAGAAAGCCCGTGCACAGCAACAAAGACCCAACGCAGCCAAAAAATAAATAATTAATAAACTTATAAATAAATTTATTTAAAAAAAAAAAGAGTAACGGGGAGACTAGTTCAGACTGTGGAACAGTACATGCTCCCTAGGAGGACCTGATCATCTGTGTGACCTTGGCCAAGTCACTTCCCTCAACATTAACAGAACCACCTCAAGGGACTGTTTAGATTAAATGTGATAATATATGCAAAGTGCTTTCTTTCTTTCCTTTTTTTTTTTTTTTTTTTTTTAACGTTTTGGCCACACTGCACAGCATGTGGGATCTTAGTTCCCTGACCAGGGATTGAACCCGCGCCCCCTGCATTGGAAGCACTGAGTCTTAACCACTGGACTGCCAGGGAGGTCCTGCAAAGTGCTTTTTTGTTAGTAATAGCAGCCAGTTAAAGGAATATTATGATAATATATTAATTACACACGTGAGACATCACTTCAGGGAAGACAATCCCCTTTTCCACCTTAGACAGCTCAATATGCCCAAAGAGACCTAGCTCTCTCTCCCTGTTATCATCAGCAAATTAAACAAAAGAGAATCTTCGAAAAGAATAACTGTGCACTTTCACAATTTAAAAAAAAATTTTATAGCTTAAAAAATTTAGAAGCCTGGGATTTATTTTTTCCTTTACTGGCAAATTAGTACTAACTATGGCAAACTGGTTTTGTGGTTCATTTTTGTCTTTTGGGTTCCTGGGTAGCAGCAAGGGGGATCCTAGTACCAGTTCTAGAAACCAACTGCAGTTAAGTATATAGCTTACCACTCTGAATTTGGGTTCAGGGGGGAAAAGCTCTTTTTGTTTTCCTAGGAACTCTCCTGTAAAATTAGAATTGCATGGTGTGAAGAGGCTGGTAACTTGCCAAGTCAATTGCAAAAGATGTAAAATACAAAACCAAAGGTGCAGACATACCTCAAAAAAGCATTTGTGATGTATTCATTTGCACTATCAGTTGGTCTCTCAGGCTAATAGATATTTTATGTGTGTATTATAATACAAAATTTTCTACAAAAATAGGTGGCAAGTATAGAGTCACCAGATTTGGTGTGCGCGCACACAGACACATACACACATATACGCAAATACAGAACTGGCGAAATTTAAATTTCATGGATAATTTTAAAATTATTTTCATTGCGCTATAATTCAGATATCATAAAACTCACCCTTTTAAAGTGTACAGTTCAGTGGTTTTCAGTTTACTTACAGCATTGTACAGCCATCACCACTATTTAATTTCAGAGCATTTTCGTCACCCCCAAAACCCCATTCATACTCATTAGCAGTCACTCCATTCTCCCCACCTCCAGCCCCAGGCAACCCCTGATCTACCTTCTGTCTCTAGGGATTTGCCTGTTCTGGACATTTCATATACATGGAATCACAGTATGTGGCTTTCTGTGTCTGGCTTTTTTTACTGAGCACAATGTTTTCAAGGTTTATCCCTCATGTAGCATATATCAGTACTTCATTCCTTTTTATGGCTGAATATTAATCCATTGTATGGATATACTACATTTTGTCTCTCCATTCATTAGTTGATGGACACTTGTACTGTTTCCACCTTTTGGCTATTATTATCAATAATGCTGCTACGAATATCTGTGTACTAGATTTATGTGGCCATGTGTTTTCTTGGCTCTTGGGTTTATACCTAGGAGTGAAAACAGTCATATGGTAACTCTATGCTTAGCTTTCTGAGGAACTGCTAGGCTTATTTCCAAAGAGGCTACACCATTCTGCATACCCACCAGCACTGTCTGAGAATTCCAACGTGCCTGCATCCCTTCCAGAACTTCTTATTGTCTGTCTTTTTTATTACAGCCCTCCCAGTGGGCATGAAGTAGAGGCTAACAGATACCTAACACATCTCTAGGGGGACAATGGTGTACTTGATGAAGGTGACCTACACCCTAGGTAGACAGACAGAGTGTGTGCCCACTCTGGGCCTCCACTGTCTTACTTGGGTTGTTGCTATCCCAGGGAGGAACCCACCTCACACCAGGCTGCCTATTTCAGGGTCTCTTATGAACAGGAGAATTTTTTTAATGCTTTTAGAAATATTGATAACAGAAAACGGAGGTTTTGAGAGAGGCAAGGAAGGAGTTCCGTAAATACTGAAGCAAAGGGTTTTTAGGTAAGGCAACCTTGGGAGATACAAGCAAAGCTGTAGATTGTGGACAGGTCATATCTCAAAGACTAGGAAGATGTTCTCGTGGGCTCTGCCATTCTCCCCTTGTCTGAAGTGGCCTGGACAGAGTTGAAACTCAGCATCCCTGCGGGCTGCGGAGAGGTGGTTATGGAAGTCCCCAGTGCCTCAAGAGCATGTCTACTGTTCTTGCTTTGCTTCCAAGCTACTCTGACCACCTCACAGAGGCTTGAGCTACAAGAAGAGAGCTCTGGATCCTTCCAGAACTTCTCTTGTGCAGCTGGAAGCCCCTTGGCTGCTTCCGGACAGTGGTGCCTGCTGGTAGAGACTGAGAGTCTGACTGAGAGTCTACCTACAGCCCAGATCACCCCGCCTTCCTGCCCCCTTGTCTTGGCCACTGTCTTTGCTTCTGTGCCCAACAGCAGCTCTCTCTCAGGCTACCTTCTTTAAAAAGCTACAGAAACCACTGCTTAGAAGAGTAAACTACGACAGGCAGACGGTAGGTTACACAGTCAAGCTCTACATGCCTTAGGGAACGGTTCTTGTCCCAGTCCCCCTGCCTGAATCCTTTTCTCTAGACTCCCAGGTCCAGGTTCCCTGCATGGCAGAGTCCCTCAGCCTGGGGAGCCTCAGGTGCCATCTCTTCTGGTCATTTATTCAAAAAGTGTGCTAAGACTGTGGGAAACAGTTGGCAGTTCCTCAAAAAGTTCAACACAGAATTACCGTATGATCCAGCTATTCCATTTCTAGGTATATACCCCCAAAGAACTGAAATCCGGGGCTCAAACAGATACTCGTACACTAATCTTCATAGCTGCGTTATTCACAATGGCCAAAAGGTAGAAACAACCCAAATGTCCACCAACAGATGGATGGATAAACAAAATGGGTTACATACATATAATGGAATATACTATTCAGACGTAAAAAGGAATGAACTTTTGACATATACCACAACACAGATGAACCCTGAAAATATGCTGCTAAATGAAATAAGCCAGACACAAAAGGACAAATACTATATGATCCCACTTATATGAATCAAACAGCCGAATGCATAGAGACCGAGAGTAGAATGATGATTACCAGGGGTTGGGGGCTGGCGAGAATGGGGCGTTCGTTACTGCTTAACAAGTACAGAGCCTCTGTTTGGGACGATGAAGAAGGTCTGGAGAGGGGCAGCAGTAACAGGCTCACGACACGGTGAACGTTCTACGTGCGACTGAACTGCAAACACACTTAGAAGTGGTTAAAATGCTAAACTTTGGGATTTCCCTGGCAGCCCAGTGGTTAAGACTCCGAGCTTCCACCACAGGGGGCGAGGGTCGGGGAGCTAAGATCCCACAAGCTGCGTGGCGCGGCCAAAAGTAAATAAATAAAATTTTTTTAATGCTAAACTTTACATTATGCATATTTTCCAACAACAGTGGCAGAGTGTGCTGGGATGGAGCAGGCCTCAGGAGGACGGGGCAGGGAAGAGCAACCCTGAAGAACAACAGCTCAAACGCAGCAGAGGGAAAACTGCAAACAGTGTGCATTGAAAGGGCAGGTGGAGCAGAGGTGGGCAAGCTGGGCAAGCTGGGCAAGCTGGGCAAGCGGGAGGGAAGCCAGGGAAGACGGCCAACACCAAGCCCGGGAGCTCAAAGCTTCAAGGAGGGAGCTGTCCAGAGCCTCTAGCGGCTCCGAGGATGCTGAAGACTGCAGAGAGCACAGTGACACAAAAGTGTCCACAGCACTTGACAGCAAGTTGCACCTTCTCAGTAGAAAAGAACTGTGAACTAAAACAATGAGAGGTTTTTCAGCATCAAACTGCAAAGACTAAAAAAAACAAAAACAAAAACAAAAACCACTTGCCTGCTGAAAAAGTTCTGGAGATGGATGGCAGTGATGATTGTACAACAATGTGAAAGCACTTAATGCCAGTGAAGTGCACACTTAAAAATGGTCAAGATGGTACATCAGGGACTTCCCTGGTGGTCCAGTGGTTAAGACTTCACCTTCCAATGTGGGGGGTGCAGGTTCAATCCCTGGTCAGGGAGCTAAGATCCCACATGCCTCGTGGCCAAAAAACCAAAATTAAAAAAAAAAAAAAAGATGGTACATATGTTGTGTACATTTTACCGCAATTAAAAAAAAAAAGATTAAAAAAAAATCCAGCCTGCTAGAGTGGAACGCATCTGTCTCTTTTACACTAATGGGGTATGACCGGGAGAGCTCTCTGGGAGGCAATTTATTGAATCAGTAATAAATTGATTAAAACTGCATTCTCCTGGGACTTCCCTGGCGGTCCAGTGATTAAGACTCCGCGCTTCCACTGCAGGCAGCATGGGTTCAATCCCTGGTGGGAGAACTAAGATCCCACATGCTGCATGCGGCCAAAAAAAAATGCGTTCTCCTGAAGCCAACAACTCCACTTTTTTTTTTTTTTAACTTCTTTATTGGAGCATAATTACTTTACAATGGTGTGTTAGTTTCTGCTTTATAACAAAGTGAATCGACTATACATATACATACATCCCCATATCCCCTCCCTCTTGCATCTCCCTCCCACCCTCCCTATCCCACCCCTCTCGGTGGTCACAAAGCACCGAGCTGATCTCCCTGTGCTATGCGGCTGCTTCCCACTAGCTATCTATTTTACGTTTGGTAGTGTACATATGTCCATGCCACTCTCTCACTTCGTCCCAGCTTACCCTCCCCCTCCCCGGGTCCTCAAGTCCATTCTCTACGTCTGCATCTTTATTCCTGTCCTGCCCCTAGGTTCTTCAGAACCATTTTTTTTAGATTCCATATATATGTGTTAGCATACGGTATTTGTTCTTCTCTTTCTGACTTACTTCACTCTGTATGACAGACTCTAGGTCCATCCACCTCACTACAAATAACTCAATTTCGAACAACTCCACTTCTAGGAACCTATTCAAGGGCGATAAATGAGGACGTGCAAAGTTATGAGGGCAAAAGGACAGTCACTGAAGAGCTGTTTATGACACACACCTCCCCTGACAAACATACAATCCTTGTGAATAACCTAAATGCTCCAAAGTGAGGGACTGTTTAAATCAAGCACAATATACCCATGCAAGACATACCACTTAGCCTTTAAAACTTGTAGTGCTTACTAACATGGAAAGATGTTCTTTTTTCCTTTACCCATCATGATTTATTCTTTACTTCATTAAATTATCATTCAATGCTTTACATCCAGAAGTTACTGAATAAGGAGGCCAACAGGTGTTGCTGAGTACAGTCTGTGTCCCCTTTCCTTCTGAACAGAACCAGCTAGGACTTGAAGGGCTTCAGTGTCACTCAAAATCTCTTCTTCAAAGAAAACAAAACAAACAAGAACTCATAGGTTCCAGAGTTCCAACAAAAGCTCGCCAACACTAGGACTATAGATGCTACTAAGGACGTATAGTATTAAAATGAAAAGAGCTTACAAAAAAGCATCCTACCAAGATCTCATTCTTATAAATACGCATACTAATAAAAATATATATTAACTTAGCAAATATCTACTCCACAGCTCCATAGGAGAGCTATGCTGACCACTGGGAATACCCCAGAACAAGACCACCACGGCCTCTGCCTCAGAATCCAGGGAGCTCTGGAGCTACCTGTGTGTGCATGAGGAAGACCAGGGAATGGTGACGACAGAGCTGGGGTTTTCTCTGGCAAAGGGAGAAATGAGGGTTATTGAATGCGTGCGAGGTGAAGACAGTGAGCCTTGCTACAACCTGAAATTGTGTCTGGGCAAGAGAGAGGCCGGTGTCGCTGGCTTCCCAACCTAGAGGTCAAGTGTAGAACCACCTGGACCAAATAAGACAGGTGTGAGAGGACCCCAAACACCACGGTTGACAGAGGGAGAGGGGTTGGTGCTCTGAAGAACTTTATACAGGGATTTCCCGGGCGGTCCAGTGGTTAAGACTCTATGCTTCCACCACGGGGGTTACGGGTTCAGTCCCTGGTCAGGAAACTAAGATCTCCCATGCCGCGCAGCCAAAAAAAAGAAAAAGAAAAGAAAAGAAAAAAGCACGGTGCCAAGAGTTAACATTATATTGTATACTTACCATTTTGCAAAGATCTTCTGTTAAGTGTTCTTATGTCACACACACATATAATAAGAAGGGCAGGAGGAAGCTTTTGGAGGGAATGGATTTGTTTATGGCATAGATTGTGGTGATAGTTTCGCAGGTGTGTTCTCATCTCCAAACTCATTAAGTTGTGTACATCAAATATGTACAGCTTTTTGTATGCCATTTATACCTCAGTAAACTGTTTTTTCTTAAAAAGTTTAGCTAGCAAGGGAACAGAAATGACAGAAGCTGGATAGGGACTTGGCACCAACAGAACTGAGACCCAAGGTGCCCTCTAAGTGCACAGGAGCTGGGCTGGATATCTCCAAACCACGGACTGCCCTGGAAAGAGCCAGAACCCTCATTTTCAGTGGTTGTTTGGGCTTGTTTCTAACTCACAGTTAATCCACTGGTTTCCAACCTACTGACCAAGAAGTGGCCACTCATCATTCATATCTTCCCTGTGGACCGCACTGATTGAAAGATTTTGACCTTCCAGGCAGTATTTATGAAAGAATAATTTGTTTTCTCACTTCTTTATGACTGAAGTCATGTATAACGTCCAAATAGCTTTCTAATCAGCAGGATTTCACCAAGGTGGCCTCAAGAATTGATAGGATTCCAGCCAAAAAGGAAGGTATGTTAGTTACCTGCCCAAGCAGCCTAAAGCAGAACAACTGCCCTTTGTCTTGGGGAAATAATAAAATAGCCTGGACACCGGTTCCTACCCTCCCAGGCCCCTGGGTGGGAACTGCTGGACAGCCATTTCCTTTGCACCCAAGGACACTGCACATGACGCCAAAGACACACAGGAAGGCACAAGCAGAGAGGACCTGCCCCCGTGGGGACAGCAACAAGTCCCAGCACCACGTAAGGCAGAAGTGACATGTTTAGCAGTTAACATTATGAGGCTGAAACACTGTATGTCTTAAGGGAAGGAAGCCTAGTAAATAAAAATAAATCCCTTGTTCTAGAGCCACCGTGAGTTCACTCTGACATGCAGAAGCAATGCACCTCTCTCCAGCCTTTTATTTGCTGCAGTCCCACGCACACAGTTGGTCCAAAATATTTGCTGAACTAAATGATTTGTCTTCGATGTAATGTGGAAATTATATCGGATGTGCCCAACGAAGCAAAAATTCCTTTCTATTATTACCCACAATGTCAAGGGCAAATGTGTAAACAGCTCATCTGGTCCAAGAGTTCAGGTGTGGGGGCCCCAAAGCAGGCCTCCTTCAGTTCCGGAGAGTGTCCCTGGGACAGCTGGCGAGGCCAGAGCTCTACAGGACTGGACCCTACACTCCATGGAGCAGCTCAGCGTCAAGGGTTGTGGAGAACACCCGGGCAGTGGATTCCCAAGGACGCCCGGGGCCAAGAGCAGGCAGGGCTACTGGAGCCCTGCATCCTCCAAGCATCCAGGCCCAGACCTCTATCTACACTCCTAAAAGCCCTTCAAAAATCTAACACTTGGCCCTAGGGACAGAGAGATGAATGAGATGCTGTCCCAGACAGCACATACTGGCAGTGACACCGAGTGAGTACTGGGTAAAGAAAGCCAGCACCTAAGGGTGCAGACCTGAGGGCTCAGGTACGGCAGTCAGAGGTCTTTGCCAGGGAGCCTCGATCTGGTTGGGACAGCGCCCAAGAGCCATGGGACAGGACATCACAGTGCTCAGATTCCCCTCCCACTGGGGGCTCATTTCCATCTTCTACTTGAGTATCAGGTCCCACCTTAGCAGGGGTGCTGGGTGATCCGCAGGGGCTTACTTGCTTGTTCCCAAGTTCTTCTCCATGGAGCTTTTCCACACGCTCACTTCCACAGCTTCAAGAACCAGCTCCTCGTGATGGTGCCGAGAGGTCTGCCTACAGCCCAGGTGTCTCTCCTGAACGTGGCGCCCACACCTCCCCTCCCTGCAGCCCTGTTTCAGGTGCTCCCACCTCCGGCTCCGTCAGCACGGCAGAATCCTGAGGAATCTCATGCCAGCACACAGCAGGAACATCTCTGGCCTCTGTCCGCTCCCCTGCAGCTCGGGCCCTTAACCTTCTTCCTAGCAGCGTCCTCAAATGGGCCACAGGTGTGCTGAGCCATGAGCCTGCACGGCACAGAACTCGGAGGGCATCCATCCGTGGCGGTGTGGCTCATGAAAGCTCTGCACCCTGACTCTGTCAACTGCCTGGCAGAAAGCAGGCGTCTGGAAGGTGTCTTGAGAAAGAAGTGGCTTTTTTCTCATTTGTACAAAGATGTCATGGCGTTGGGAGGAAGGAGCTTGTTGACCAGGGGATCTCCTCAACCCTCGGGTGCACAGCAGAGCCGGGGACGACTGGAGTGCCCGGGCTGGTCGCTTCTGACCATGAGCAGTCTCGTCCGTTTACCCATGAGCGGTACAAATATTTTCCGTGTGTCCATGACGTTAAGAAGATTGGGCTACTCTGGCCTCGCTTACAACCACAGCCTCTCTCTGTTTCTGGATCCTTTCTGTTGGCATCTAAACAAGCTCAGGTTTCACCCGTTTGCACCACCTGTAAGGCTGCGTGCCTGCCCCACCCAACACCCCCTTCTGCCCACAGGTCACTGCTCCGGGAAGCAGCGCCAGGCTGCTCACCAGGAAAGGATCCAGGAGGACCAAGGCCCAGTCATGGGGACAGTCTAGGTGGGCCACGAAACCACCTCCGTCCAGAATCCCGCCATCACTCTTCCACCTGGGGCGCCTCAGGTGCATGGTCACACATTACTAGTCTAACAATTCAGTTCTTCAACTCTCCCCACTAAGAGGTTTCATGGGTCAAACTGACCTCAGACTCCAGCATTAGTTACAACAACAACAAAAGAAAGTCAAAGAGTCAACCAGGAGTTAAATGGAATGTCCAGGAAGAGTTCAGCTAATACATTACCACAGTAGAGCACTATATCACCATTTAAAAAGAGAACATTATTATGACTGTATAAATATTGTTCCCTGCAGAGCCAAGAAATGTGCCAGGAATTCTAGTTCCTTCTGTACAGTTCCAATGTCAAGAGCCAAGTGCTCCTCAAAGGGAAAAGTTCCCAGCATCCAGGTCAAAGAGAAGCTTCTCCTCTCCAGCTCTCTCCCCACTGTTCAAAGCAGGTGGTGGTGGTATCTTAGTGTGTTTCACATTTGGATCACAACAGGCTTGCGGTCATTTTTCTTTTTTGTGGCATTTTTCTATTGCCTTCTTTTTCCTATTGAGAAAAGAAACACAGCCCATCTTCCTATAACCCTTGTGGTCTTCCAGCTTCTTGTTCATTCTGAACATTTCCTGGAATCCATTCCAGTCTCTGTCCTGGAGATATTATTCTTGGAGCTGACGACTTCCAGTTCTAATTTGGACTGGGTGCTTCTGAGGCCCACTCACAGCCGTCTGTCTGGAAGTTCTTTTCTTTAGGCTCCCAGAAGCTACCAATTCTCTTTCTGCCCCCAACTGCCTCCTTCATAGGCTTCACCCTTGTTTGGCTGGTGTAGACCCTCAGAATGAGTGGGAAGTAAACTTTTAAGTCCTTGCATACCTGTAACTGCCTTCACTCTCCCCCCTGACACTGGATGAATTTGGCTAGGTGTATTTGCTTCCCAGGGCTACAAATGACCACCAACTGGGTGGCTTAAAACAACAGGATTATTCTCTCACAGTGTGGAAGCCAGAAGTCTGAAATCAGTTTCACTGGGCTAAAACCAAGGTGTCAGGAAGGTCAAGCTCCCTCCAAAGGCTTGAGGGGAGAATCCGACTCCTGGCCTTTTCTAGCTTCTAGGGTTGCATTCCTTGACCTCTCCCTCCATCTTCAAATCTCTCTCTGCTGAGGTCTTCATGTCCCCATCTCTCTTCTGTATCTGTGTATAGTAAAATCTCCTTAGGTCTCTCCCTCATAAGGACACGTGTGATTGCATCAGGGCCCACCAGGATAATCCACCATAATCTCCTTATCTCAAGATCCTCCCCTTAATCACATCCACAGACCCTTTTTTTTTTACCTTATAAGGTAACACTTACAGGTTCCAGAGATTAGGGCCTGATATTTATAGGGGGCATTTTTCAGTCTACTCTGCAGGATATAAAAATTTTTTCCAATGGTTAAAAAATTATTTTCCCTCAGTGTCTTGAAGGCCTGGCTTTACTACTGATTGTCTTTCATCCATGTTATCTGATTAGACGTTTATTTCGCTGCCTCTTCCTCTCTCTGATTCCTCAGCGTGAGAGCACTCCTCGTTCCCTCCCCAGCTAATCTAACTGAGTAGGTACCATGGCTTCAAACACCATCCATTGACCCCAGATCCACGCCGGACGAAGGAAGGCTTTGTTCTAGAAGGCCAGCACCCACACCCCCAGCCTTGCCTCTGCCAACGAAGTTCACCTGTCCTCATTTTCCCCTGAGACCTTCCATTAAAGTCCCAGCTTTCAGCACCACGTCTCATTCCTGCCCTGGGATGGACCTGCAGGCTTAGTTGAGAGGCTCTCTGGGGTTCTTGGGCAGGGCAGACTGGCCCGCTCCACTCGGGCCCACTGGGCTCTGGGGCTTCTCTGCTACATTTCTGATGTGGCCATACCTCTGCTTTCTATCGTCCAGAAATTTGTTGCAATCTCTCAGCTGCTGCTAATCCCCTCCCATCCACTTTACTGTCATAGGATTATACTTTTAATAATCTCTTTATTATCATTTTAATGGGTTCTGGGGAGGAAGGGTAGACAGAGGCACATGCGCTGAATCCTTCATCTTGAACTCTAAGTTAATCTCATTACCTTTTCAGTTATAACTTGCATATGCCACAAAGATAACAGACATTCTATTCTAAGCCCCTTGTCCGTGGGCTCCCATTGGTGGGAAGTGGGAGTGGGGACGGCAGGTTTCGGGTTCACATCCCAGCTTGTCACCTCCCACCCACCTCCGACACACACAGACTCTCCTTGTCTGAGCACTGCCCCTCCTGACACAGATCTGCCAGTGCGAGTTATGAGACTGGCAGACTGCATGCAGGTTTCCTCTTTCCAGGATTTTTTTTTTAAAAGCACATTACTTCTGTGGCCTTCCCTATAAGGCTGGAATACAGGCACTGGGACATGAAATGAAGAGAAGGGACAGTGTTAAATGGGGAACATCTTTTGCAGGTTCCTTCAGCCCAAGAGAACCTTTTCACTCAAAAGCGAAGCCTGCATGACACATCCCTGCCTCACCAAGGCTCAAGTTTAAAAATAAACACGGGCATTTGAAGGAGCACAGAAATAATTCGTGCCCGAGGATCCACAGAACCCCATGGCACCAGGTGTATGCTGACCCCGCAGGAGCTGAGACAGGCCACGTTCAATAGAAAGTCAGCCCTTGTGGACCTCAAACAAGCGATACACGAGTAAAGGGAGCCTTTTTGTGCTGGATTCCCTTGTACTACAGAGCGTCAACTGCACCCCATTCAGACCAACCACGGGCGTCTGCTCTGTCTAGCTATTCATACAAGGGCTGTGAAGGCAGCCCCCCGGCCCCAGCCCCGGAGCCCAAATCCAAGACCTCACCCAGCCTTTGTCTCCTCTTCCCTATCAACCCCTGCACCAACGTACAGGATTAACAAAACAGAAGTTCCTCTCACCCATACCTGTGCCTTCAGAGGAGCTGTGCCTTCCCCCTGGAATGCCCCCTTGTTCACGGCCACCCCCCGCTTAGCCCACCCCCACTGGTCAGAATGCTACCATCTTTCAAGACAAAGTTCAATTTAGTCACCTCTTCCATCAGGGGCACCTGGGTCCACCATCAGACTGGATTCTCTCTCTGGAGTCCAGCTTTCTGTGTCTCCTCTGTGGCCCTCATATTATTCTGACTTGTCTTTGGGTAGCTATAGGTGTGCCGTACCCCCCAAATTGGACTGTAAGCCCCCTTGGGCAGGAATCAGGTCTTCATTTCCAGAGCCCCTGCAGCACCTTGATAGAGGAAGTGCTTGAAGTTGTGGCCAGAGCTTTGAGTGAACCCAAGTCACAGAGGGCCCAGAGGGACTAGTCGCTGGCTGGTGTGACCCCTGTGAAATTCCACAGGGCAAACAAGCAGACCTTTGTTTGAAAGCAGTGGGAACCCCTCTCTACAGCAGAACTGCTAGGTAATGTTTTCCTTCCAGGCACACATACACACGTGCATGCACACATACACACACAGAGGCACGCAGAGATATATTGACCCTCTCAGCTCCAGGCTGCAACAGGACAGCTGGAGGCCCAGCTTACGGCTTCCACCAGCAACTCCTCCCTTTATCCCAGGTGCTGCACAAATGACCTCTCCCGATGCACTCTGCCTGGCCTGAAAGCACAGCTCTACTGGGGTGAGCTTAAGGGCCAGGACTATGTTTTATGTGCCACGCCACAGCCAGAGCCTGGCACCCAGAAGACGTGTCTTAACAAAGTGGTGAGGGAATTCCCTGGCAGTCCAGGGGTTAATATTCGGCACTTTCACTGCCGTGGCCCAGGGTCCATCCTGGTTGGGGAAAACTAAGATCCTGCAAGCCGCACGGCGCAGCCAAAAAACAAAACAAAAAAAACAAGGGGGTGAGACAGAAGGGTGCAGAGAGAGAACAAAAGTGTCCGAGCAAACAGTCAGTCAAGTTCCATTTATACTTCGTTAGGTTTGGAAGGAAATGTACACAGCATTGGTAGGTCTTCAGTAGACACAAATAAGTGACTATTAGAAGAATGACATGTTTTCCTATCACACTGTGCTCTGGTTACGATGAATCAGATGGGGGCTATTTATCATACTGGATCTTCTACACGTTTTTCTCCCTTTTGGAAAAGGTCTGACACTCGACTTTTAGCAGACCCAGGCAGCTAGCAGGTGTCCAGACAGTTGGGGCCTACGTGTGCCCAGAACAGCCCGTGCTCCTTCCCATATACCAAGGACACACTGCCCGTCCCCTCCAAAGGCCCAGATGGCCTGTGCGTAGACTTCTCCCCACTTCCTTTTTATCTCCTCCAAGTGCTCTGCATCAAGCTTCCATCCTCAGATTCACGGGTTTCCAGGCACACTCACATTTGCAGTGCAATTCGTGTGCCTCTCCTAAGGCATCTGGTTTTTAAATAGGAAATGCCTTTCCCATGTCCTAGAGCAATGCTGAGATCCACTCACCAGATCTCGGCAGTACCTCGGAAAAGGTATTTCCTAGAGGTCCTGGCATGTATTGATCATCTGTCGGTGTCTGGCATCGTGCTGGGCACTGACATACATAGCTCACCTCATTTTCCCAACAACCTTGAGAATCAGTGTCTGTGTCTTCATTTTACAGAGGAAAACAGGGGGAAAAGATTAAGTAACGCACCCAAGGGCACACAAAGTTGTCAGGCGGGAGTCACCTGGGTCACCTAAACCCAACACACCCCTCAGGCTCCCTTCCCACTTGTTCCATGAGGCCCCACACCTGTGTTCCCTGACCCTCCTCCCCAGGCTGCCTCCCCTGCCACCATGTTCAGGCAGAAGCCCTCCTGAGGACCTCAGCGGGTCTCTCGGCAAACAGGTTCATCCTTATCCATCTCTTACCAAGGCTGTCATCCCAGGCCTTAAGGAATGATCCAGAAATCCAAATCCTGCTCACCAGCAGCAACCCCACAGTCCTTCCCAAAGTCTCCACAGTCAGGAGAAAACCCAGAAAATACCTCCTGAGTCCCCCAAACCTTCAGGTTCCTGCCCAAAGGCTCACAACTCCTAAAGGTGCCCCTGGGGCCTGTCTGGACCATGTTGATGAACCACCCACCAGGCAGTAAGATGGGGCAGCAGGCAGCAGCTGGCCCACCTGGTGCTTCAACAGCTGGCCTCCTGGGTGGCCACAGAGAATGTCCATCTGGCCCACCTGGGCCTCTATGCAGCCACCAGTCACCCAAACAGGTCTCTTCCCACTGCAGCACTAAACAACTAACTCAGGAAACCCCCTTGTCTCTCCAGCTCCTGTCTGTGAGGCAGGCCTCCTCCTGACCATTCCAGAGTTCGTGCTCCCTATTGACCTTTCTGGACCACATCTACCCACCTACCACCCTCTCAAACAGCACTTCCTCTGGGAAGCTAAGATTCTGCACTCAATTTCTTTTTTTTTTTTTATGTGGACCGTTTTTAAAGTCCTTATTGAATTTGTTACAACACTGCTTCTTTTTTTTTTTTATGTTTTGGTTTTTTGGCCACGTGGCATGTGGGATCTTAGCTCCCCAACCAGGGATGGAACCCGCACTCTTGGCACTGCAAGACGAAGTCTTAACCACTCCAGGGAAGTCCCTACACCCAATTTCAGTGTGTGGGTTTTCCCCCACACCACCAAGCAACTGTCTGAGACACCAGCTGGGTGTCCTACAATCCAACTCAATTCTGACACCATCCACCCGAAGAGAGGGTCAGATCCCACAGGTTACAGGTTCAGTCCCACAAGAGCCCCTCCCGCCCCCACTTCGTACGTCAATCACAAGTCCAGTTACCACCTGTGCTTCTCACCAGCTGGCGACAGATTCAAGGTCTCAACAGTTCGATTCATTTGCTAGAGCAGTTCACAGAATTCAGAGAAACATTTTACTCACTAGATCACTGGTTTATTATGAAAGGATATAACCCAGGAACAGCCAGATGGAAGAGACACATAGAGCAAGGTATAGAAAAAGGACTCAGAATGTCCCTGCTCTCTCTGAGTGCCACTCACCCCAAATGCCCACGTGCTCACGAACCTGGAAGCTCCCTAAACCCTGCCCTTTTGGGTTTTTATGGAGGTTTCGTTACAGAGGCATGATTGATGACATCATTGGCGATCGATTCAACCTCCGGTCCCTCTCCCCTCCCCAGAGGTGGGGGAGCGTGGCTGAAAGTTCCAACCCTGTGATCATGTGGCTGAGTCCCCCATCCTTAGGTGCTTTCCAAGTCACCTCATTAACATAACAAGACACCTTTAAGGCTCTCTTCACAGGAAATTCCAAGGGTTTGAGGAGCTCTGTGCCAGGAACAAGACAAAGATCAAATATATATTTATTATAAATTATCACAGAAGCCTTCCCCAGCCTCTCCCTTCCAGGCCAGACACCCCTACCATCTGCTCTCGCGACACCCTGTACCTCTCCTGCAGAGCACAGCTGGATGACCAGGCTCCTCTCTACCTCTTCCTTCCTCCCTCAAAGTCCCAGGTCTTCAATCTCTTGTCATCAGACTCTGTCATCCTCTACCCCTCCCTGCTGCTGTCAACCACCAACCCCGTGTCACTCCCCCTCACTTCTGGATGATATCAGGATCACAGGCCCTCTCTCTCCCGATTCTCAGTCATTTCGACCCACACATACATGATCCTTCCAACTGGCCTCCTAACTGCTTGAACCCCCCTCAGCCTCTCCAACTCCCTGTCAAAACCTGTCATTTATCAATAACTCCAAACCCGTCTATAATCTTCATTCCATGCATCCCACCCTCTGCAACTGGCACCCACTCACCCACCGTGCCCGGTTCCTACTCCCAGTCACCT
This sequence comes from Phocoena sinus, assembly GCF_008692025.1. NCBI lineage: Eukaryota > Metazoa > Chordata > Mammalia > Artiodactyla > Phocoenidae > Phocoena > Phocoena sinus. The sequence goes on along the minus strand of NC_045764.1, from coordinate 36,052,695 downwards.
TTACCTGCTCTATTGCTCATGGCATTTGTCACCTCTAATATGCCATAAAATTTCCTTATTTGTTACAGTTTGATTTATCGTGTGTCTCGTTCAAATGTAAGTGTCACAAAGGCAGGGATTCTTGTCTGGTTCACCACGTGCAGCACCTGGTATACGAGATACTCAACAAACACTTGTTGAATGAATGACTTTTACTTTTGTAATTATTCAATCTCCATCTCCCCTGCTATACTGTAAGCTCTACAAGGACAGAGGTCAAATCCATCTTAGTCACCCCTGGAAGTACTCAGTAAATACTACGTAACTGAGGGAATGGAGGAGCAAGGTTCATATTTAAGAACTGCATTGCTGGGCTAAACCCGCTGCTTGCAAGGGTAACTTCCACCCAGACTGCTTGGATGCAGCTCTGTTCCCACTGGCTGCCACCTGAATACAGGTGACCTAGATAAAGCTGTTGCTTCTGATAAACCCAAGCATGAAGCATCAGAAGCGCACAGACACGGAGATCTGAGCATAAACAGTGCTTTCTGCTGCTGCCATGCAAATATTTGATCCCATGGATGTGGGGGAAATTCATTTTACCTGTTACCAAGAATAGTTTCAGAGGCTACCTGAAAAAGTTCATTCTAAAAACAGATTACCTAGAAGACGCTCAACCATGAACTTCCTCCCAGCAAAAGACACTGAACGAGATCCTATCTAGGTTTCAGATCATAATTTCAGTCTGTGACTTCCCCTTCAAGCTGCACTCATGACTCACTAGGTTAGTTTAGCCATTCATGGGTAAGGGATTTGCTCTAGGAAAAAACCATACAAATAAACCAAACAACTTTTGTAAGATGCACAAACAGAACCAAATGTCACTACTTCAGACTTAGTCTGACCTCTCACCTAGGATGAAGGGGCATGAAACGCACTCCCATTTGTGGAGATAAAGTGCTGACAGGGAAACCAGTCCTGAAAATCACATCACTCAAGCACCTTCCAACTCCAGTTCCTGACAGGCAGCTCCTTCTATTACAGCCAGGAGAGGCCCAGCTACAGCAAAGCTGCCAGGACGCTTGGGGGAAAAAAAGTTCTCGTGCATCTTTCAGACAAACAATGCAGGCAATCAGCTAAAGCTTGAACCCCTGGCAAGTGTGAGCAAGATCCTGATTCACAGCCAAAAAGCAGGTGAGAGCAATGTGGGCTTTGGTGAGCTTACCACCCTGCTCTGTGTCAAGATTAATATCAATATAACTCATCCAACATAGACCCAGCCTAACAGGTTTACTTACTGGGGACTCAGATGCCTACTACGTGATCTGAACATTGTCTTAATAGATGTGATTGCAACATACAACTCAAGAAGACTGAAGAATTAAGTCATTCTGAGAACCTCTACTGAAATCTGAGAAAAAGGACCGGAGAGAAACTGGAAGAGAGAAGGATGAGAAAAGGAATGGGTTCGGTAGATTCAGGGCAAAATCTGTAGAAAACTCAGCTGCATTCCGGTGGTGATGACTTCCCCACGAGAATACACCTCTTGCAAAGGATCTCCTTCATCCCTCTCCAGAGGAGGAGAAGAGGAAACACAAGAAGAAGCGCCTGGTGCAGAGCCCCAATTCCTATTTCATGGATGTGAAATGCCCAGGATGCTATAAAATCACCACCGTCTTTAGCCGTGCACAAACAGTTTTGTGCGTTGGCTGCTCTACCGTCCTCTGCCAGCCTACAGGAGGAAAAGCAAGGCTTACAGGAGGATGCTCCTTCAGACAGAGGCAGCACTGAAAGCACCCTGAATCAGGATGAATGGGAAAACACCCCAATAAACACATTTTGGATTAAAAAAAAAAAAAGGAAGGAAAGAAAAAGAAAACTCAGCTGCATGAACAGCCATGGGTTCACATCAGACTAAATACCTGTTTATGACCCCTGCCCTTTGGAAGGTGTGCTAACAGAGCTTCCTTAAACACATCTCTTTTCTTTTAAACCTCAAGTGGTACTTTTGAAACAAAGATTGTTTTTGTCATGGAACTGTAAAAGTCTCAGAGTAATACAACGTATATAACCACCAGCCCAGTCAGAGTCCTGGCTGTGTGACGTTAAACAAGTAACTTAACCTCTCTGAACTCATTTCCTTATCCATAAAACATGAAGCTTAAATGAAATAATGCCTATAGATAATCAACAAATATTACTTCCCTTCCTCCTGGCAGAACTCAATCTTCTACAGAATCCAAGTAAGACACCACAATGACCGTCTGGCATGACCTATGTCTGTCCAGCACACCATTCTGTGGCCTCACAGATAAAAGAACCTGTGTAATTACAGAACAGGAAGAAAACTGGGAAATAATCGGCCAGTTCTGAGATGCCACCATGGCTCCTGAGGGGAGGGTCATCCGCCAGAAGATAAAGTAGTCTTCTCTTCCCTGCAGAGTCTCCAGAAATCTCCACCAAGTACATATAGAAACCAGTGCCAATACTACAGTGGTTGGGAGGATGCAGATGTGGCCCAAGGACATGGTCATCTCACGTGTGCAGCCACGTGGCAGTGAAGGGACAAATAAGACCAACTAAGAATTCACGGGGCTGATACAAACAGCTGATGGATGCAGCCTCTCAGGGGAAAACTTGCATTATATCACATGACACCTTCATCTGCTTTCGTGACATTTCCAGGGCTGTGCCAATTTCGTCGGCTGCTTGCAAGGCAGCTGTTGGAAGCTGCATCCCTTTCTCTATGAGGAGAACCTCCTTGGGCACCCAGCCAAGCTCTCCCCCTGAGAGGCTCCCAGAGGTACAGTATGACCAGGCCTGGGCCACACGGCCATGCTTGGTGTACTCTACTTAATTATTTAAGGAATGAGGCATTGTTTCCTTTGTGGGCAAAGCTTTCAGAATATTTAAAATTCACGGGAGAAGCCAAGAAGTGGGTTTTTTTTAGCTCCCTCCCTTGAAGTAAGGGATATGGCTTTCAGTCAGGTTGTGGGATTCCAATTCCAATTTTCCAGAATATTCCATCCTTGATGAAACATGCCTGCTTTAAAAAAAAAAAAACCAGGGATTCCCTGGTGGCGCAGTGATTGAGAGTCCGCCTGCTGATGCAGGGGACACGGGTTCGTGTCCCGGTCCGGGAAGATCCCACATGCCGCAGAGCGGCTGGGCCCGTGAGCCATGGCCGCTGAGCCTGCGCGTCCGGAGCCTGTGCTCCGCAACGGGAGAGGCCACAACAGTGAGAGGCCCGCGTACCGCAAAAAAAAAAAAACAGAGAAGAAAAAACAGGGAGGAAGCCCTGACAAAGGCCAAACTCGATTAATCATCAGTTTTGTCCCATGGGAGTCACTTTCAAATTTAGCGGATCAGATTCTGTTGGTGCCAAAGTCAGGTAGGAGCCCAACTATTGCTTGGGAACACGCTGGTTGCAGGGAGGTACAGGGCCCCCCTAAGACAGGAAGCACCGCTCAACCCCAGGTCCAACTCAGTGCTCGTCTAACCCAACTCCACATCCTGGAAGAGATGCCACAGGCCATCTAGGTGGGCACCTGAGGGCCCACAAAGGTGGGCTCACAGCCCCGGATAAGACATGGGGAGGGGCTAGGCACACCCCATGGCAATGCCCAAGGAACACGTCCCCACACCTCAGAGGGATCACCTGAGGCCCCAGGATGGGTGGAGGGCCCACTCCCTAAAAGGACAGTTAATGCACTGTCTCCAAAAAGGCAGGCACGTTTCCAGGGGGCCTCTGCACCCCAGAGCCGCATACCTGAGCACATGCAGGGGGTTCATCTCTCCCAGCGAAGCTCAGCCCACAACACGGTCTTCCTGAGGATAGGAAAACCCGGCAATGCCCAGAGTTGTGTGCTCCTCAGAACAAGAAGGTTTGGACAAAGCTTTTGCAGCCATCACAGGCCACCTCCTTCTGTCCCTGCCCTGTGTATATACCCAACCTGTAACAGGTGCCCTCAGGCTCCCTCAGACACCCACCCAGCTGCCTGTGCCTCCCTCTCACTGGTCGGAGTTCCTCCAGATGTGTCCACAAGAGCAAATCCCCCTCCACCAAATGGCAGTGCTCACCTACATGGAAACAGCTCTCTCCTCCCCCTACCTCTTGGCCCATGTTCTCCCCTCTCTAAGCTGAACATGCCCAAATCCTTTAAACAAGTGGTTCTAATCTCTTTTTGAGTCAAGGACCCCTTTGAATATCTGATAAAAAAACTATGGCAGGGCTTCCCTGGTGGCGCAGTGGTTGAGAGTCCACCTGCCGATGCAGGGGACACGGGTTCGTGCCCCGGTCCAGGAAGATCCCACATGCCGCGGAGCGGCTGGGCCGGTGGGCCATGGCCGCTGAGCCTGCGCGTCCGGAGCCTGTGCTCCGCAACAGGAGAGGCCGCAACAGTGAGAGGCCCGTGTACCAAAAAAAAAAAAAAAAAACTATGGCAAAAAATCACAAAAAAACTATAGCCATCCTCCCTAGAAAAGCACATGTACATACACAATGCTCATACAGTTTGTGGGGAGGGGTGTTCACAGACCCCTGAACTGCAGATAGGGACTTCATTTTAAGAAAACTTCCTTCAAATCATCCTCAGGAAACACGTGTCCAGACCCCTCCTGCTCTGCTCTCCCTTCTAAATTGGATGAACTTTGACACCCAGAACCAAATACAACATTCTAGATGCAGAGTGAAGCAGACCCATCACCTCTGTTATAGCTATTTTCATACTTCGACTGAAGTCTTCAAAGTTTTAGCCAGCCTTCGAGACAACCACACCACCTGGGCGGACTCACATGGAACTCACCATCAACTCAAAATCCCCAAGTCTTTCACATGCTCGGGAAGATGTGCCCCACTTCCCACCCCTTTACCTCGGGGAGAGCCAGGAGGCCACACCCTCTGAGTCACCCAGCATCATCCAGGCTCTTGGTCCTCCCTGCTCTGTTCATCCCCAAATCGGAGCCAGTCCTTCGCTCCTCCCTACACTCTCAAATCCTCTGTGGCCTCACTGAAGTCCTTGAAATCAGCGGGCACCAGCTGTCCAGCCAGAATATTCCCTTCACCTTCATGCCTTAACTGACACTAGGCTGGTCCCTGAGGATAGCACTCCGCACACCATGCACAGCCAGTCTGCTCCTCTCGCCTCCTACAAAAGCAGAACACAAGGGGAGACGGGCGACTGGTGTCCTTGTGGCCCCCCCCAGCACGTGGCTCTCTCTGAGCGCTTGAAGGCGAGACCATTCCAGCCACCTGCCTCCCCTCCCCACCCTCACCAGCCTCCAGGTGTTTCCGGTCATTGATCCGGTCATTGATCAGGGGCTTCAGCTCCGAGCCCAGCTGCTTCTTCCAGCCACCTCCTGTCACCACACGGATAGCCCCCAGCACCCTGGACTCAGCCCCTTGACCTCCGCCAGTCCAATGCCTTCTTCCCCATGCCCTTCAGTGACTTCCCTTCCTTCCCTGAATGGCCCATACCCTTCCCACGGGCTATCACTGTTCCCAACCGCGTGGGAATACCCTGCCTCTCAGCCTGATGCGTCCTGCCATCCGCTTCCCATGCCCACACCCAAGCAACCGGGCAACATCACAAAATTGGGTGGACATGTTTCACTTTAAAGGCATGTTCTCGGACCTCAAACTGTCACTCTGCAATGGCCCACAAAGCCTGGGTTTCTCTGGGAGGCTTACCACCTGCTCCCAATTTCACACCTTTTTCTTCTTCTCAAACTTCCCACACCCAGTCCTCCACCCTTTTTTTTCAATTAATTAATTTATTTGTTTATTTATTTATTTATTTTTGGCTGCGTTGGGTCTTCGTTGCTGCACGTGGGCTTTCTCTAGTTGTGGCGAGCAGGGGCTACTCATTGCAGTGGCTTCTCTTGTTGCAGAGCATGGGCTCTAGGCGTGCGGGCTTCAGTAGTTGTGGTGTGGGCTCTAGAGTGCAGGCTCAGTAGCTGTGGCACACGGGCTTAGTTGTTCCACGGCAGGTGGGATCTTTCCAGACCAGGGCTCGAACCCACGTCCCCTGCATTGGCAGGCGGATTCTTAACCACTGCGCCACCAGGGAAGCCCCTCCACCCTTTCTGTGAGCTGATGACCTTGTCTCAAGCATCATGGAGAAAACAGGAGGCTTGGACTGGAACTCATGCATCTTCCACCCCACCCAGACCTGCCTCTATCTGCTCCCACTGTGGCCTCCTTCCCTCCTTGCCAGGAGAGGGTGCCTCCCTCTCCCCACTCCAAGGGACAATTCTTCCCCTGATGCCCTGAGCCCCATGCCTGTCATCTTGTCAAGGCCTGGGCTCCTCTGTCACCTCGCTTCTCTCGGGCAGCGTTCCTGCCAGCATCCGTGCATGCTGGAGTTCTCCTATCTTAAATACCTTCCCCCTTTACCCACAGCCTCTCATGTTCTCTCATTCCTCTGCTCCCTAAACAGTCAACTTCTTGAAAAAGTGGTCCACGCATCCCCCACGCAACCCTTGTTCCAGCCTCCCACTCAACTTCCAGCCCACCTGGTGTCCGGCCCCACCTCGTCGCTGACTGGTTTGAGGTCAGGGCCACCAGCGGCCACCATGGCACCCAGTCCCAGGCCACTTCTCAGCAGCGCTTGACACTGATGCCCAAGCCCTCCTCCTGGAGGCACGGCCCCAGTTCCTCCTCCCTCCCTGGGCGTTCCTCCTCTGTCTTCCTTGCTGGCTCCTCCTCTTCTACTGTGAGCCCTCTCCCCCTCTGCCTACCCTCCCGATCCATCGTGACCTCACGCAATCTACCTCCAGTCTGACCTCCGCTGAGCCCAAGCTGCATACAATCCACTGCCTTCTGCCCAGCTCCACTCACAACCTCTGGCTCAATATGATGCAGTTACCTGACCTTGACTCACCCACTCCACACCTAACCTGCTCCTCCTGTAGGCCTCCCTACACCTACTATTTGCTTAACCCCCAAACCAAATGGGTCCTCTTTATTTCCTCCCTCTCCCTTAACCTTAGCCCATATCCAATCCCTCTGAAAGGTCTCCAGACCATCTGTGGAATCTGCCCACTTCACTCCCTCCCCTCTGCAACCTTAGGCTCAGCCAGCATCCTCTTTGAACTGGAACCCAGGAACCCTGTCACTTCTTGCTCAGGGCTCATCCTCTTCATTCCATTCTCCACAGAGCACCAGAAAAGTCTTCTTAAAAATTAAGAAGGGCCGTGTCGCAGGTCTATTAAAACCCTTCAGTCTTGGACTTCCCTGGCGGTAAGGTGGTTGTGATTCTGTGCTTCCAATACAGGGGGTGCAGATTCGATCCCTGATCAGGGAACTAAGATCCCACACACCACGCAGCGCGGCCAAAAATAAATTTTTAAAAAAACCTTCAGTCTTATCCAATCTCACGGCATCTCAAATAAAAACCATAGTCCAGGGCTTCCCTGGTGGCTCAGTGGTTGAGAGTCCGCCTGCCAATGCAGGGGATGCGGGTTCGTGCCCGGTCCGGGAAGATCCCACATGCCGCGGCGGGGCTGGGCCCATGAGCCATGGCCGCTGAGCCTGCGCGTCGGGAGCCTGTGCTCCGCAACGGGAGAGGCCACAGCAGTGAGAAGCCCGCGTACCGCAAAACAAACAAACAAAAAAACACCATAGTCCATGCCACAGCCTATGAGGTCCCGTCCACCTTCATTCCTTCCTACTTCTCTCCAACCTCAGACTGGGCACCCTCCCCTCACTGCTGCCAGCCAGCCCCACAGGTCTGATTTCAATTTCTCAAACATTCTGGGCAGCTCCTTCCCACGCTGGGTCTTTACACCTGCTCCTCCACCTAGAATGGTCTGCTCCTGTTCTTCACGTGATGTAGCAGCTTAAATGTCACCTCTTCAGAGGCAGCTCATAAACATACATTCTAAAGTCAGTCTCAGCCCTTGCTTCTCTCTCATGGCACTGAGCATGACTTGCAGTTACTTTATTTGTGGATGCTTTTAAGAGGTTTTTTTGTTGTTGTTGGGGGGAGGCGAGGGCTGGGAGTGGGCAGAGACAGGAGGAATCTGTCTCCCTCACCAGAATGTAAATTCCATGGGAATAAGAGGAACCATGTCTGATTTAAATCATTAAATGTTAAAATGATAATATTTTGGATATATTTGTTTAAAATACATTAAAATTTATTTCACCTGTTTCTTTTGCTTTTTTTTAAATGGACAATAGAACATGTAAAATTACATATGTGGCCTTCATATTTCTATTGGACTGTGCTGGTCTGGTTGGCAAGGATTGGGGGGAAGCAGATTATGATATTATGTTGATATAACATTGTATTATAGGGACTTCCCTGGCGGTCCAGTAGTTAAGACTCTGTGCTTCCAATGCAGGGGGCGCAGGTGCGATCCCTGGTCAGGGAACTAAGATCCCGCATGCCACATGGCGCAGCCAAAAACAAACAAAAAAACCCATTGTCTTATAATCAAATGTTTTATGTGATAAACAATATAGAGGGGCATGGGCCAAGTATTCAGGTACACAGAAGACGGGTAGGTCAGGCTAGGTTAGAGCAGGCTGGAAACGCCAAACTAAAGAAGATGAAGTCATGAATCATTGCTACTTAGCTGGGCGCCCTGTGAATTGACCCACAGTCTAGATATTCTTGTCTGCGTAAGACTCAGCGCTCTCATGCCCTCCCTTCCCCTTCTCATACTTAGAGAATCAGACTCATCAAAAGAAATGAGGTTTTGTTATGGTCTGGTTTTTCTTACCATCTCAGCTTTGGGCCACTGCAAGACTCAGAGTGAGGTCAAGGAGACGGCGCTGTGCAGAAGCACTCAGTCCATCTTCCATGGGACACACCCTACATCAGATGGTGGGGGAGAGGGCACAGATAAGCCATCCCCACCCTGCCTCTGCCCTCAGGTGTCGAGCTGACCCTGCGGGTCACCACATTAATGTTCATTCCCTCCAAGAGATTATCTGCTCCCATGGAGCGAGGAAATCCACTTCTCACAGAGGTTAATAAACTTACAGATCTCATTACTCAAAGAGGTCATGCTGGCCAGAACTTTAATGCATTTTTTAGAAAAGGTCTGGAAGAATTATTAACAACAGAACAGTGACTGGCTACTCAGAGAAGCGAAAGCAAAAAGGGGACTGATGGGGATGAAGCAGGCTCTCCCCTCCTCCTACGCAGCATCCCTGACAGCTGCGGAGAGCAAAGCACCTGGAATCCAACAAGGGTGGCCGTCTCTGACTGCCCATCATCTGGGTCTGGGACTGCTTGCCTCTGCTCCTGCCCCCAGGTCGCTTGGATGTTGGCAAGTAGTCTAGCTGTGGAGACTGGCACCTTTGCAAACTCACATTCCTGAATCTCCAACTAGTCCCTCAGGTTGCTCACAAATCTGTATTTGCCCCAGCTAACCCCCTGCCCCACCCCCAACAACCAGCTGTACCAAAGCATTTCCTCTGTTCCCAAACTACCGCCTGGTTCTCAGATCAATTCCTCAGCTCACACTGAGAAGGAAAAGCCAGTTGGGACGTCCCTGGTGGCACAGTGGTTAAGAATCCGGCTGCCAAGGCAGGGGACATGGGTTTGAGCCCTGGTCCAGGAAGATCCCACATGCCGTGGAGCAACTAAGCCCGTGCGCCACAGCTACTGAGCCCATGTGCCGCAACTACTGAAGCCCACATGCTCTAGGGCCTGTGTGCTGCAACTACTGAGCCCACGTGCCTAGAGCCCGTGCTCGGCAACAAGAGAAGCCACTGCAATGAGAAGCTCATGCACTGCAAAAAAGAGTAGCCCCCACTCGCTGCAACTATAGAAAGCCCATGCGCAGCTACAAAGACCCAATGCAGCCAAAAATAAAATTAATTAATTAATTTAAAAAAATTTTTTTAATTATAAAAAAGAAAGCTACAGGAGCTGATGAACAGATGAAGGGTGATGAGAAAGGAGTTCAGATCCATATAAGTGGGTGGGAATCAGAGATATGAGCCTCTGAAACCAACTACTGTCTAGTCCACATGGCCCCTGGTCCCATATCCCTCCCACGTTAGTCCACTAGGTAATGTTTGGTTGATGTCCACCTCCCCACTAGACTGCAAGCATCATGGGACCATGAATGGTCATCATTGTGTTTGTTCCCAGCACCTACAACAGTGCCTGACACAAGGTAGATGGCCACGATTCCTTGAAAGAATAAGAGAATGAATATACAATGAAGGGTTCCCTAACCAGCAACACAAATCCCTAGTCTGATGCCCACAACGGGGAGAGCTCCTTGGGTTTTCTGTCCACACTTGCACCTCCCCATGAAAGCAACTGGTTGGTAGACTGGCTTTCTTGTTGGGATGGGTGGGTCAGCTTCCTAACCTTCCTTGTCCACCGACTGGTAACATTCCTCCACCCACACGACTGGAGAGGCTTAGTGATATGAACGAGAGCTTCAGAAGGCAAACCGCATATTCTCCGGGTCACCCAGTGACAGGGAACCAACCTTGGCAGTACTCAGGACTGGCCAGCAGCTGAGGACTCAGGGGAGCGCCCAAGAGGATTAAAGATGAAGAATGGACCATTCCCAACCATGTACTCCATAAGGTACCTCAGGAGTACCTTGAGGAGTACACCTGCCAACCTCCTACCCAAAACAGAAATGATCGTGATGATCACGGTGAATTTGGCCACCACTGATGAAATATTTATGTGTGAGACGTTGTGCTAAGTGCTCTACACACATTTTTCTCATTAATCATCTCAGTCCTTTAACAGCTGAAGACAGTGAAGCTTAGATAAAATGGCTTGTCCAAGCTCACACAGCCAACCAGGGGGGCTGGGGTCTGTACTGAGCCCCCCTGACAGGTGGCCATCCATGACAATGGACTCATCTTGCTGAGACAGCCAGTTTTTTTGTTTTCTTGTGGTACGCGGGCCTCTCACTGTTGTGGCCTCTCCCGTTGCGGAGCACAGGCTCCGGACGCGCAGGCTCAGTGGCCATGGCTCACGGGCCCAGCCGCTCCGCGGCATGTGGGATCCTCCCGGACCGGGGCACGAACCCGTGTCCCCTGCATCGGCAGGTGGACTCTCAACCACTGTGCCACCAGGGAAGTCCGAGACAGCCAGTTTTATCTTCAGTCCGCTCGGAGGAGTTAGAGAGCTCATCCTCAGGCCCATGACCTGAAATCAGCCTTGATGACGCCTCCACCGAGACCTCCTTTTCCTGCCCTTTGGAGCTTCCCGAAACAGGCTCCATTCGTCTTCCCCAGGAGGACCTTTTCTCCATCACCCCACGCCCCCCCAGGACAAACAACTCTCCTGTTCTGCATTTATCTCAACAACCCCAATTAAAAGCTTTCCCACTTAAAAATCCCCAAAGGGATCCAATGCCTGGGCAGCAGGGTCTACAATATTCCTCATTAATTGGATCCCTGTGGACAACCCCTACCCCAAAACCCACACACAAGATTTCCCCCAGAGCACAAAGGGAGGAAGGAGGACAAAGGGCTGGCTGGGCAGTTCTGCCCCTCACTGGTGATCTGGACCAAGATCTCCCCAGGACAAGGCAACAAAAAAGGGACCGTCAGAGCCCTCCTGGTAGCTGGGCCTCAGCCTCAACTCGGCTGGGAGGCACCTGGGTACTAAAGGGTCTCTTACTGCACAGCTCTCAAGCTAACTGCTTTGGCTGGTGGTGATGCCTTATCCTAAGCTTTTCTGCATGGGGTGAGGGGGCGCCACGGTCCCCAATTCCTCAGAAGAAGAAGAAGAAGACAATCAACCAGGCTTGTGAATAAAACTGTTTAAAAAGAAAAAAAAAATCTCTAGTCGTTGACAAATGTCTAAATGTGTTCCCCACACGCGTATTTTTATTCTAACAAGCTAATTTGAAATATAATTTAAATAAATTCTACCAGAATGATACCATATGACTAACAGCACCCGGCGGCAGAACTTCTGGAGGCTTCATCGTACATTCAGCAGAGGTTTCCAACCTGACACTGTTCCCACACAACGCACACCCGCTATAGGACACCGGCTCCTGCTGCCAGCGCGTGCCTCCAAGCCTATAAATACGACTTGGGGGCAGCCTGTGTGAGCAATACCTGGAAGTGCAGACACAGAACACACGGGGCTTGGGGACCAGCGTCTCCAAACCCATGCGAATTTAGAAAGAAGCTCTTTGCCTCAATTCCTCTCGAGGCTGCTTTTTGCTTAATTTATCTTCATGCTAGAAAAAAACCAAAGTCTAACCCTCAAGATCCACAAGGTCAGGACCTGCTACACCTGAGAGTTCGAATACTCTGGAGAAATGCTTTTTCTCTATTGTAAACCTGTTTGGGGGCTGCTGTTCACTTTCGTCTGACAAAGGTGAAGGAAGTTTTTCTTTTTAAAGGGAAAAGGAGCTCCCAGCCCCACTCCATATGCCAAAAGGAAGTATTTCTCCAAAGGTTTTAGACGCCAATGCTGGCTGAGTAACATGTCACAGGATTTACCCAGGTGTTTTTCTTTAATTGCCTGACAACTGAAGCAGGGACTGTACCACCCCTCCTGTATGTATGTCCCTGCCAATCCCCTCGCCAAGGGAAGCCTCTCTGCAGGAGGGGCCTGATGCCCACCAGACAAAGGGCTTTGCAGGAGAAGGGGTGCTCAGGGGTGGGCACGGGTGCTTTCTGCTTGTAGAGCGCCTTCTCCTCCAGGTCTTAAAGCAGAATTACTCTGCCCTGATATTTCCAAACAAGCAGAAACAGTTTGAGCAGCTGGATCCTGGTCCACCAACACCCTTAGCAACAACGACAAATCCTTGGTGTTCTTACCAAGATTCACTAAGGAGCAGTGACTCACTCAAAATTACACAGTCACTGCAAATTACCCAACGTTAATTGTGATCCTGGTTTCCTCTACCATTTCTTTCCTTCAGCAATTCATTTAAAGCAAACAACTGCTTTAAAAGATTATCAAAATGTCGTTTTTATTTTTTAAATTATACCCTGCCTTGTTCTAGAAAGGACTTAAGCAGGTTTGCAAGGATGTATGAAATTCAGCAAAATGACAAATCAGAAGTAGTTTTGGATTTAAATGATGATGTATATTTATAGTGATTGGCATGGAAAGATGTCCATTCAAGGTATTTTAAGTTGAAAAACTTATGTTACAAAACAGATGTATGATATGATTCCATTTGGATAAAAATATACTTGTTTTATGTAGACATAGATCTAGACACGGAGACATATATATTCCAATACATGGAAAAGTCTACAAAGACAGACATACGATTGCTGATGGAGTTTATCCCTGCAATGTGGGATGACAAGTAATTTTCACTTCCTCCTTTATGCTGTTATTTTTTAGTAGGAACATGTAACATTTTTATAATTAGAAAAAAGCAAAGCTATTTACATTTTGTTAAAAAAAAAAAAAGCGGTAGATGAAAAAGGGTGAAGGTAAAACAAGGGCAGGGCCATACAACTGAATGAGGAATAAAGGTAAAGGATGAGGTCTGATAAATTTGCCTAAGGGGGACCGCACATCTGTCTCTTAAGTTCCCCAGAAGCCATTACAGAAAAGAAACCTAGTAATTTACACAAATCATTGAGTCCCGCGGACAAAATCAAACCACCTGCTCTGCTCTGGGTCCTCCTTCAGGGGACTGTGCACAGCAGCAAACGTGCCCTCAATTCCATTCTAAAACCTTCAAGGCTAGTTGTTTCAGGACTGTTTCCAACAAGAATGATGGCATCTTCCCAAAGTGAAAGTCAACCTAAAGTGAGTATTCATTTATTCCTATTCACTCATTCATTCAGTACATATTTACTTAGTGTCTACCCCATGCCAAATACTGTGTATTTTTCCATCTCTGACACTCAGGGTGACACTAAGGGCTTCTAAATAATGAGGGTGATCCTACATGTTAATGGTCTCCCTAAGCATCTCCCCATAGTGTACTGGGGCATCTTTCCTAAGTTCCCCAGATAGTTCCTCTAACACCCTATGGATTACAATAGTTTGTTGAAACTCACACATAAAGCTGGTATTTGTATATGTGGCTTATCTCCTCTTCCTCAAAACTCCACAAGGGCAGGAACTAACTAGTAGGTTTGCTCATCCCGGATCCCCAGTAGACTCTCCAACTGCCTTACAGATGAAGAGACTGAGTGAACCTCAAAAAGCTTAAATAACCCACAACCGGGGACTTCCCTGGTGGTCCAGGGGTTAGGACTCTGCATTCCACTGTCGTGGGCCTGGTTGGGGAACTAAGATCCCAAAGCTGCGCTGCACAGCCAAAAATAGATAAAAAGACAAAACAAAACAAAAAACCCCACAACAGGACCAAGAGAAGACAAGTTTCCTCAATATATCTGAGAGACTGTTATCTATTTTAGTCAACACAAACCCCAAAGAAAAGTCTGTAATTTGTAGGAACTGAGGGAGTGGAAAATGAAAGGAGAAGGAATGGTCATCAGGAGAAAGCTAATCAGTATAGATTACCAAAAGAAGGCCCATGGTGTTAGATAACCAAGATCGTTACATTGCAAGGTAATCTTGGCTGAACAAAACAAGTGAGTGTAAACTGAAGCCAAACAGAAATACAGTAGATCTTGTTTGTAAACACTGACAAAATCATCCACAAGCCACAACAGCAGACAAGCTGGCTTTTCTGTTAGCCCTCTGCAGGCGGGTAAAAAGGTAATTTACAACCCCAGTGATCGGGTGAGAGCCGACAGCCTGAAAATTAACCCAAGTCACAATAAAAGCTCAATGGCTTGCTTTAGCATTTAAAGAAAACTGCATCCAAATGTGATTTCTTTCTCTCTTGGCCCTTGCAACTCTCAATTTAGTGTGCTATAGAAAAGGTAATCCACAACTTCCAGGCCATAATCCAAGCAAGGCTGCCCACCACATTCAAGCATTAACTCAATCAAAAAATTTATTGGGGACCTATTAGGTGCTAGACACTGTGCTAGCTGTTGGGATTCACTGGTGAAAAACAGAAGACCCTGTCCTCTAGGGATGCTACTGGGGAAGGTAGATGATAAACAAGTAGGTAGAACTCAAACGACAGCAGGTGTGCTGTGGTGAGCAATTGTGGGAACAAAGTGTGGCTACTGTCAGCATTTAACAGGGGTGGTCAGGAAAGTTCCCTGAGCAGGAGATCCTGATGTCAAAATGCCAAGGATGAGAAGGAGGAAGGTATTTGCAGAGTCAGGGCAAGAACATTCCAGGAAGAGGGAAGAGCAAGTTCAAAGGCCTCCCAGGCAGGGCAAGAAAAGAAAGGAGGCCAGTGTTAGCAGAAGGCAGTGAGGGACGGCCAGAGTGACTGGGAGGGCGGGGCACAAGCCAGCTGCCTGTCGGCTGGAGGGTGCTTAAGGAAAAGAGTGATGTGACCTGATTAAAAAGCCGATCACTCGGGCTCCCATGTGGAGAATGGACTGGAGACACCCCAGAGTGGAAGCTGGGGGGACTGTTAGGAAGTTAGCCCAGGAAGGAGGCTACAGTGGCCAGGACTAGAGTAGGAGCTATGATTCTAGGGAGAGGAGAATGCACCCCAGATAATATCTCAGAAGTAGAACCCCTGGGACCCACTGACAGCCTGGATGTCAGGGGTAAGGGAGAGAAGAATCAAGGACGACTCTTGCAAATGGGTGGACGGTGGGGCCATGGACTGGGATGGGGAAGAAAGAGGGAGGGAGAGATCTGGAAGGAATATCAAGAGCTCCATGCGTGGACAAGAGCAGGAAGCCCTGAGAAAGGGCTGTGTTAGAAATACAAACATGGGAGTCACCAGCATATAGAGAGTATTTAAAGCCATGGGGGGACTTCTCTGGTGGCACAGTGGTTAAGAATCCACCTGCCAATGCAGGGGACACTGGTTCGATCCCTGGTCTGGGAAAAGCCCACATGCTGCAGAGCAACTAAGCCCGTGCACCACAACTACTGAGCCTGCACTCTAGAGCCTGCAAGCCACAACTACTGAGCCCGCGTGCCACAACTACTGAAGCCCGAGCGCCTAGAGCCCATGCTCTGCAACACGAGAAGCTACCGCAATGGGAAGCCAGCGCACTGCAACGAAGAGTAGCCCCTGCTCGCCACAACTAGAGAAAGACTGCACGCAGCAACGAAGACCCAACACAGCCAAAAATAAATAAATTTATAAAAAATTTTAAAAAGGGGCTTCCCTGGTGGCGCAGTGGTTGAGAGTCCGCCTGCCGATGCAGGGGACGCGGGTTCGTGCCCCGGTCCAGGAAGATCCCACATGCCGCGGAGCGGCTGGGCCGGTGAGCCATGGCTTCTGAGCCTGCGCATCCGGAGCCTGTGCTCCACAACAGGAGAGGCCGCAACAGTGAGAGGCCTGCGTACCGCAAAATAAATAAATAAATAAAAATTTAAAAACTTAAAAAATTTTAAAAAGCCATGGGGGGATGGGGTTGGGATGGGATAACATTACCTAGGAAGAGAGTGTTGACAGCAAAAAGGAACCAGGACAAGTTCCTAAACAACCCACCCCATCACACTGAGGTCAGAAAGAGGAGCAACCAGCAGCGAGACTGAAGGGGAGCCGTCAGGAAGGGACGAGGAAACCCAGGAGAGTGTGGTGGGAAGGAGGAGGGAGTGGCCATGGTGGAGGAAGGCTGCTGGGAAGGGGAGGAAGACAAGGACAAGGTCATCAGTGACCCAACAGTTCTGGTGAAGAGGTGGGGACGGAAGCCAGACTGTAGACTGTGAAGGGCTAACAAATGGTAGGTGAAGGAAATGAATGGAGACAGTGGGTTTGGACATCTCTTTTGAGATGTTTTCAGGTGAAGGGGAGCAAAGAGGTGGAACAGAAGAAGGACAGGGATGTAAAACAAGAGATGCTAAAGCTGTGCTGTCCGATATGGCGGCCACTAGCCGCTTGTGGCTATTTAAACTTGAATTAAAAATTCAGGTCCTCAGCCGCACTAGCCACATTTCAAGTGCCCCAGAGCCACATGTGGCTGGTGACAGCGGTACTGGACCACGCAGATACAGAATGTTTCCATCAGTGTGGAAAGTTCTACTGGACAGCACTGAACTAAAACATGTTTGTGCCCTGATGGGAAAGACCCTGGAGAGAGAGGAAGGTGAGAGAACAAGAAATGTTCCCTGACAAGGTGAAAGGGGATGGGATGAATGGTCCGCCAGGAGGGGTGAGCCTCTGGTAGGACAACAGGTGGGAAGGAAAACACAGGAGCAGCTGCACACGGGACTGTAGGCGTGGCAAGAAGATGAGGCTTTTCCTTGGACTGTGGCTCTATTTTGTCAATGAAAAGGGATGCAAGGTGTGCATGGGGAGGAGAGAGAGGTCTGAGAAGGGGAGAAAGTATGAAGCAGCTTCCTTGGGGAGTAAGAACACAAACTTACTGGGGAAACCACACACTTAATGCAAAATACTTCTCAGAAGAGAAGCGGGAAATAGCAGTGAACATCTGAATGAGGAAAAGCATCTTAAGTGGGGAAGAGATAAACTCAGGGTTTTTTTGTTTTTTTCCCTTAAATCTTGGTCATGTCTAGACAGTAGAGCCATGACAAAGCTGTAGGATCACAGCAAGCCTTTCTACTGGCTGCCCTTTCTTGGTTCATCCCCCTCCATCCTACTCAACTCTCGGAAAGGATGACATTGGTTCTATTTTCGGTTAAAATGGCTCCCTCCACCCTCCTCTGTCTGTACTGCTTACCCAGCCCTTAGCTCCATCTCAACTTACAGCCATGGTTTGTACGTTCAGATAAATTATAGAAGAGGTGGATATATTAAAATGGCAGAAGTAGGTAGGAGTTACAAACCAACCATTACCTACAAGAAGTGAGTAACAGATATTTATCAGATGATGTTAAAATTACATGAAAGGCATAGTCAATGTTTAAACAAAATCTCCAAGCTACTCCTCCCTGCTTCTCTACAAAAATTATTTTCTGACATTTTCTTTAAGCTTTTATGAGTAAACATTTTTATTTCCACAGAACTATTTGATCTCAACCATAGAACTTAAATATTTGTTTTTGATCATGCAAGTGTGTTGGGTTGGTTTTGTGTTGGCTGGGGGGAGGGGGGAGAGAGAGTGTTAAAATTACCCAGATCCCTTTTATCTTCCATCTTGAGACCTACATTTGCGAACTCCTTCTTCCCATACTTTTTTTTTTTCTAAAGTATGAAATCTGAGAGCCTCAAAGCTTCCCACTGCACAAAGAGCAGCCCTTTCATCGCTGACCAAGAGGTCACTGGAAATGTTACAGAAAAACTGCTTCCCAGCCAGGGTGCCTCTGGTAGAATCACTCACACCTCCTGCATGTGTGAAATCTGGATCCACACCAATGTCTTAAGCAAATCTCCTGGCCCCTCTCTGTCCCCCCTGACCTGCCCATGTTGGTCTGGAGTTCTCACACTTCCCTTCTCAAAATTCCTCTTGACCTCCCTCTGTTTCCTCCAAACACTTTACAGACCACACAGATAAAATTCACTGGGTAGAATTACTCCAGAAACTTACCTGGAGTAAAGTAAGGAGTAAGGTGCAACAAAGCCACTGACCCATGAGAGCTGGGTCAGGCCACCAGGGCAATCCTTCCCCTTTCCACTCCTCACCAATCCCATACAGGAAAGCAAGCTCTCTAGACCCACCCAGCAGAAGTCTTTGGGTCTTGAGAAGCTGTTTGAAGACCGCTAAACTTAGCAGCAGGGGACACAGAGACTCAGGAACTCTGGCTCACTTACCCACCCCCCATTCCCAAGCCCACAGTCAGGCTGTGGCTTCCCCTCTGCCGATGCGCTCAGCGTCCTTCACTTCAGGCCTCAGCTTCCTTATCTGTACAATGGGAATAGCAACCGTTCCCTGAGTGTGCATAGCATACCATCAATATGGGCTCACATCGGGTAAGTAGATGTAAGGAGTTAATTTTGTTATTAGCACAGCGGCTGCCTGACTCACAGCGCCTACTGCTCAGAGAGACGCCCAGGAGAAATCAATTCTGCTTTTTAAATTACTTTATATACTCAGAAGCATTAGTCACTTCGACAGAGTACTTCAACTTCTCTCCTGAGCATCAACTCAGTTGTTTCAAAGACTGAAGCCTTACCTACACATCCTCAGTCATCTCAAAGCAGACTCAAAGTCCACTATTACTTCACTGGGGATTATTATTATTTGGTGTGTTCCCTTTCCAGGAAAACTTCGATTTTCATTTTGTTTGTAATAAACCCAATCGTGCAGAAAGACTAACTGCTTCTTAGACTCCAAAACACAGGCCCTGGAGTTGATCGCGCCTGGAGCGAGGGGACCCCGGAATGGCCGAAGCACGGAGGCCGGCCAGGGTGCCTGTCCCCGCCCGGTGCCCCCGCGCCCGTGCCCGGGCTGCCTGGGAGGGGAAAGGCCACGGGCGCGGAGCTGAAAGTCCGCGCCCAGGCCGGGGTGCCCCTGGCCGGTGTCCGCGCGCCGGGCCGGAGGGCGCGGAGTCAGGCGGCCTCAGGCTCTCAGGAGCCGACTGCTCGCTGGCTCCAGGGTCCCGGCGCGGGGTGTAGGGGCGCGCTCGCTCTCGGGGCTCCGAGCCCGGGAGACGCGAGCCGCGGCCCCGCAGCCCCTCTGGGGTTGCGCGCGGGGCGCGCGCGGCGCGGTTTCACTCACCCCATCTCCGGCGCTGCTCCGGCTGCCGCTCCGACGGGGCCTCTCGTGTTCGCTCTCCGCCCGCTCTGCAGCCGCTCCCCGCGCGGCACATGCGGCAGCCCGTGCGCGCCCGGCTCAGCCCCGGCGCCGCTCCATTCCGCGGGGCTGCGCGCCTGCCGCCGCCGCCGCCGCCGCCGACACCAGGCGCGGGCGGGCGGGCGGGGTCTTGGTCGCCGGGGGCTGGGCTGCTGCGCTCGGGCGGTATCCGCCCCGCCCCGCTCCCGCAGCCCGGCTCCTTACGTAACCTCTTGGCCCCCGGGGCCGGCGCCCAGCCGAGGGGCTGGGAGCGCGGCCGTGTGTGCGGCGTCCCCCCGGCGCCGCCCCGCGGTCTCCACCCCCCTCCCGAGCACACCCCCTTACCTTTGAGATTCGGCATTGGCTCGCCCCCGCCCCACGCCCACCCGGGGGCTTGGCGCAGTGCCGCGAGCAAGCATCCAGCCTGCGGGGATTTAGAGGCTCGCTCGCAGCTGGAGGGAACTTGGGGCGACCCTTAGTTTGCAGATGCTGGAACGAGGCCCCAGGAGAGGAAGTGATTTGCCCAAGGTCACACATTCAGATCTGAGCTCAAGGTCTTCAGAATCTGTGATGGGCACGGCTATGTCCCTCCTTATAGCCCCCTTTCATCTTGCCGTCCACCGCCAGGTGGGTGGCTCAGGGTACCCCCACCATGAAATTCTGGAAGCCAGCAGGGCAGGGAGGATCCTACACCCGCAGCAGGTGTTCTGGGCTCTTCCCTGGGTAAAGATGGGATGGGGGCTTAATCAACTTGGCTTAGAGCAAGGGAAATGGAGATGGCAAAAGTGGAGCTTAAAGAAGGGCAGTCTTAATCTCCTTTCCACGTATCAGGTCCGGATCCCCTACTAAAGGCCGACACTGGGACTAACCTAATCTTCATCGCCCTCTGGGCCTTTTGCAGGATCATTTTCTGCTGAGAACATACTGCCCACATGAGCCTGGGCAGGATTTTTTTTTACTCAGGACAGTAAAAAGGTCAAGGAATAAGCATATAGAGGAGGGCCAACACCCCAACCCTACCCTCATGTCTCCTGGGACCACAAATTTACCTGCTAACCATCAGGGTCTTCTCATGTGGCTAGCGACTCCCTGTGAGTAATTTTCTCAATTACAAATCAGATCATACCACTCTTCTTAAAATGCTCCAGTGGTTTCCTTCCCACTGTCCTTGGGATGAAGACAAGATACTGAACATGGCTGTAAGGCCCTGCTGCATTGTAACCCCGTTGCCCTCTCCAGCCTTTTCTCCTCTTTATTTTCTCCCCTTGCTTTCTGCACTCCAGCCAACTGGTCATCCTCCCTTCAGCCCATGCCATTCTGTCAGTCTGGGAAGATTTTGTCCTCTCTTGTCTTTGACACCCCAGCCCCTTTGCCTAGTCCATTCCTACTCATTTTCAGATCTCAGTTAAACTGTCACTTCCTTGTGGAACCTTTACCTAATGCCCCAGACAAGACTGTGAACTCCTGTACTTTTTCTTCATTGAAATTATTGTTTGTAATTTATATTTGTGAAATTATTTAGTATGTCTCCCAGGCACATCTGCACACTCTATGAAGCCATATCTTTTTGCCCATCATTGTCTCTCCAGTGCCTCGAACTGTACCTGAAAGTCCTCTATAAATATTTGTTGAGGGCTTCCCTGGTGGCGCAGTGGTTGAGAGTCCGCCTGCCGATGCAGGGGACATGGGTTTGTGCCCCGGTTCGGGAAGATCCCACATGCCGCGGAGCGGCTAGGCCCGTGAGCCATGGCCGCTGAACCTGTGCGTCCGGAGCCTGTGCTCCACAACAGGAGAGGCCACAGCAGTGAGAGGCCCGCATACCGCAAAAAATATATATATATATATATTTGTTGAATGAATGAATTAGCAAATAGGTCGGGCCACAGATACACAGAATTGGCCAGAGTCTGTAAGCACAGGTAAGTCTGTTTAGAGCCAGGACTGGATAAGCATTTGGTCCTGGAGGAAACTTATCACAAGCTGAATTCCAAAGGCCAGGTGAAGCTGGTTAGGGGTGCGGGTTTCTGGCAGTGTCAAAGGGAGAAGTCAGCAGAAGGGGGATGAATGGCAGAAGCAGGCTCGGCTGGAATAGAAGTACCAGAAGATAGATTCACAGTGCATTGGGCCAAGTAGTATCCCAAACCCTGAATGGGAGTTTCCTTTCTCTCCACTGATGGAAAGGGCACACCCAAGTTACCTTGGGTAGACATAGTGAGGCCAAAAAGGTAGTATTCCACTATCTTGGAATCTTCCCTAGAGAGAGGCCACTTAATTTCCCTATCGATACCTCCTCCCTCCATTGAAGCCAATACAGTCACCCTTTTTCTGTGGAAAATCTCCCATCAACGTGGTCTTCGTGGCCCCAGTTGTCAAGCGAAATGATTGGTGAAGTCTCTCCTATCAAGAGGCCTGCAGTCAAGGGGAGAGATTCCATGCTGGCTGGAGGCTGAGGCGAGGCCGAGGAGACTCTGTTTAGGGCAAGAGATTTGAGGATCCTTTTAGGTTGAGCAAAGAAGAGCCAGTGAGCGGGGACAAGACTGAAGATGTGAGAAGGAAGGGGAGGTCCTGGGGAAACCGGGAGAGGATGGGGTCCAGGCCCAGGTGGAGGCGTTGGCCTTGGAGGGGGGAGAAGGGTCCACAGGGGAAGGTGGAAGAGAGAGGTGGAGGGAACACTTGCCTGGTGGGCTCCTTTTTCTAATGGAAGCAAGGACACCTACTGAACGTGCATGAGAGAGAGGAGGTGGGGTAGAAGCCAACTTTGAAACAACAGCCTTGGGAAAATAAAAACTGGCATTTGGATAGACCCAGTGTTGGGAATGAGCAGGGCAGAGATGTCCCCAGAAGTCTGAGAGGCCAGACCTTGACCAGCACAACCTCAGGGACCTGGAATTCCTGCCACTCTGTGTGGGCAGCAGAGGCTCCAGAATCTGATCACCCGGCGTGAATAGCCGGTCTGAGGGACATTCTGCACTCTAACCGGGGCAAATGGAATAACCATGGATGGCTCACCAGAGAGCTATACAAACCTGTGAAACTACGGAAACAGGGAGCGGCTCCACCTGTACCATTCCTCTGTATTGCCAGCAAATCTCCCAAGCACCCTGGGTAGATAAGCACTGTGCACCCTCTGTGCCTAGGAGGGTAACATTCCACATCTCTGCTTCTTGTATCTCAAAAGTTAGCTCCTGGAGAAATGGCTGAGTGTAGTCTGGGGCAGGGAAAATACAAGACCAATATAAAGCATCTTGTAGTACCAGAAAGTAAGGAGGTACTCAAAAAACCGAAGGGATGGCAGTATGTTTTTGGGTTTTTTTAACATCTTTATTGGGGTATAATTGCTTTACAATGGTGTGTTAGTTTCTGCTTTATAACAAAGTGAATCAGCTATACGTGTACATATGTTCCCATATCTCTTCCCTCTTGCATCTCCCTCCCTCCCACCCTCTCTATCCCACCCCTCTAGGTGGTCACAAAGCACCGAGCTGATCTCCCTGTGCTATGCGGCTGCTCCCCACTAGCTAAGGGATGGCGGTACATGGAAGGGATACAGGAGCTAACTGAAAGAGCTCCCAATGGCCAAAGCTGGAACAATTTGAGCAACACAATCAATGAGTGAAGTAAGTCAGAAAGCGAAAGACAAATACCATATGCTAACACATATATATGGAATTTAAGAAAAAAAAAATGTCATGAAGAACCTAGGGGTAAGATGGGAATAAAGACACAGACCTACTAGAGAATGGACTTGAGGATATGGGGAGGGGGAAGGGTAAGCTGTGACAAAGCGAGAGAGTGGCATGGACATATATACACTACCAAACGTAAGGTAGATAGCTAGTGGGAAGCAGTTGCATAGCACAGGGAGATCAGCTCGCTGCTTTGTGACCACCTGGAGGGGTGGGATAGGGAGGGTGGGAGGGAGGGAGACGCAAGAGGGAAGAGATATGGGAACATATGTATATGTATAACTGATACACTTTGTTATAAAGCAGAAACTAACACACCATTGTAAAACAATTATACTCCAATAAAGATGTAAAAAAAAATCAATAACATTGTACAGGATTATGATGCAAAATATAAAATAAATACATATGAGTCCATACTAATGTAAATCATTAAATGAGTGGGGAAGAGACACATCTTCCCTACAGAAGAATCTCAAATAATACGTGTAGATACTCGCCCCTCCAGGAGGTAACGTTTAACACTCCCCTCCTCCACCTCCTTGAGAGTAGGCTGGCCTTAATGGCCTAATGTTTTGCTTCTAAAGAATAGAGAATGGAAAGGGAAAAACAGTAACTTTACAGTGGAGAAACCTGGCAGGCACTACCTTAACCAAGTGATCGAGGTTAACATCACCAGTGAGAAACCATGTTGGTATCACATACCCTCTGATAGGATGTGATGAGAAGTATACTTCACCTGTATGTTATTTTCTCCCTAAGCCCATAACCCAGTCTAATCATGATAAACACACCAGACAAATCCATATCAAGGGACATTCTACAAACTACCTGATCAGTACTCCTCCAAACTGTCAAGGTCATGATAAGCAAGGAAAGACTGAGAAACTGTCACAGACCAGAGGAGACTAAGGTGACGTGATGATTTACTAAATACTGTATTAGATCCTGGAAGAGAGAGAAGAAAAATCTGTGAAATCCAAATAAAGTCTAGAGTTTAGTTAATAGTAATGTACCAGTGTTTGTTCCTTCCTTATGACACATGTTCCGTGGTAATGTAAGATGTTAACAATGGTGGTCGCGTGAGCCATGGCCGCTGAGCCTGCGCGTCCGGAGCCTGTGCTCCACAACGGGAGAGGCCACAGCAGTGAGAGGCCCGCATACCACAAAAAAAAAAAAAAAAAAAAAAAAGGCCCATGGTAAACAATGGTGGTCGGCGGCGGGGACTTCTCTGGTGGTCCAGTGGTTAAGACTCCGTGCTTCCACTGCAGGGAGCGCGGGTCTGATCCCTGATCGGGGAAGTCCTGTATGCTGCTTGGTGCGGCCAAAAGGAAAAGAAAAAAAAAAAAGACTGAAAATTAATAAACTAAATTTGTTTGAGGATTCTGAAACTGTATGGAAACAGCTCATGCACTTCCTGCCTGGTAACATTCTGCCAACCTGTGTCCAAAGCTCTTCATAGCTTCAGGATTTCTCTGAAGGGCACCTGAGGGTCAGAGAAGACTATGGACCACCTCGTTAATATGCCAGCCCCAGCCCCTCTGTTTCCAATCTGACTGAGGGCCTGCTCTTGGAGAGATGAGCTCTAAATGGCTTCCAACATCCCAACTGTCCTCTGCTCTTTTCATCCAGGGCTCTCCTAAGTCTATCTGTCCTAGATGCCTCTGAGGATTCTGAAAGCATTCATTCATTCATTCAACCTTAACTTAGCACCAATTCTGACATAGATTGAGGACCAATCTATGTCCTCAAACAACCTAATAAGCAAAATATAATGTAACCAAGGTATGAATAAAGTCCCATGAGATATTGACTTCATCTGGGGAAGTCTTCAGAAAGGGGACATCTCAGCGGGATCTTAAAGGATGTATGGGAGAGAAGTCCAATAAGCTAAGGTATGGGGGCATTAAAGGGTATGATTCATACAGGGAATGATAGGGAATATCCACATGTTTAGCTCAATAGTGTGTGGTAGGAAGTGACCAGGCATGAGAGGTAAGTTGGTACCACATTGTGAAAGACCTCAGGGGCATGTTAAGGAGTTTGGACTTGATGCTGAGGGCCACAGGGAGCGAGTGAAAATTCTGAAGTAGGAGGCTGGTATGATCAGATTAACATCTTATATTCTCTAGCAGCAGTAGGGAGAATGGTCCAGAGAGGCAAAGGCTGGAGGCAAGAGAAATTTGTTAGGAGGATCTAAGTGAGGTTTCAGCCAAGGCCAGAAAAGGAGAGGAAGTGTCTTTTTTTTTTTATATAATTAACTTTTATTGGAGTATAATCGCTTTACAATGTTGTGTTAGTTTCTACTGTACAGCAAAGTGAATCAGCCACACATATACATACATCCCCTCTTTTTTGGATTTCCTTCCAATTTAGGTCACCACAGAAGAAGAGGAAGTGTCTTGATCAGCCTCCCATAAGGGATGGGAGCCTGAATGAGGAGGGAGGAACCAGCGACCTCCTGCGATGCAGGGCCCTGGGAAGCTGCAGCTCCTGGGCAGAGGGGTCAATCATCAAACAACCCAATGGCTTTGAGGAGAGGCTGGGCCTCACTGGCTGCCTCCCCACAGAATTTAACTACAAGAGGCAAAAATAGAAATGACCCTATGGGCAGTCTAGTGCCCCCCAGGGACATCCAGGTCATGCTGCTCTACTGCCCTGAGGTAACTCACTGATTATCCCTTTACTACTCCTTTGGGATGTGTCAACAGGTGAGTCTCCTCCACTAGACGGTCGAGGACAGGGTCCCTCCCTGGGTTTTCCTTGCTCTGTTTGGGCTCATCCTCAGACAAGCTCTCTTCTTGGCTCTGGTCTCACATTCATATGTAGCAAGAAATGAGCAAATCCCCAAACAGTTCAAAGTCCCAGAATTGAGTTGCACTATGCCTGACTGGCCTGACTTGGGGCACGGGCCCATCCCTGAGCCAATCGCTGTGGCCAGAGGATGAAACACCCTTATTGGCTTAGTCTGGGCCACATGCAGCCCTGGAGTGAGCTTCTCACAGAAGGCCATGGACTGGAGTAGGACTGAAACAGACAGGCAAAGGAAAACCAAGGGTTGGGAAAATCAAAGTAAATGGACACAGGATGGTGCCCCCAAATAATAGATGCCCACTCTAAGCATGTAGTTATATTTATTTCCCAGTGCCAGGTACAGAATAGATGGATGAATTGTTGGATGAAAAATAGTCAAGGATGTAGCAGAGTCATTCCAAGTTAAGCTGCTATTCCTGGAGAAAAACTTGAAAGGGCCAGGCTGCAAAGCTGGAGAGGGGGCATAATTCTGAGACCCCAAGGCAGAGAGAGTGGAAATAGATGTTTTAAACCAGTCATTCACAGCCTTGGCTGAGGATTAAAATCACCTAGAGAGCCGTGACAAAATGCCAGTGGCAGGACCCCACCTCCAGAGAGAATGATTTAATTGGTTTGGTGGGTACCCATGCATCAGTAATCTTCCCTAGGTGGTTCCAATGTGCAGCCAAGGTTGCCAGCCACTGCTCTAAGCCTCATAGTGCCCCCAAAAGAAGTGGATGTGAGACCCAGAGCCCCAGGAGCTCGGGAACTGGTAGGAACAAAAAGGAACACACTCTCCCCTCCCTAGCTTGTTGGCTAGGCTTTCTTGAGACTTAGGGCTCCGGAGGGGAACTAAGAAACCCAAGAAATCTGTGGAGCCAAGGAAGTTCTGTACCTCCTTTGAGCACAGGGCAGAAGGAATCAATTCTAAAGCTTGCTAGATCTCTCTGAGAGCGGCTGGAGCTGTATGGATGAATTGCCTCTGATTGACACCAGCAGCAGAACAGAGAGGTACCTGTTTGTATCTGGAGTAGCTGGGATGGGGCAGGCTTGGACAGGTGAGGTGAGATTCCAGAGTCATGCCTGAGGTAGACACAAGACTGCGGATGAATGAAGAAAATGGTGGAGTCATGTGTGGCACTGAGGTTTCCAACTCGAGATGTTGTCCACATGATGACATGTCTCAAGGATATGTGGAATCCTGGAGGGAGAGGGGCAGCAGCGAATCAGAGAGGAGAGATGACGAGTGCAATTTGGGACATGCTGAGATGCAGGATACTGAGGAACAAGCAAGCGGAGATGTCCAGTAGGCAGTTAGATATGGCAGGCATAGAGCTGGGATGGGAGACTTGGGAGCCATTAGCAAGACCATATCTGAACACAGGGAGAGCGTGTCATGGGAGCAGAGGTGGGATGCAGGAAGAGGTGGGATGCAGGAAGGCATAGGGGAGGAAAGGGAGCCTGTGAGGGTGAAAGAGTGGCCATTAGCCGGAGGGGGCGGGGGGTGCCATTCTGTTCTAGATGTGGATCCACCCCCTTTTAGCTGGATTTAGCTGGATCAAATATCTTCTCTTTTAAAAAATGTCATAACTCTTCACCAGAAAACTAAGAGCAAAACGAAGACAAACAAAAAGCAAATACGGAATAGAAACAAGTGGGTTTTCAATTCATTTCAATGTAGCAGATATTTACTGAACGCCTACTATGTGCCAGACCTGCCCCAGATGCCTCGAATGGCATGCTGAGATTATCAGAAACAGCCCCACTCCCACCCTCTTCCCCAGCCCCATCCGGGAGGCCACAGTGGCTCCGGTTCGTAGCATCTTTGCCTCCAATAAAGCTCAGCTCATCCGCCAGTTGTTCTAAGTGAGGTCCCCCTACAAATCTGGGGCCCTCCTCATAAATAACACCTTTTAGGAAAGCCACCTGTTTCATCTCAGCTTCCCAGCAGGTTTTTGGCTCTGTTCCACAAATCCCTTGACCATGCTGGGCTCCCCAGTAAGAGCCGGCTTCTGCTCCCAAACCCACCTCCAGCTCTTTCCCAGCTCCTGCACAGGGCAGAGATACATGGTCGGACAGTGGGCCCAGAAATGAGTATACCTTTTCTGGCCCTTTCTAACCGTCTCTCCAACAGCTCACCCCTCGGGGGTCTCCAGGAGTTTCCTTTCAGTAACTTCACAGTAATAATACCAGAATACTTAGCAGAAAATCACTTTGAATCAAGACAATACCTCTCTACTCACTCAAAGCAAGGGGCTGGTTGATCCCTCATAGTCACCAGCCACCTGCAGAGACTTCTTTCACCATTTTCCCTGCGATTCCTTATCACCTCATTCCTCCAGCAAACACTTCCCAAGCCCAGGTTGGTCAGTAGTGTGAGGGCTGCCTTTCTGACAGACCCTCCCCTTTAGAAACTTGCTTTGTATTGGATCTGATCTATTGTTCTCCTTGCACACGCCATCTCTTTCATTGTTATAATTCTCCAATCTACCGGTTCTTTACCTCCTTCAAAACTAGCACAAAGGCTGTTTCAGTGTTTGGTCTACTTTACTCAAGTATCCCTTTAAATTCATGGGCTCCATTACATTTGCTGGTTTATCACTTTGTAAATGTCTTCCTCAGTTGGTTTTTAGGGTGTATTGTTGCCTGAAAAGTTTTTTCCCCCAATTGTGGTAAAACATACATAACATAAAATTTACCACTTTCATAATTTTTTATTGAACTATAGTTGATTTACAATATTATGTTAGTTTCTGGTGTACAGCAAAGTGATTCGGTGAGATACACACACACACACACACATATACATATATATTCTTTTTAAAATTGTTTTCCATTATAGGTTATTATAAGATATTGAATATAGTTCCCTGTGCTATACAGTAAATCCTTGTTGTTTATCTATTTTACATATGGTAATGTGTGTCTGTTAATCCCATACTCCTGATTTATCCCCCCACCTTTGGTAACCATAAGTTTGTTTTCTATGTCTATGAGTCTGTTTGTTTTGTAAATAAGTTCATTTGTACTATTTTTTAGATTCCATATATATGCAATATCATAAAATATTTGTCTTTGTCTGACTTACATCACTTAGTATGATAATCTCTAGGTTCATCCATTCTGCTGCAAATGGCATTATTTCACTCTTTTTATGGCTGAGTAATATTCCATTGTATTATATATATATACCACATCTTCTTTATCCATTCATCTGTCAATGGACACTTAGGTTGCTTCCATGTCTTGGCTATTGTAAATAGTACCGCTATGAACACTGGGGAGCATGTATCTTTTCAAATTAGAGTTTTCATCTTCTCTGGATATATGCCCAGAAGTGGGATTGCTGGATCATATGGTAATTCTATTTTTATAGTTTTTTAAGGAATGTGCATACTGTTTTCCATAGTGGCTACACCAATTTACATTCCCACCAGCAGTGTAGGGGGGTCCCCTTTTCTCCACACCCTTTCCAGAATTTATTATTTGTAGACTTTTTGATGATAGCCATTCTGACCAGTGTTAGGTGATACCTCATTGTAGCATTTTCATAATTGTTAAGTGTACAGTTCAGTGGAATTACGTACATTCACATTGTTGTGCAAATATCACCACCATCCGTCTCCAGCACTTTTTCTTTATCCCAAATCCAAACATGTCCCAGAAAGTAGAGACATGTTTAATTTACTTTTTATTCCTAGTTCTGCACATAGTATGTGTTCCAAAAATACTCTTGGCTAATTAGAGATAATATAAAAGAGGAGGTTTAATATAAAAGGCACCAAATGGGCACGAACAGCCCACCAAACCACCTCTTCTAAAATGAATTCTTATTAAAACAAGAGGGGGAATGATAACCCAAGAAAAGGGAGGAAACATATAAACTTATTCTAGCTGGGGCCCAACAACAGGCTATGACCTGGCCTCAGCCAGAGGGGCTAGAAGTCCAAAGTCCCTGAAGAAGATGAGAATGAGAAGGGTAAGATCCTTGTCATCTCTTCTGAGAGAACACAAGACCCTTGCGGAATCCCAAGTCAGACCAAAAAATTAATTGACAGTGTAGGGGCAGAAAGCTTTTCCCTTCTTCCCTTCTAGGTTCTTTGGCTGGTCTAATATTTAAATTGACATACAACAGATGAACAGGAGAAAAACAATTTTCATATGTATGGGAGCCCCAAAGATATGAGACCCAAAGACAGTCAGGCCGTTGAGGCTTCCATGCCATCCTGAGCTAAGGAGAAGCGGGTGGGGGTCAGGGGCTTCAAAGGGAAGACAAATCACAGGAAGATGAGAGGGGCAGATGTTCAGTAAACAGATGTTTGCTGTGCCATGCAGATAAGTCTTCCTGATATAAAAAGTTAACTTTGGTATTAGCTATCTTCCTGGTACATGCCCTCTATTTAAATTCTTTTAGTCAGGTAAGGGAAGGTAAACAGCTTTTTCTGAGTCTGTTGGGTCTTGATTGTCTTCAGTTCAAAACAAGGGGCTTCCCTAGTGGCGCAGTGGTTGAGAATCTGCCTGCCAATGCAGGGGATACGGGTTCGAGCCCTAGTCTGGGAAGATCCCACGTGCCACAGAGCAACTGGGCCTGTGAGCCACAACTACTGAGCCTGCACGTCTGGAGCCTGTGCTCCGCAACGAGAGAGGCTGCGACAGTGAGAGACCCGCGCACCGCGATGAAGGGTGGCCCCCGCTTGCCACAACTAGAGAAAGCCCTTTCACAGAAACGAAGACCCAACACAGCCAAAAATAAATTAATTTATTAAAAAAAAATAATAATAATTCTCATGCCAAAGTGGCATATTTTGGGGTGGCATATTCTGTTCCTCCTCAACAGGAAAAAAAAAAGCACTTTGAGGAATGGACTGAGTCCATTACTACTGAGCAAGATCCCTTGAACAACTACAGCAGTGTTTCCCAAACTCATCACATAGATCACTCAGAGCATTTATTAAACAGACCAATTTAGTATTTCTGGGGTGGGGTATGGAAATCTGCATATTTAATAAGTGCCTGGAGTTATTCTTTATTTTTTTTAATAAATTTTATTTATTAATTTATTTATTTTTGGCTGTGTTGGGTCTTTGTTGCTGTGTGCAGGCTTTCTCTAGTTGCGGCGAGTGGGGGCTACTCTTTCGTTGCGGTGCGCGGGCTTCTCTTGCAGTGGCTCCTCTTGTTGCGGAGCACGGGCTCTAGGCGCGCGGGCTTCAGTAGTTGCAGCACGTGGGCTCAGTAGTTGTGGCACACGGGCTTAGTTGATCTGCGGCATGTGGGATCTTCCCGGACCAGGGCTCGAACCCGTGACTCCTGCATTGGCAGGCGGATTCTTAACCACTGTGCCACCAGGGAAGCCCTGGAGTGATTCTTATGAAAGGCAAATTTGGGAAAGAATGAACTAGAGTGTTCCATCAGCAAAGGGGGTCCAACCTAGCTGCCTGGGGCTGTGTAGGTAAAGGCTCCCAGCCAGACTTACTTCACGCTTCCGGAAGCTACTCAGACTACTTTCCCAAACTCTTGCAGGTCCAGTGGGCCCCAAGACTCCCGTGGGCCTGCTGCCCCTGCAGACTTGGCCCTTCCTCCCCCCACATTCTCCAAGAAAGGTCCACATGCTGCCTCTTACTTCTATCACTACTGCTGAAGACCTCGGCTGATCCCAAGTTCTGGCAGCCCTGTCCCTGTCCCCTGGCTTGGTTTCCCACAGTTGAGGGATGACAATGAGATGTAGTCCCAATTTAGAACAAAGAGTCAGGTATTCATTGGCCACGTATTAATTAGGGAGTGACTATAGATAGCTGGTGACATCATATCCTACCTTTAGACCCAGCTGGGTCATTGTATGGAAATAAGTCGGGAAGCTTATATCTACCAAATCCAAGGTCAGTTTTTACAGACAGAGACACTGGATACCAGCTACACCGTCTGAGCTGAAATTTCACCTTGAGGCCCTTCTGATACAAGCCTGGGAGGCTCATTCACATTCTGGTTGCTCCAGTGGGCCCCCCCCACGTACAGTGCAACTGTAATATGACATCCTCCCCACTCTCAACAGCTACCCCACCGTACAATGAGTCAGAGAGGGTTACGGCAAAACAGCCTAGAAACTCAGAAGTGTCTTCCTCTTAATAAAGCTGGTAAGGCTTGAATTAAAACGCAATTTCTGAAACAGCTCCTTGTTATCATCACTCCAGAAAGTTACATAAAGCAGTGTTTCCATGGAATATCAACAGGTGTTATGCAGCGGGGAAAGGTTCCATATTTCACAGGTTTGGGAAATACTGGGCTAAACAAATTGAAATAGGTTTCTTTACTGGTTTGGGTTTTTTTTAATATTTATTTATTCATCTATTTATTTATTTGGCTGAGCCGGGTCTTAGTTGCAGCATGCGGGATCTTCGTTGCAGCCTGCGGGATTTTGAGTTGCAGTATGCGGACTCCTTAGTTGTGGAGTGTGGGTTTCTTTTTTTTTTTTTAAAGAACTTTTAATATGTCAATGTAGATTCAGGAAACTCTACTAAGTGAATACAGTGCACTGTATTTCCTAAATTAAATGAATTTAACAATGAAACCTTAAGTAGTTTTCCAAAGGACACATTTTTGAGAAATGCTAAAGTAAAGGATATTGTTAGAAATAGACCCACAGATATAGAAATGGTTACTAAAGGGGAAAAGAGGTGGGGAGGGATAAATTAGGAGTTTGGGAGTAACGTATACACACTACTATATATAAAATAGATAAGCAACAAGGACCTACTGTATAGCAGAGGGAACTACACTCAATATTTTGTAATAAGCTGTAGGGAAAATAATCTGAAAAAAATATATGTATATGTATAACTGAATCACTGTGCTATACACATGAAATTAACACAACTGTACTTCAATAAAAAAAATTTAGAAAAAAAATTTTTTTAAGAAAAAATAATAGGGCTTCCCTTGTGGCGCAGTGGTTGGGAGTTCGCCTGACGATGCAAGGGACACGGGTTCGTGCCC
Organism: Phocoena sinus; assembly: GCF_008692025.1. Taxonomy (NCBI): domain Eukaryota; kingdom Metazoa; phylum Chordata; class Mammalia; order Artiodactyla; family Phocoenidae; genus Phocoena; species Phocoena sinus. The sequence continues at coordinate 36,019,605 of NC_045764.1, read as the reverse complement.
CGTTCCGGTAAGATCCCACATGCCACGGAGGCCCGTGTACTGCAAAAAAAAAAAAAAGAAAAAATAATAAAGGGTACCGTTACCCAGAGCCAACTTGACCTATAAGAAATAAGCAGTTGGGACTTCCCTGGTGGTGCAGTGGTTAAGAATCCTCCTGCCAATGTAGGGAACGTGGGTTTGAGCCCTGGTCTGGAAAGATCCCACATGCCGTGGAGCAACTGATCCTGTGAGCCACAACTACTGAGTTTGCACTCTAGAGCCCTCGAGCCACAAACTACTGAGCCCGTGCGCCACAACTACTGAAGCCCGCGCGCCTACAGCCCATGCTCCGCAACAAGAGAAGCCACCGCAATGAGAAGCCCACGCACTGCAAAGAAGAGTAGCCCCCACTTGCTGCAACTAAAGCCCGCGCACAGCAGTGAAGACCCAACACAGCCAAAGAATAAATTAATTAATTTTTTTTTAAAAAAAAGAAAGAAGCAGTTGCTACTTTGCTTGATCTCAGGTGAATCTCTCCTCCCTCTGAGGTACTGGTCTGTGTAACCACTTCTTAGCGTTAAGCGGTAGAGCATAGCGGTTAAGTAAGCAGGCTGTCTGGAGTTTTACCTGGGCTCCCCCACTTATTAACCTGAGACATGTTACCTAACTTCCCTGTGCCTCAAGTTTCCCCAACTGTAAAATGGGTGATATCGGTACCTCCTTTTGAAGGTATTGGTGAGGATTAGATAAAGGCACACATTGAGGTGCTTTGTTAAACAATAGATGCATTGTCTCCTAAAGGAGGGTGGGTCCTCCAACCCACTTCTGGGCTCGATTTCCCAGCAGGTAAACTCGTGGTCACTTTAGAGGGTACGGCACACATGGCATTAGGAGTACAGGAGAACTGAGGGGCGAGTGAACGGGTAAGAATAAACTGAAGAGAGATGTTATGTTAAAACTCAGAGCAACTGGGAGGCAATATGGAGGAACAGGCCAGGGTGATGGGCCCAGGATGAATGGGAGGGTTCAGTAAAATGTAAGGGGAAAGGAAAATTTAAAAATTAAAATTATTAAATTAAATTAAATTTAATTTAATTTAAAAATTAAAAAATCAAATCACTTATCACTTATCTACAAAACAGAAATAGAGTTACAGACGTAGAAAACAAACTTATGGTTACCAAGTGGTAAGGGGAGGGAGGGATAAATTGGGAGATTGCGATTGACATACACACAGCACTATATATAAAATAGATAACTAATAAGGACCACTGTATAGCACAGGGAACTCTACTCAATACTCTGTAGTGGCCTATATCGGAAAAAATTCTAAAAAAGAGTAGATATATGTATATGTATAACTGATTCACTTTGCTGTACACCTGAAACTAACACAACATTGTAAATCAACCATACTCCAACAAAAATTTTTAAAGAAATCAAATCAACCTTGAAACAGGTTATATAGAAATATGTACTTATGTGGGTCAATCAATGCATTATAAACACAAAAAAAGAGGAGAAAGTGGAGGAGGAGAAAGAAAAGAGTCAAACCTCACAATTTCTTTTAAGACAGTGTTAGCTGTAACCTATGATACCCTAGAGTACCCCATCACTCCCTGACTCTCTGATCCTAGTTTGGACAATGTAGAAAAGTTAAATTTACTAAGGAGTCTCCAGAGGGAGGAGGGTCATGTAGAACTCTAGTAAATAAAGATGGGAATTGTTAAGATACTAATAACCAAGAGGGAGAATGAAAAGGTTCTTGCCGGTGAGTTCCAGTGCTAAACTGGGGCCTCTCAAATTAGGATTTCAGTCATCTCACTGGCATATCATGATTGACATCTACTGCCACACAGCACTGTGGGCCACAGCAGGCAAAGGACTTTGTCAGAAACTCTTTAGAAAATGTTTGATTATGAACGGAACTTTAATAGCATCTAGTCCAACTTCAGTCATCTTCAGATAAGAAACTAACTTCTTCCAGATCTCATTATGGCTAAGGATGAACTTACCAGGTCAGTTCTGGGAAAAGGAGATTGGTCTTTTTAAAACAACAAAGCAAAAAGTCAGCTCTAAAGAGGACATTTGTGAGGCAATCTGGGAAATGTGAACACTGCTCTTTGATGATATTAAGGAATAACTTAATTTTTTAGGTTGATAATGGATTGTAAGTAAGTTAAAAAAATCATTAGCTTTTAGAGATGCACACTGAAATATCTACAGATTGCTTCAAAATAATCCAGTAGGTGTAGAGGGCAAGTGCTCAGGTATAAATGGAGTTAGATTTGCCATGAGTTGCTAACTGCTGAAGCTGAGTGGTAGGTAAGTGGGGTTCATTACACTGTTCTACTTTTGTATACGTTTGGAATTTTCCATTAAAAACTTCACAAAGCAGAGATATCTCATTGCACAGAGGGGCCATCTAATATAAATCTATAAATATAATAGGCATTTTATTCCTTCATTCACTCATTTAAAAAATATATATAAATATAATTATGGTAAAATTCCTGTAACATAAAATTCACCATTTAAACCGTTTCAAGTGTAAAGTTCAGGGGCATTTTGTACATTCATAATGTTGTGCAGCCAGGACCACTGTTCACTTCCAGAGTATTTTTTATTATTCCAAAAGGAAAGCCCATACCCAACTAAGCAGTCACTCCCCATTCCCTCTTCCTCCCAGCCCCTGGCTGCCACTAATCTGCTTTCAGTCTCTGCAGATTTGCCTATTCTGGATATTTCAAATAAATTCAACATATTTTTTTCATTTAAATTTTACTTATTTATTTTTATCACTAAAACATTCAACAGGGTTAAAATTCAAAAGGTACAAAAGGGTTTGCAGCAAAGTTTCCCTCCTGCCTTTCTTCCCTCAGCACACAGTTACCTTTTCAGAGGCATTCAGTTTCTTATACATCCTTCTAGAGAGTAAAACTTCCTTTCCCCCTTCTCTACCCAAATGACAGTATTCTATACTCGCTGATTTGCAGTTGGCCTTTTCTTTGTCCTATAACATAATAAAAAGATGTCCCTACTTCTTTCTACAGCTGTATAGTATTCCACTATTTCAAACTGCTTCATACACTGTGGTAAGTGCTTTAGGGTTACAGATATGAATAAAATATGGTCCTTTTCTCAGGCAGCTCAGTCTAAAAAGTACTTTGTTTTCAGAAGTGGGGAAAGGCAAACTAAGGGTTGAGGTTCAAGGCTGATGATCACCTCAGCTATTTTCACAGCCAGGCACTTGGAAGGGAAAGGAGAAACCCAAACTGAAGGGTTCTGAGAAATCTTTGAGGATTAGGTAGGTGTGGCTGCAAAGGTGACAGCAAATTGCTGTCACTCTTCCACCTTCCCCTGTAAGACATAATTGATCATCTCACTTGTTTCCTCTCTTACTTCTTTCCTGTAGGAAAAGAAAGGGATTCTCATTGGGGGAAGTTAGAAAGTACATAGAGAAGCAGAAATTATCCATAGTTATTTGTAAGCATTTTTAATAGCTGCTTAAAGCTGCATTGCATTGATACACCATAACTTACTAAATTATCTCTCCATTCACTTCTGCATTTTAGATATCCAGGAACCAAAGCCACAACAGATGTTTATTTTAAGGAAACAAAAGGACATCTAAGTGCATGCACTAAATGAGACAGGTAAGATATTTGGAATCAGATATGCATATTTGAAAATTATCTCTGTGAAGTTGAAACTGTAGTAATGAATAATCTTAGGGAGGATGCAGGGAGAGAAAGAGAAGAACAGTAGCTGATAGTTCAGACTTCAGGGATTCCTACAATTACTGGATAGTAAAAATAAAAATAAAGAACACTGCAGGACTTCCCTGGTGGCGCAGTGGTTAAGAATCCGCCTGCCAATGCAGGGGACATGGGTTCGATCCCTGGTCCGGGAAGATCCCACATGCCGCGGAGCAACTAAGCCCGTGCGCCACAGCTACTGAGCCTGTGCTCTGGAGCCCGCGAGCCACAGCTACTGAAGCCCGTGCGCCTAGAGCCCGTGCTCTGCAACAAGAGAAGCCACCGCAATGAGAAGCATGCACTCTGCAACAAAGAATAGCCCCACTTGCTGCAACTAGAGAAAGCCCGTGCTCAGCAGTGAAGACCCAACACAGCCAAAAAATAAATGAAATTTTAAAAATAATAAAAAAAAGAACACTGCAAATTAAATAGAGGAAACTTTTCACTTAAATAGAATGGAACCTCAGTATCTTCGACAACTACAGAAGATCCCTGCCAAACATATGCAATGAATATTTGTTGAATTGAACTGAACAGGCAGCCTGATGAAAAGGAATCTGGGGAGTCCAATGGGGGATGCAAGAGGACCCATGCACAGAATACACTGATGCCTAAACACAGTCAGGGCCATACACCATAACTGAGGGTCAAAGGCTCCAGCACATAAGTGGCAGTGGAAGTCATAGGAATAAATACAATTCACATGAAAAGCATGGAGAATGAGAAGAGGTCAAGGGTTGAGTTCTGGGCACACTGACCTCAGAGAGAGTAATATCGTGGCAGCTAAGAGTTTTGAGCAAGACCTCCTCAATCTCAAACCAGAAACTCTTCCTGCCTGAGGCAAGGGGAAAACAGGGCTGTCAGGAGGGTCTGGGAATCTTTAGGCGAATCTACATCAGCAGAGGATTTGAGAGGGCCCAAGAGAAGGGGAAGCCTGTTTGGGGGCCTGAGAAGAGGTCCCTCTGCCCAAGGACCATAGTACCAGGGTTCTGACAAATGGACAGGACTCTTCTTTCCCTAACAATATAATTTTCCCTGAAAATTGACGTAATAATGTGCCTCACGCTACCATCAAGGCTAAATTGGACTCCACCGACTCATAAGTCTTTTTATGTCTTCAGCTCTGATGCTTGCTTCCCATAGAACTTGGTAAATGACAGCACTGTTGTTCTTTCTACTGAAGAATCTATTTCAGGGACACACAGTGGACAGTCTATAGTTGTGTGTGCTATTATTACCAGTGGCACAGTGGGATCTTTTATAGCATTCATTTCAAATGTAAAGGAAAAGAGAAAACACAAAATGAAGTAGAGTGATGTCTTGCTAGGTAAATCCCGAGATGAATTTTCTTTATGATGAAGTCATTTCTGTGGGAAAAAAAAAAAATCGAACAAATGGCTACTTCATAAATCTTGCCATGCTGTGCTTGCATGGATCCTTGTGGCTCAGAAACAGCATTTGACTAAGCTAATATGTGGGGTAAAAATATCTTCAGGTTTTGTTTGACTAAAAATGGCTGAAGATACACACATCTAATCCCTGGCAAAATTCAATTCAGTTTGGCAAATATTTATCAAGCACCAACTGTGTTCCAGGGATGCAGGGGCGGAAAGCCATAGTCCATGGCCCCAAGTAGCCCCCGGATACCCAGACACCAGGAAAGGGGCACCCTGAATCACTGATGGGAAGGAAGTAGCCCATTCAAAGGGAAAGTGTATCTCTCATTGTAAATGAATAAACTGGTATCTGATTTAGTGAGAAACCAGTATGGTAGCTTAGTTAAATAAGTTTGGTTAGCATAGCCAATCCTTGATAATGAGCAACTCTGATTTCTGGATTTTTCAGCTGAGGTCTGGGTGCCGGATCATGCCGCAGCTGCAGGTAATTAAAATCATTCTGGGAGGGTAGAGGAAGCTTAAGTGCTCCTTCCTACTCTTCCAACTCCCCACAGGGCACTAGGGCATAGTTCTTGTTTCTAAAGCTGGTGACTCCTGTCCCTCCTCTCTTAAGATTTCTGAATAGGTGAGGGAAGAAGTGGTGGTCAAAGCAGGAGGGAAAGGGAGGGGGTGGTGGTGGTGGAGAGAAAGTGGCAGACACACACACACACACACACACACCGAAATGGATAGAGGCTGTTGGGAAGGCAGAGCCACTAAGGGGACCATTTCTTACTTTGACACCATTTTCAAACAAATTTTACTAATTCTGGCACTGAGAGCCCCTAGCCAGTGGCTGCGTGGCTAGCCAGCCTTAACCTGACATTTTAAATGCAACAACTTACTGTGGGGAATTTACTTTAAAATTCAAATAGATTTTAAAGAATTCCTGGAAGGAAAAAATTAAGGCTCTTGCTATTAAACTTTGACTCTGCTAAAGTCAGTCCCACTCTGGACCAGTGCCTCAAAACCCTCTCTCTACCGTGGAAGAAAAAGAGAACAGATATGAGGGTGAGAGAGAACCAGATGTTTCTGCACAGCCATTATTAATATTACGATGGTCACCTTTCCAAGGGGTACATCAGGAAGACAGATACTCAAAGTTAGATGTTTGGACACAGAGATTTTAATTATTAACCACTGCCTTTAACATTTCCTAGGCCAAAATCTTCTCATCTGTGCTCTGTGGCCAGTTACCCTGGGGCTTCATGGAAATTCTAGCCATATATTCAAGCAGGTTCAGAGCTGCTTTTTTTTTTTCCCTCCCTCTCTCACATAATTTACATACCATAAAATTCACCTATGGTGAGTGTGCAATTCATGATTTTTAGCAAATTTATCGAGCAACCATCACCACAATCCAATTTTACAGTATTTCCATAACCCCCAAATGATCCTTCATGCTCATTTGTTGTCAATCCCTTTCCCACTCCAAACCTCAGGCAATCACTTATCTGTTTTCTGTCTCTATTTCAGCTTCTTTTCTGAACAAAATTTTGGCCATAACCATCCATGAACTCTTACACCTCTACTTGAAAGCAGGGTGGCCCTCTGGGTAAGGATACAAATTGCATTCTTCAGTTTTTACAATAGAATATAATTTTGTGTTGTGTGTCTGTAGTAGGCCATAGCCAGGCCTGCCTATGGAAAGCACCCAAGTGGACATAAATGGAAAATTTTTAGGCCTTGCAGTATAGGTGTAGGGAAAGGGAGACTGCTCCAAATTCTGGCACACACAACAGGAATTTCAAGGCCTATGATGATGGTGCCTTCTCTTGAGTAGCAGAATGATTGCTTTAGATGGAGGCACAGTTGTTTCTGGGTGCTAAGCACTACACCCATAGTTTTTTATGCTTTGGACCTGGGGACATCTCACTTTGTGTGGGCTCTCAAGATACACCAGACTTTGGGTACACCTCCACTGGATACAAAAGAGGAAGGCATCAGGGAGCCTGCTGCCTCATTTATACTGCTTGCACTGTTTCTCCGCTTCAGGAATAAGCCAAAGTAAAAGTAACTGTGAACTGAGTCTCAGCTGTCATTTCAACCCTGACAGACTCCAAGTTCTGGTTCCAGCAGTGTCTGATATGAAAGCAAATGGATCTTGCTTCAGTCAATGCCACAGAACATTTGCATTCTACTCTCTCACCACAGAGGGTAATCTTGACTAGCCTGTCATACAGGTTTTTCTCAAAACTCCAGCTCAAATATGTTGTTCTTCAGGTTCTTTGGTGTCTCTTCTATAGAAAGGAGAGTCAGTTCAAATCTCATTTCTCCTGCTTGCGTGTGTAACCCTGGATAAATTACCTGTCATCTCTAAGGTTTGCTTTAAAAAGAGATAATACCTACCTAGGGAATTTAGAAAGTACGTAGAGAAGCAGAGGCAAAAATGAGGTAATATAAAGCATTGTCCAGTGTCTGGCATATAGTAATGCTCAATAAATGGTAATAGTAGTAATGTCCACATTTTGACATGGCTGTTTTCACAGGACTATTGTGAAATGTTTGCATCAGAACCTCTCCCTACTATTCAAAATGGCCAAATCAAGAGTGTTTTACTTTGGTCTGGAAAACAGTGAGGAACAGGAGGGGGAACTAACATTTGTCAATTATTATATTGTGGTAGTAGAAATAATCATTATAATCTCATTTTAGAAATTAGGAAACTGAACCTCTATCCTGGCTAAAATCACTCGGGTTGGCCTGCAGCTAAAGCCAATACCCTTCGCACCTGAAAATGCTGAAGATTTCTGTAGAGATCTCAACAACCTGTGGGAGGGGGCCTGACTCCTACCTGCCATGAGGAAAAGAGAGTCAATCCTCAACAGCGTCTAACTGGAATATGCAGGAACCCGAAGAGAGACATGCATTTCCCCAAGTGAGCTGGGATCTCAACTCATAGTCCAAATATGACAGGGAAGATATCCCCTGAGGGGACTTGGGTGAGAGGTGTAGTAAAGAGCCCTGCGAGGTGGCCTGAAGGGAAATGCAGCATCTTCCGAGTCTTTCTCTGAAGAGCATTCAACAGAAGAATGGCCAGTCTCCATCCTCTATACCCCAAAATCCAGATTACGGCACAGGTCCTACTGCTGGCGATCCATATATTTTGTGTGTGGATGTGTGTTGTTGGAGATTCACCTCCTTCAGTAAATTTCTCCTGGTTAATTTCACTTTGAGCTGGTATCTTCCTCACTCTGAAGCCTCTCTGTACTTAGGTATCCGATCTGAATTACTTTTTCCTGCACTCCATTAGGTTACCATGGACAGGTTTATATTATGCATATGCTTCCTCATAACTATCTTCTCCTTGACTCTTCAATTAGATCTTACGATTTGTGTTCCGCATTTTTTGAAATCTCTCCACTCCCCCCAACACTGAGCCTAGAAATATATTGGATATTGATAAATGCTTGTGGAGTGAAAAAATAAGCCACAAATCCTAAGAGTTTTTTTTCTAAGAGTCTTTAGATTAGGGTTTTTTCCTAGAATTCTATCTGAACAGAAACAAAACAGTATATAAATGACTAAACTTGGTGTTTAGTTTACAAAAATGAGCAAATTAAAATAACATGCTGAAGAAAAAAAATAATTTTTGCTGCAGAGAAATAATGTGCCTTCAGCTCCTTTCTAGTAGTGCGGGTTTAGTCATAGGGAGGTTGTCAACCACCCTCCTGAGAAGCTCTCAACGCATATGTGTCATATGCCTTGAGGGGACCATATGGAACCCACCATCAGATGCAAAAAGAGGGTGTCTGTGACTACATGGATGCACTGTTTTGCCAATGTTCTTGCTCCTTTTGGAGGATTCACCTTCATTCTGGCTCACTTTCTTAAATGTTTACCTTTATATTTGCCAACTGTTTGAATTGGTGTTTCAACTGTTCTGACCATCTGCTGGGAGAAAGCTCTGAGATTATGTCACAGTTTTTGGAACCTCAAATCATATAGGTTTGGAGTTGAAGGAGAACTTAAAAATCAGCAAGTCTAACTCCTTCATTCATATGTTCACAACGCTTCTCCACTGCCTTGTGTGTGACAGTCCTGTGCTAGGTGTTGGCGGGGCGGACTCCTGGCACTTATACTCTAGTAGGGAAGATGGACATGAAAACAGACTCAATAAAGTGATGCAGGTGCCATGATAAAGGGGTGTCCGGGGAACACGTGCTATGCACAGGAGGTAAGCTGAGTCTTTATCTAGGTAGAGTGTGTACTGAGAGGGGAGGAAGTGGGAAAAGATTAGTCAAACATAGAACTGGAGAGGAAGGCAGGGGCCAGATCAATACACATTTACTGAACACCAATTACGTATCACGTTGCCAGACTCTATGCTAATTGCCAAAGACGTGAAAGATACAGCCTTACTCTCAAGGAGTTTATAATTTAAGTGCATGTAAACCAATTACAATACATTGTGATAAATGCATTGATTACATATGTTAAAGATATAAAGGAAGAAATAATGAGTTCCACTTAGAGGTGGGGGGTGTATGTGGACGACCACCTGAAGATGATGTAATAGTCTAAGGTTTACCAGAGTGGGGAGGGCACTTCAAACAGAAGGAACAACATGTGTACAACACAGCATGAAGTATTCCAGAAACTTTAAGTAAACAGTTTGATATGGCTGTGCATTTAGTTCACTGAGGGGGAGTGGCAGGAGATGCGGTTGAACAGATAGTACAGAACTAAATCTTAACAGGCTGTATTCCATGCCAAGGAGCTTAGAGTGCATCCTAGGAACCACTGAAAAGTGGACAGATCAAGGGATAAATGGAATCAGTTTGTGTTTTAGAAAGAGCCTTCTCTGGGCTGGTTGGTAGATACACAAGAATCGGCTACATTATTATCATCAGTTCTTTTCTGTACATTTCAGGATAGTAATGGAGCACTGTACTAACGGGGTGGAGAAGGGTCTAGAGGGGAGCAGAGCTGCATACAGGGACCAGTTAGAGGCTATCACCATGGTCTGTATGAGAAGTGATGAGGGTCAGAACTAAGACAGTGGTGGAAGAAAGGAAGAGTGAACAAACAGAAGAGACGGTCAGGAGCTGAAGTCCACAGGACTTGGGGAGGGACTGGGTGGGTAGGATGAGAGAGAGGGAGGAGTCCAGCATGACTGCCAGGTTTCCGATGTGGGTAACTGGGAAGAATCATTCTCCAAAAACAGAGATAGAGGCAGATGGACAGGTTCAGGAAGAAAGATGAACTCACATTTAGATATGTGCTGGAGATGCCTGTTGGACATCCAGATACAAATATCTAGCATGCAGGAGCTCAGATATGATGGATGGCTAGAGGTGTCCATTGTTGAGTCATCAGCACAGAGCAGGAAGCTGAAGCCATAAAAAGACTGAGTCTGCATAGGCAACACAAGGAGAGTTGGGACAGGGTCATGAGCAGGGGAATGAGAAGTCAGCCAGGGAGATAGAGAACAAACAGCAATCCAGGGCAGAAAAGAATCATGAGAAATTTGGAAACAAAGCGAGAAGAAGGTTTAAGGGAGGGAGGAGATAAAAGTGTCAAATGCTGCACAGATACTAAATAAACTGAAGATTTTAGACGGGGCAGTAGTTGAATTTTGCCCTAGGTCAACCCTGTCCTAGGGAACTTTGTCAGAGTGGTTTCAGTGGCGTGTCTGTGGGCAGAAACCTGACTGCGGTGAATAGAAAAGAGGGGGAGGTAGAATGCTGCAGCTGTGGGCACTCTTTGTAAGACACTCCCCATGAAGGGAAAGGAGATCTGAGATATTCAGAGGTGGACACAGGATTGAGGGCAGGGTATCAGTTTTGTTTTGAGACTGGAGAAACTTGAGCAAGTTTACACAGTGTGGTGGGTGTGGGTGTGGGAGAAGCCATTAAAGAGGGAGAGTTGAAAACAGAGAAGAGAGAAGGAATAACTGCAGGGGCGATGTCCAGAAGAGCAGAGGGTGTACTGACCAGAGACACAGAGGCAAGAGACTGGAAGACAAGATGTCAAGGGGGCAGAAAGAGGTCACACTGTAGGTGTGAGATTGGGAAATCAAGGGAACCGATGCTGACGCTCCAATTTCATCTGCAAAATAAGAAAGTGAGACAACTAAGGCCCAGAGAGGTGGTGACCTGCATGATAACCCACAGGGAGTAAGATTTTAATTCAGGTTTCTTGACTCCTTGCCTGGTGCTCTTTCTACTCCCTAGATTTTACTCATTTGTTTTGAAGATAACTGCATCACTTGAACATCTGTTTTAAAATGGGGCTTTTTGTACCTTTCTTTTGAAAGATTACTAGGCAAGGCCAGCTTCCAAAAGGGCAGAATAAGCTACCTGTCACCAAGGACAGTAAGCTTGCCAAAACCCAGGATTGGGGCCTGGGAGAAGACTCACCCTCTTAAAATGGGTAAGAGAGCAGAAGTTCACCCTCGGACAGGGATCCTGACTTACTCATGCCACTTTCCAGTGCTTAGGAAATGCGTCTAACACTCAAACTGTGGTTATCACTTCACTGAAAAGTATTCTGGAAAAGCCCCTGGAGGAGACAGTATGGTGTTATGGGGGAAGGAGTGGTTGAGAGTAATCTCTGGACAAGTCTCTTGGCCTCTCCACACATTTCCAAGGTCCCTTCTGCGGGTAACACACATATTTGAGGAAGAGGTGGATAGGACCAAGACACTAAAGTAGATGACTAGAGGGAGCCAATGGAGCATACAGAGAAAACAGTCACCAAAAAAGCAAAGGAAGGATAATAAAGATTAGAGCCATCATTTAGCCCTTGATGGGCCTGTCAAATGGAATAGAAATAGGCAGATATTTTGCAACTCGAGTCCAAATTAAGTCCACTTAGAAAACATAGTTTGTGCTCTTATTTATATAACATTAGGAAAAAGGTGAGAAAACACCTTCATATCACAATCACACATTTTAGAATTGGAAAAGACTTTAGTCCAACCTATTAAGACCAATTCATAGTTTTTTCATCCCCAAGATTGCTTATCTTTCCTTCTTCTGTGATTTCTTTAACAATATCAACTGGCTTCTACGGTAAATAGAAATACTCAGGTAGTAAACTTGCAACGAGCACTGGCTTGCTTTCTGCGGTCTCCTGAATATGATGCACGCATTCCCTGACCATGCTTTCCAAAGCAGCAGCCTGTTACCTTCTGTGCTCTTACTCTGCTTAATTACTCTTCATAGCACATACATATTCACTTTTTTTAATTGTCTATCTCCTCCACTAGAATATAAGCTCCGTGAGAGCAGGGCTTTTATTCTTATTCATTGATGTTTTCATGGCCTAGAACAGTACCTGGCATCTAAAAGATATTCAAAAAATTAATGAATTGGGCTTCCCTGGTGGCGCAGGGGTTGAGAGTCCGCCTGCCGATGCAGGGGACGCGGGTTCGTGCCCCGGTCCGGGAAGATCCCACATGCCGCGGAGAGGCTGTGCCCGTGAGCCATGGCCGCTGAGCCTGCGCGTCTGGAGCCTGTTGCTCCGCAACGGGAGAGGCCACAACAGTGAGAGGCCCGCGTACAGCAAAAAAAAAAAAATTAATGAATTAATTTAATTCAAAATAAATGAAGAATGCCTGAAGGTTATAGTTCTAGCTCTGCCACTGATCAATTTTGTGACCTTGGAAAAGTGTCTTGGAGAAGTCTTTTTAATCTCTTGGGGAATTTATTAAGAAAAAAAAGCATTCAACCAGATAATCCCGTTCAATGCTTCAGTACTGTGATTTTATGTATGTAATGAACCATAATACAAGGCAAAGTGTGATGAGTGGTAAACTAGAGTACAGTGGATAACTGTCACATTTCCCGGCTGCCCAAGCATCTTTTGAATAGCCTTCTTCTGTTCAGACAATTTACTACCTTATGAGTACTACCTCTCCAAGAAGGATATTAGAAGTTCACTTGCCCAGCTTTCCTTTTAGTTAGGGACAAGTCATTTGACTTGGGTTCTGCCTATGAGATACACCTTCAAGAGATTTTTTTTAAGGTAAGCAATGTGAGGAAACAGGTACCGTGTAGAGTTCACTTTTTGGTGGGGAGGCTGCAGGAGTTCCTGCTTTCTGGGGCTCCATATCAACCATGGAGTGGAAGAGTGTGGGTTGTGTAGCAACAGCAATGTGGTTTAATGTGGCTCAAGATTTGTGGAGTAGGGAATGAAAAGGAGAAAACAGTGATTCACTGAAGAAAAAGCAAGGCCTTCTGAAGTATCACAGACTTGGTCCAAATCCTGCTCTGCCACTTACTGGCTGTGCATTTGAGTAAATTATATAACCTCTTCGGCCTCAGTTTCATCATTTTTAAAATGGTCACTGTCTAAATTCACTCAGCCTCTGAAATCTCTTTTGATGCCACAATTCCCCAGGGATTTCTGCTAGTATGTTTGCCTCTAGATCAAACTGGGTCAAAGTTAGGCTTTAAATGATGGGTAAAATTAGGTCAATTTATAAAGCTGCAAGAAGATAAAACACTGAGATACAACAGTAATAACAGAGACAGCAAAGTCAACTAATAAAAGGCAATCTTTTCCATATGTATCAACAGGCCCAAAGACATTACTATCCAGCAGAATATAATAATTGATGCTATAACAATTATCTTTAGTTGCCAAGCAAAGATTAAATTACGGCCCATTTACTCCGGTTATGGTAGGGAAGTAAGTACTACATTTTATGTATATTTCTATCAAAAGCGGTTCCAATGAACAAGTTTTGGTGCTTAAAGGCTTTTTAGTGATGCCAGAAAGTGAAATATAATAACTGATATCAGAATATGAGAAAACATTATGGGCATAAATCGTTTCATTTCAAAATTGGCTAGAATAACCTAAACTTTTTTCACAGAGACTCTCTGAAGCCTAGGAGCTCCTAAGTGCCACTTCAGAATTTAAAGAAAAGAAATATACTCTTTTCTATGTAAGTCTTTATTACCCAGAAATAACACCATAATAAAGTCACAAGGAAACCAGCAAGCTGGCCTCAAGAACGCTTTTCCCCAAAATCCTCCCTGACTGCTGATACCAAGTAGGCAAGCATTTGCCTGAGTTTTTCAACTGTTACATTGATACCCATATTTATTCCAATTTCCTCTTCAAGTTTACATTTCTTTTTTGTGGTACACGGGCCTCTCACTGTTGTGGCCTCTCCCGTTGCAGAGCACAGGCTCCAGACGCGCAGGCTCAGCGGCCATGGCTCACGGGCCCAGCTGCTCCGTGGCACATGGGATCTTCCCAGACCGGGACACAAACCCATGTCCCCTGCATCGGCAGGCGGATTCTCAACCACTGCACCACCAGGGAAGCCCCAAAGTTTACATTTCGTATTCCTCCTTCCTAAATATGGGTATTTCCTGAGGCACAGGTCTTGGCCTTCTGTTCTCTATAAATACTTTGTCCTTTGGAAAGATCATATACACTGATGATTTCAACTGTTGTTTCTTCATGGATGACTCACACATTTGTCTTTCATCAGCTTTAGTCCTGTATTTCTAACAACCGCCTAAAATTTTTCTTTTGAATATTTCCCTACTATCTCAAATTCTACAAATCTTTTTTGAGCTCTGAGTTCATTTTTGCTTTAAAACCAACTCATGCTATAGATATCCCTTCTCAGTTGCAATTTTCCAGACTTGAACAAGAGTCTTTCCTGATTCCTCCTGATCCTTGTCTCCCATCATCCACTTGGTTACTATAACCACTCAATTACTGTAACCCTGGTCTTTCTGCTCTCACCTTTACTACCCAACACCAAGATTATCATATCTTCCCATCCATACTATCCTATACACTTTAGCTAGGTTAATGTCTCTAAAACGTGGCTTGGAACATTCATAGTTCATCATTCTCTCCACAAATGTTTACTGAGTGCTTACTTTATACAAAGTACAATGTTACTCACTCCAGGATGTAGAAATGAATGTAGAATGAATGTAGTCTACTAGGGGGAAAAGACTTCCACATAAATAATTTAGTTCTAACTTAGAAAGTGGTAATAACTGAATGAATAGATGAAAAACGGCTCAGAAAGCATAATGGACATTCAGTGGAAGGAAAACTTATTTCTAGATGGAGATGTTACTTCATTCAGCTTTAACGGATAGAATTTCAACATCCCGAGACGATGGGGAGGGAAGAGTATTCCAAGCAGAAAGAGACACGAGCCTCTAAAGAAAGGTAATGGGTAGTTCATCAATGAGGCGCTTCACATAGTCTGGTTTGATATGGCCAAACGGAGAATGAAAGACGGACAGCAGAAAATAGTTTTGAATCCAAAGTTAAAAAAATTTGGCCTTTAATCTACAACAGGGAGCCGATGAAGATTTTCTATCATCTTAAAGATGAGTAAGCCTACAGCAGCGATGTGTACGATGGGCAGGTAGGAGAGTGACGCTAGAGGAAGGGCACCAATGAGAACGGTATCACATTCCCACTGTCCAGGGGCTGATAATGACAACTTTGACTAGGCGAGGCAGTGGGTACGGAGAGTGGATGGATGCCAGAATTAATGTAGGGTAGAATCGACAGAACTTAGCAACTGATGGGAGCAAGGGAAAGAAATGGCATCAAATGTAGACATCGATGTTTCCAAGCTGGAAACTCATGAGAGTATTAACCAAAAGGGGTACCCAGACTGGAAAGCAATTTGGGAGGGAGGAGGCCAAGATATATCTGGGAATATGCAGCGTTTATAACACCTACTGAACATCCCAGAAGAAATGACCAAGACTCCTGGAGGTAGCTAGATACTGACGACTTAGGCTGGAGCAGAGCGGGTCTGTGTTTTGGCAAAAACACGTACAAAACAGACTACCGAAATCTTACTACCGAAGCTTGCCTGGACAGGAGTGAAAGGTGTAGCGCCACTGAAGGAATCCACTCGTGTCTACTTTCCACCGCCTGCCCTCGCCTCGCATTCCTCACAAAGACTCCCGGCGCAGGCGACCGGAAGTAGCCTTTCCCTCCCCGCTCGGCACAGAAGTTCCAGAACTTCCGTCCCTACCCGTCACCGGCTCCCAGTCAAGGGGGCTCAATATACAGCGATGCGTCTCTTCCTGTACAGCCACTAGGCAGACTGAAAGCGCACGGTGTGCAGCATCACCTTTAGCCCGCCAACCCACCACCCTCGTAAGCTCCAGGCCAGCCACCAACGTTGGAAGAAGTGGGAAAAATCCACAGGGTTCGCCGAAGATACCGCGAGACTTCACAGGCCCGCCTCGGCCTTAGCGCGCCGGAAGCGGAAGTCAGGCCATGGTCGGAGTCTGCCCAAAGTGGATCTGTTACCTTGGAGAGCTGAAGCGGTCAGGAGGTCCTGTGACGGTGTTCTGGCTCGGAGGTAGGTTTCCGTGAGCGTCCGGCCGGCGGAGTCCGGCCCGAGCGGGATACATACAGCCCTGGGCGTGGGTGTGTGTGTGTGTGTGTGTGTCGCTCATTCGGGGCCGCGGGGAGGAGGGAACCGGGCGGGCAGAGCTGAGTGGCCGGCGAGGTGTCCTCTCGCTCTGCCGTTACGAGACTAGATCCTTTGGCGAGACCGGAAGCCGCTTACTCCTCGCGGCCTCCAGTTTCCTTCGTATCTGGGGCCGAGGTGCTTCAGAAGGAGCGCATCAGTCAAAGCGTTGATAGACAGGCGCTGGTGTGCTGTGAGAGAGGACTGAAAAAAGCAGTGGTTCTCAGTCCGTGTCTTCGTCGGTTAGTTCTCTGGGTTCATCTCCCAGGGCAACGAAAGCCCATTCTGGGTAGTCATTTACAAGGTTAGTGGCCTGCAGCGAAAGTTCTGTGTGGTTTTATTTAGGATCAAAAAACTAGTAGTCTTCGAGTACATATCTGAAAGGCTGTACCCTGTGTCTTCCAACAGAAAAGAACATACTTTGTGAAGTTGTTATTCATGCTCGAACTAGCTCATTGGTTTTGAGTAGCATCTTCTAGCTCTTCGGTGGCACTTTAAGCTCCAGTTCCCTCTTTGGAATTAACGTCGCAAGTCTTTAGAGTACTTTTAATGCTACCACTTCATTAACCTTTATGGTTCCTGTCCCCACGACACACACCTTTTGAGGGTTTCTTTCAAGGGAGTCAAGTTTTGTTTTGTTTTTCTTCCCATAGATCTAAACAATCTAAACATTAAACGGTACAGCTGCCTCAAATCCCTGGGGTAAGTAAAGCTTGGATCAGTTAAAATTCTATTTAAATTTCATTCTCACCAGTAATTATAAAGATGATACACATTTGTTTGTTTGTGGGAGGGGGATCCTGGAAGAACGTTAGAATAGCACATTTGCCTTGGCTTATGATTTTTACCGCCCCTCTGGTTAGGTATGGGTCGTATTTCTGGTGATTTCTGTGATTCCTATAGGAATCAAGGCACGCCTTTAATTTGCTGAATTTATTTTAAACCATACCCTGGATTTGAGAATTTGACATCTGTTTGCCAATCCCAGACACATTGGTATTTAATAAGACATACTGAAAGAGAGCAGAGGCCTGGAGGGTAAGACATGTAGATACTGTTTCTTGCATCCAAATAATAATCTTTAATTTTGTTGGGACAAGGGTAGTATTATAAATATTTGCATATGTTTTGAGGGATTTGGAGG
The DNA here is from genome assembly GCF_008692025.1 of Phocoena sinus. NCBI lineage: Eukaryota > Metazoa > Chordata > Mammalia > Artiodactyla > Phocoenidae > Phocoena > Phocoena sinus. The sequence goes on along the minus strand of NC_045764.1, from coordinate 36,001,866 downwards.
AAAGAAAAACTAATGAAAAAGCTGTCTTCCAGTATCACATCTCTTTGACAAAAACTTTTTATTATAAACTGAAGTAATACAGGAAGAAAAATAATTTTAGAACATCAGATAAGGGAGATTTGGTTTTAAAGTTTTAGCATGATGTCACATATGCCCCAAATCATAGAACAGATTTTCGTGGTCTTGAGGCAAAGAACAGAAAGATGGGGTTTAGGTGAGGAAAGGTAGGGGATGGGACTCCATCAAGGAAGGACTGGAAATACTGCTAGGGCTGCCTTCCAGGTCTTGGGTAAAGATGAAAAGAAGTGAACTCTTTCTCCCCTGGTTTATCAAGGATTAGGCTGCCGCAGCCTAAGTCAAATCTCTTCTCAGAGGTAGAGGGCTCTCTGAAAATTTGGGTGAAGAAATACTGCTTCAAAAGTGAGTCCGTAATTGCCTGGAAAACCCAGCTGATACAGATTTCAGTTTTCATAGCCATTAGATAATATTTATAGTAGTTTTTTTCATATGTCACAGAACCTGGAACAAGAATATATTGAATACCATTATAAAGTAGTTACCCTAGACCTTAGTAGCTGTGTGTTTAAAGGCCTTCTTATTTGCCTTTCTGTTTTCATGTCTTTACTGTATTTACAGTCTTTCTCTTTATTGGCTCTTTTATTTTCCTACAAACAACTTCAGGTGTTGTAGCCTGGGGAAAAAAGAGGTAACCTTCCAATAACCCCGTAGCTACTGCCCTTTGTGTTTTGTCTCTGTTTCCAGCCAAGCCTCTTGAAAGCTTGGTCTTTAAGCAGTGTAGATTTCTACTTCCTTACCTTCCAGTTATTTCTTAATTAATTGTAGTCCTGTTTTAATCCCTGATACTCTAATCACCTCCTAATGGCTAAATCCAATTAATTTTCTCTTCTTGGTTCTTCCTATTACCTTACGATTCAACACTGATGATATATTGATGATGATATATAACAACAATCATGATATATCGTTCATCTTTGTATCCCAGGCTCCTAGTTAGCACAATGCCTGTACTATAGTAATCAAGAAGTACTGAATTGAATCTAGTCTATCTTAGGTTTAAAAGTACACAAGGACTTTTATGAATACCCTGCCTAAAAGTATTTACTTCTTGTTTTTCCACTATCTGGTGAAGATAGTGTTACTTAAAAAATAAATTCTAATAGAAACATATTAAAAACTGTACAGAATTTCAGAATGACTGACACTTCTGAAGCTGTTCCAAATTTTGAAGAGATGTTTGCCAGTAGATTCACAGAAGATGACAAAGAGTACCAGGAATACCTGAAACGCCCTCCTGAGTCCCCTCCAATTGTTGAGGAATGGAATAGCAGAGCTGGTGGGAACCAAAGAAATAGAGGCAATCGGTATGTATTACTTCAGAACAGTAAATGCCAGTGGCTGATCTGGGAGAGGATAGCTTGAATCTGCTAGCCCACAAGGCCAGTGAGGGCAGGGATCAGTGTTTTTGTGCAGTGTGGTATACCGAGTGCCTAGTAACTGCTTGGCATACAGTAAGTGCCTGGTAAATACTTGCTTTTAATATTTTGTCAGCACCATATTTTTTTCCCCTTGCTATGCAATTGTGTGTGAGTGTGTTATAATGGTTTTTTTAAAAATATTCTTTCTCTGGACTAATATTTTATTTTCTCTGCAAATATGCTTTAAAAACCTAGAGTCTTTTACAAAACTTTTGCATTAAATTCCATAAAGAAGATATTGTTTTTGGTTTTACTTTAGAAAGAAGTTTATGCAATGTAAATTACTTCTATTTGATACCTCAAAATAGATCGAAGGAATATTACCATACTGCTTTTGAACAACTGAATAGGTTTCAGAACCATACTATTATTTGGGGTTTGGTGTTGTAGTCTACCTCTTCTCTGCAAAGTATTAAATATATCCAGTATAATACTGGATCTGAATCTCAGGAAAGTTTTTAATAACTAGTGCTATAACATTCTGTAGAGAAAAATGTTTTTTACTCTTTTGTATACTGAGTATTAGATTGAGAAATGAAATGCACCAGGATAGATTTGTCATGTGTTTTTTTTTTTTTTTTTTAAGGGAAGTATAAAAATCTTTTTGTTTTTTTGTTGTAGGTTGCAAGATAACAGACAGTTTAGAGGTAGGGATAGCAGACGGGGGTGGCCAAGTGACAATCGATCCAATCAGTGGCATGGGCGATCCTGGGGTAACAATTACCCGCAGCACAGACAAGAACCTTACTACCCCCATCAATATGGACACTATGGTTACAACCAGCGGCCTCCCTATGGCTACTACTGATAGAAATGTCAGCAGCTTTTAGTAAAACCATTTACTCTGTTAACATGATAAAAGTTTATGTTGTATTTTCTGTTGGTCATAGTTTTACATCTGATTGTAGAGAGTGGATTGATGTTTTGGAACTTGAGACTTTTTTAAAATTAGATCTTACTGGAGAGATATGATGGCTGCTGGAAATATCAATAAATACTTCCCTAAAAAGGTTGTGGATTATATTGCTTGACTTCTACCTCAGATTCTTCTTTATTTCATGACTTAATAGTGCTTTGAATGTTGTGAATTTTTTCCTTGTTTGACTTTCAGGAGTTCTTTGTTTTACACAGAAATAAAAATTTTACATAGAAAATGCTTGCTTTTACTTTGTAAGGTAAGGAAGTATCCCTGTACTCGGATGTGCTCATTCCTAATATTTTACAGAAGTAGTACAATCAGCTCCTAAATGCACAACTGTGCTTACTTGTGATACATTGTACATAGTAGTTGAAAGGAAAACAGTTATAGTATATTTTGTTTGGCTTTTGTTATTATGTGACTGTGGTACTTTAATTACTCTGTAGGTATGAATCATCTTCACAATCGTTCTGGTCTCTTTTTAGAGGGATATCAAGAATAAACCTGTAAAATCAGGAAGGAATCATTCTCAGTTTCAATATCTTGATCTAGTGGTAGGTGGAATTAAGGCACACAGTAATTTTATACAAACTCTAAGGTTTCTTGCTAACTTAAACATACCAGGTCAGAATTCACGCATTATACAAAAGTTTAACCCTGCAATGTTCCCTTCCTTTTCAATCATATGTAAACAATGCTGCATTTTGTATTTACTTTTATGGTATTTAATGTGGGTTGATTTTACAATGTTATGTTCATCTCCAAATGTGCACCTTTGCTGCTTCCCCTTTGTAAATCCAGTGATGCTGTAACTTCCTTTCAGAGTGATCATTGTATTTCACATCATTTTAATGGCCATTATAATGGTTTTACTCAAATAAAATACTTATAAGTATTCTCTCTCAAATTTTGGCAGGTAGCCCATTCACTAGAGATGAGCTTTTTGATTTTTTATTACTCTGTTCTCCTATCTGTTGAAAAAGGTTTATTTAGTGTAAGAATAATATTAAGTAAGAGTACAAGTTTCATCATAGGTCAAAGGTATTAAAAGGCAACTTCCTGAATCTGCCTTCTGCTGCCTTCTCTCTTAGCACTCCACTCTAGGCCGTTGAGGTTGACATCTCCAGGTACTACTTCTATATGCTCTGGATCCAACTCTCCCCTCCACCCCCACTTCCTGAAGAGCCATTCTTTCAGGTAACTATTTTATTAGAAAGGATTTGATAAACC